>NC_142700.1:8549140-8875908 GCF_029339155.1 Prunus mume
TTCTTTGTTTCTTTACGTTTTCGTTTGTTTTTCCCTTTTAACCTTACGAATTCTTGAATGAAAAATAGCAAAATTGCGTAACCTAACTAGAAAGATGGTGACCTGTTGAACATGTGGAAAAATCAATTAATTTTGCCCTAATTTGTTTCCTAAAATTCCCCGATCTCCTTTTCCTTTTCCTTAGGTGCTATTCCTAATGTGACTAGGTTCTTTTGTTTAAATCCTACATAAAGTCATTAAGGTGTGTTAAATAAGGAGAATGATTTGGGAGAAGCTCAAATCGCGGTAGATCGAAGTCCAGAAATCACAAGTAGTATTGAGAATGTTATTTTTGTTGGTTCCTACAACTGTTGTTGCAGCTTGGATCTTCACAAACTTTGTCTGCAACTTAATATTATATATGATATGGTCTGTTCTAAAAGATTTCATTTTTTTTTTGGTTACCCCTATTCACTTCCTAAGTTGCTATCACTGTGACATGTTGGTAAGGAAATTGACTAGTAACAAGAAGGGGTTTATGGTTTAGCAGAGTCCTTACAGGTTACAACAAACTCTAAGAAGAAGAAGAAAAGACTGATCAGACTCCGAAATGCATTGGTTTGTAAATGGCAGGCTTCCTGCCCCACAGTGTGTTCCTCAATTTAACCTTGTCAAATTTGGCAAATCACAACAGTACAAACCAATAAGTACAAAATCTAAACAGTATAGAAAAGGAAACCTCACATCATTTGGTCATAAGTTTATGATGATGACACAATAATACAAACGAACCATTACCAATATCACTTTTACAGTGCGCTTCACCACTTCACTTTTGCATGCCATTGATGACCAGAACAAAGCGAAGCTGCAATCTAACAAATACACCAACCGCAGAGCAAAGATGCTATCTTAACCAAGCATAAAAGAGACCCCAAAAATAATTCAAAAAAGAAGCATAAAATCTTGTTATATACTATGGCCCCAGCTAGCTACTGCTATACCATTAATCAACCATTCTCGCAACTTGATCTAAAAATCATCTGTGATTATACATGTCCATGACTTTTCTTTTCTCTTTTTTTGGTTTCTGGGTCACCAAAATGTTGCTCCATGAAGCCATTCTTCATTGCATGTGAAATGTGTTTGGTAGTTTTGCCTGTGCAAGCATTTGAACAACTTCTCTCATGGTTGGTCTCTCCACGCTCTGCTCTTGAGCACATAAAACTGCTACAAAAAATACCTGCATTGCTTCATCCAACGGAACGCTGTCTAGCCGTTTATCTAGGATCTTTATCACCCCTTCTTTGAGTAAGTTTGTCTGTATTTTGGTCCACTGAACAATGTCAAGACCCTCTTCTCCAAAACCACCAACTGGCCTTCTTCCTGTAATGAGCTCCAATAGCACCACCCCAAAGCTATACACATCACTTTTCTCATCAACTCTCAATGTGTAGGCATACTCTGTTCCATGAGGTAAAGTAAAATATTTAGCTCATTGCAAAACTTCCGTAGTATAAAATAAAGGGGTGAGAAAATTGAAATTGATTTGTTAGATTTGAGTGAAACTACATGACATGTCCACTTTTCTAATATATTTTTTTTACTCCTCCCACAGCAAAGTAAAGGCTAAAGCAATAGCCTGTGTGTGTAAAAGGAAAAGGTAATCGGGGTTTATGCGTTATTCTTTACAGATGTCTCTTCCTTTCTAGGGTTTAGGGAAAGTAAAGCTTAGATCCCAATCAAGATTCTTAATGGGTATATGCTCAGCTCTGGAGTTACGTGGATTTTGTTCTTGCTATGATTTTGGGTTCAATGGGTTTTGGTCAAAAAGGTTGGTTTGTGATTGGGCTGAACCAACATGTTTTTTATTTATTTATGGTTTCAAGACATGCAAAAGCTCATACCCCATTACTGTGTGTAGAGCAATATAAAAAGCAAAAGGAGAAATTCCTATGTCAGTGGAGCCTTTGCCCTTTTGGGAATCCATATGGAACTACTAGTTACTTCTTTGGTCCAAAGGAATGTATATGCCAGAATTTATGCAGATGCCAAAAAAAAAGGTATTTTCTATTAATCTGTTCTCTGTTTGAATACCAAGTTGAACAAAACAAATCAAAATTTTGAACTAATCATGCAACCTGGTATTATTGAAGGTGGCTGACTTATTTCACTAAGCCAGAGGAGACATATGGAATATGCTTAATTACTTTATCTAAGTGCTGCATCAAGTAGGTCTTTTGAGCTAAATGGACCTACTTAGCCTATTGTCTCCCTATTCAATTCAATGAAGTAAATTACACTTAATAAATGTCTCAAATTAGTATAGTATCTATGTGGTAAAAGAAGTACCTGGAGCAATATAGCCATATGAGCCAGCAATTGCAGACATGCATTCTGATGTTCCAGTGTCTTGCAAGAACTTGGCAAGCCCAAAATCTGCTACATGAGCCTCAAAATCTGAGTTCAGCAGAATGTTGTTGGACTTAACATCCCTGTGAAGAATCAGAGGGGAACAATCATGGTGCAAGTAACAAAGGCCTTTTGCTGCTTCTATGGCTATGTTCACCCTAGTCTCCCACTTAAGATATCCTCCTCTTTTCCCATGCAAAACTTCACCTAAACTTCCATTTGGCATGTACTCATAGACAAGCAGATTGGTCTCTTTATTTGAACAAAATGCTAGCAATCTGACAATGTTTCGGTGTCGGATTTTACCAAGCGTCTGAATTTCTGCAGAGAGACCATTATCATGAGAAGAGCCTTTGTTAATGCCCAAAAGCTTCTTCACAGCTACTTGCTCTCCACTGGACATTGTTCCTCTATAGACAATCCCAGCTCCACCTCTCCCTATAACATTGTTTTCCTTTATGCACTCTAAAACGTCTTCACTTCCAAATTCTAGCTTTTGGAATGCTGTGAGCTTCCATGAGTTCGATTTTTTCCTCACCTTTCTGGTCTTTATGATTGCAAGGGTTGCAAACACAAATGAACATAGCAAGAGTCCTAGAGCAAAGACAAGCTTGAACTTCCCGAGGACTTGAGACCTGGTGCCGTTTTGATTGTGATCCTCTGATGGTGAGCTTGAAGAGTAGTTGCATGGCTTTTCAGAAGAGTTACAGAGCTCAGGGTTGCCTACAAAGGAGGTGGAGTTAAAGAATAAGTATTGTCCTGTTTGTGGTATTGAACCAGAGAAGCTATTGTGGGAAAAATCAGCAGAGGTTAGGCTCTTCATGGACCCAAGTTCCCTTGGCAGGCTCTGGTTTAAGTGGTTCCAAGAGACGTTGAAGTAATTCAATATGTGAATTTGAACAATTTGAAATGGGATTGGACCCGTGAGTTGGTTTTGGCTTAAATCTAAATAAGTCAGTGAGAGACAATTTCCAACTTCCGGAGGGATTCTGCCAGAAAAATTGTTTCTGCTAAAATCCAACTTGAGAACATTTACCAACCGGCCTATGTCAGATGGAATTTCTCCGGTAAACTGGTTTCCACTTAATAGAAGATTCTGCAAGCTAGAGAAATTTCCAATAGAAGTAGGAAGTGGCCCCGATAAGCGATTGCTTGACAGATTTAGCTGGCTAAGTTTGGAGGGTACCTTGCTTGCTTCCTCCAGGAGCTGTCCTGTAAGATAATTGTTCTGTAGCTCTACAAGTGAGAGCTCTGGCAAGTAAAGAAACCCCTGTGGTATTGATCCGGTCAGATAGTTCTGCCCCATTCGCACTCTTACGAGAGTGTCACATTTACCAAGATCATTTGGCAGAGGTCCAAAGAGAAAATTGTTGAGCAGAATTAAGATCTTCAGCCTTCTTCCAAAGCAAAGAGATTTTGGGACCACCCCAGTGAGCTTATTACTTGACAGATCAAGCTCAATCAATTTACCATTCTGGCCAAGCTTTGAAGGAATTGCTCCAGTGAAATTGTTATGCCACAGCTTCAAGACTTCCAACTTGGGCAGCTCTGCAATGGCGTGAGGAATCTCCCCATGAAACTTGTTGATGAACAGGTTCAAGAGGGTAAGCTCGCGGAGAGCAGAGAACTCAGCAGGAATATCTCCTGTTAATGCATTGTTTGAAAGATCAAGAGACCTCAAGCTACTCAAGTTTCCCAGTTGAGCTGGAATGGAACCACTGAGCTGATTTGTTTGCAGGAACAAAGTGTCTAGCTGTTTTAGATTTCCCAGCTCTGGAGGGATTGGTCCCTCCAAGCCACAATTTGCAAGGTCTAAATGGAACAGATTGATCAGCTTACCGATCTCAGGTGGAATCCCGCCTTCGAATTCATTGTAGTAACCCAAGAAAAGCTGCTTGAGGTTAGTAAGATTACCAAGCTCACTTGGTATGAAACCACTCAGATCATTTCCTGCAACTGAAAGATAATTGAGCTGCACCATATTTCCATAACTTGGAGGGATATTTCTACTAAAGTAATTCCCGCCAAAGTCGAGGCGCTTCAGCTTGGGAATTTGAGTGACACCTAATGGCAGTGAGCCATTGAAATCATTGTTGTAAGCATCTAGCAATATGAGCTCCTTCAACTGAGCAAATTCCCAGCTCAAGTTTCCACTGAAGCCATTGTTGGATATGTTGAGGTATTGGAGCCTGGCTAGCTTGTGAATTTCGGGCGGAAAAATGCCTGAAAATCCATTTCCTGACACTGAAAGATTGACAAGGGTTCTCAGTTCTGTGATTGCAGGTGAAAGAGAACCGGAGAGGTTGTAATTGGATATGTCCAATGAAACAACTGATATGTTCATGTTGTCACAGTGGATACCAGCCCAAGAGCAGAGGAACATGTAGTTTGATACATTCCAGCTATTGAGAGAAGGATTTGAGGCTTCAAAAGATTGCTTGACAGAAACCAGGATTGAAGCCTGCCTTCTGAGAGACAGATTATGTGAAGAAACAGAATGAACACAAGTGAGGAACACAAGAAGGGAGCAAAGGAAGACGAATTTCATTGCAGAACTGGCCATGGGAAGGTTTTTGGATTAGAGAAGAAGGGTTTTAGAGAAGCCAACTCTTATTTTTGTTAAGCTGAAGAAAAGTAGCAACCATTTCATTCATATGCACTCTAATTTTACAGTGTGGACACCAGACAGATGGAGAGGGAAATGACCTTGGATGCTATAAATATGGAACTTTGCCTTGCAATTTTTTTTAAGCTCTCTCTGCCACAGTATATTTGGTTTCATCTTCCGACTTTATAAAAAGGAAAAGCAAAAGCAGCTCATGCATTTGCATATAAAGATTCATAACAACAGACCGTTTGATCAACCAATATTTAAAATCCCTTTACCTTTGGAGCTGAATGACACAATTGCCCTTGCTTTACTTTGCTTATTGTTGAATCTGATTGAGAAAAAGAAAACAGAAGTCAGAATATTCAAGACTTGAAGAGAGGTCCATGACCCAGCTGATAAATTTAAAGTAGGGATCATAAGCAGGAAATCACTTCACCAACCTAACTCATAACCAAATTGATTAGGGGTCATAAAACTGATTAATCTGATAATACACATTCCTGTTCATATTATGCTTAAGCTATGATTTAACATGTAATATAGGCTTGATCCCAAAAACATAACAAGACAATGATATTGTTCTAACTTTGTTACTGTGATTAAAACAATGAACTCTATGTGATGGGATACTTTAACTCTATGTGTATGTTGTGTGCAAAGCAACTTCAGGAAAAGCTTTGACTTGTTCAAAATACACCAACTGTTCCTAAAATGTTGCTTGCTTATCAATAAAAGCTTGGATAAAATTTTAACTTCATGTGTGTGCGTTGCGTGGATCACGTTTGTACTTTTTTTTTATAAATATTTTATACAAGCGATATTGGGGGAAGGATGAATCAAAACTAGGACCCTAGATACATGGATAAATGTTTTAATCACTTGAGCTACAAGCTCCTTGCATCACATTTGTACTTAGATGGCTGCAAACAGGTTAATGACTATGAGACTGTCTTTTTTTATTTGAATGATGATTAAGTATCAGCCAAAGAATGACATGATCAACTTGGGGGAGAAGCAGATAAAACTCCATGATTCTTTTCTTTGCTTTTAAAGTGGACACATTAATTGGGTTCTTTTAGACCATCTTCCTTTGTTATTTTGTTTGGAATAAGTACCAGTATTATTATTCTGGAGGAGCCCCCTCCTCCTTCCCCTTTTACTTTAGACCAGAACGTGAAAAAAGAAAAAGCATATGGATTGATTTTGGAGATGTTGGGATTCATCACTTTAATAATCTATGTCTTCTCTCTCTCTCTCTCTCTCTCTCTCTCTCTCTCTCTCTCTCTCTTTGTGGACCTGTTTGAATCTTTTTCATATTTTTATTTGGTCAATGAGTTAGGAGGACAAAGGACTCTCTAGGAGGAAGCATAATTATGAAGGCAATAAAGGCCAGGTTTGTGTTGGAATATGGCTATGGCATATTGGGAAGCTTATTTTACTGTTCCATTTTTTTCACCTGAAATCAAGGACTCTAGAGCTGATCGATACATATACACAAAGTTGATGCCTCAAGTGGGATGAACACCAGAGGAAATTTCATGAGGTTGCTTTGGTTTTGAGCGACCATAATAATGGATAATGTCTCCATGGGACCATAAAGAGCAGAAAAAGAGTCAAAAATGACATGTAAAATTGCTTTGCTTCAATCAAATGAAATGCTATTATAGTTCTTTTTTATTGATTTAAATATGAAAAAATAAGCACTCATTGTTCCTCCCAAAATGGTGACCTGATCTCTGAGCTCATGTAATAAGGTGATTGTTCCATGCTTGTACACGTTTGTGATGATGTACTGGTTTATGCAACAATGGTCCATTATCATCATCATCAGCGGCGGAATCTTCCCTGCTAGTTGGTCCCTTTTAGCCACATTAATTATTATCTAGATCATTTGACTTCATAATGACCCTCTAAAGTCACCAAAATTCAACTCTCCAAGACGTTTGAACAATAATTTGGTATATATTATCTCACACTTGTCTAATGGGGGAGGCATTTCCTTGAAAACGTTAGAAAACCACTAGCTAACACCCTTTCGAAAATAGGGTTTGAGTTTATGAACCTAAAACTCCATAGAATCAGAGCCCTGATACCATACTAGACAATCATTGATCCCAAAAAACTTAAACTATTCAAGTTTGAAACTCATTTTGTTATGGTCTTTTTTGAGTTTGAAGAGGATTGATGGGCACTAAAGAACTAGTCTACTACATGCAAATAGAGCACGAAGTTGATGACAAATTCTGATGGCTACTTGACTCGTTATAATAAGAAAGAAACAAAAACCGATTTGGGTTTGGTGGAGTGTCAATGAAGCAGCACTATGTTGTATATCCCATATATTTTGTTTTATTTTCCCTATTTAGATTAATTTTCTTTAGTTCGACACCCAATCAATTTTATTATGGAAGAAACCAAACAAATAAGAACGTGACTTGAAAGAAGATATGGATGAATGAATGGTATTAGCATCACCAGATCTGCCTTTGAATCACCATATCTGTATAAAAGTGGCTTTATATTATATCATCTCTTTAACTTTAACCAAGAAACCAATGGGCTACCTCTTAAGTGCAATATATTGGTCGATAGTTTTTGAGGATATCACCATCGCATGTAGTCTCACACCTAACTAGGTTTACATCTGCCATTTCTCTTCCACATGCTACACCTTTAATCCTAAATCACTAAACTAAAGTTTTCGTTTACCAAAATTGACTTAGCATTGACATGACACTAGAAATGACACTATACAATGTACAACCAAATTAATATTCATCTTTGGAATATTAGGTACTATCGTTGTAACATGGTTGTAACAAGATTAACATGTTTATACAATAAAATTCTTCTTTTGCATAAGGAAATTGTTATTAACATTCCAAAATTCCTGCACCGGATCATTACTTATTCAATCATCATATTATATATCCCTCGATCAAAATAAGCAAAAACGAAAGTTCGAAATTTTATATATTTATTTATTTGTATCTTCTAACTCTTTGAAAAATTTCTTGAAGTCCGCCATTGGGTCTCTAGGCAATGTAATTTCTTCTCAAACTTTTTTTTAAAAGATACCGCAGTTGAAGCACAAAGAGGAGAATATGGTGTCCTTCTGGGATGACTTTCTCAGAATTTCAATAACAGTTCCATTCTACAATTTTGAGGGATCAAATTTTTTTTCTTTCTATTTGTTTATTTATTGGAAAACCACTCATTCAATTCAATGAAATAAAAAAACAAAAGCCCAAATAAGGAAAGCCGAAACGGCCCACAAAAAGCATCAAGTTTGATCCAAACCCAAGAAGAAGTAAACATGGCCTTTTGTCCTTTTTGTGCAGCAGCACCATCTTGATTGTTGTTTAAATACTTGGTCTAGTTTATTTATAAATTTGTAAAATTTATTTTTGTAGAAAATTTTAATTCTTTGATTTTGGGGAAACCTTTATAAGATTGGTTTTGAAGGAGAGAATGAAAGGGTAAGAATCTAGATAGTAAACTAGAGAGAATTGAGAGAGAATGAAGCAGCAATCCAAGGACCCATTCGAAGCGGCGTTTGAGGAGCAAGAAGACTCGCCGCCAGATTCTCCCGCGGCTCCTGATGCCGCACGCACCGCTCTCGACACCCAAGAAGACGACGACCCTCTTCTTCCTCCTGGCTCCAAAGACCCATCTTCCTCAGCCACGCCATTAGCGGCACCGCCACCACCACCACCAACAACAGCAGTAACTACAGCAAGAACAACGCCTGCTGCTACTACAGCAGCGCCCTCTACCATCTGCTCGGGCCACAGTCAAGCACAACAAAGATGATGACGACGACGAAGATGAAGAGAACATGGATGTTGAGCTCGGCAAGTTCTCTGCCACTGGTGACCCGGACAAAATGGCCAAGATGCAGTATGTTCCTTTCTTACTTTTTCTTTAAACCCATTTAATGGCTCAGCTTTTGTTCAAGAAATTAAATGTCTTTTAATTGCTTGGGTAATTGTATTTTTGCATTTCATTAATGCTCTTGTTTGCTGCATATGAATACAAATATTCCAAGTTGATAGAACAAATTCATGGGGAAGAATGAAGGGATGATAACTAGACTAGACTATGAAGGGCCCAAGTAGGTTCCAATGAAAACTCAGTTTGAAACAATAGAATTTGTAAAGAATGGATGGTTTTTAGACTAGATTGTGTACTTTGCAGTGTTCTAGGTAGGCTTTAAATCAATTTGAATCCTATTTCTTTCTAGGAGTTGTATGCTTTGCTTCCTTGAGTGCTTGTTGTAATCAGCATATATCATCTGTAATATATTACTAGTCTTCTTCTTTTAAACTCATAGGTCTGAATAATCTTTCAGGGCTATCTTATCACGATTCTCGGAGGAACAGATGAGTAGGTATGAGTCATTTCGGAGAGCTGGGTTTCAGAAATCCAACATGAAAAGGGTATGCTTCCTAATCATTTCTCCATGTAGAAGGCATTTCTGGATCTGATTAGCTGCATATTGGAAATTGGTTGGCAATGCACTTTTCTAGAGTTGTCATATTTGCATCAAAACTTGTTGAAAGCAGTCATTTTGGCATTAATATTTGTGTACATTATTTGCATGCAGTTGTTAGGTAGCATCAGTGGAACTCCAAAAATTTCTATGCCTATGACAATTGTAGTGTCAGGGATAGCAAAGATGTTTGTTGGTGAACTGGTTGAAACAGGTATGTTATCTATGTTCATATTTCACTAAATAAAAATGAAAAATGACATTTTGTTAGTTAATATTGTTAGATTTTTATGTCACTGTGGCATTGTGTCCCTTTCCCTTTGGACTCTTATATAACAAATAAAAAAAGGAGTGTATTGCTTGGTCCAGAGAATTTAGTGTAACAGATACTTAAATGGTTCAACATTTTATGTCTTACCAAGAGGCTCTATCTATGTTCTTTTGCAGCCAGAATAGTTATGACAGAGAGGAAAGAATCTGGGCCAATCAGGCCATGCCATATTAGAGAAGCATATAGAAGATTGAAGCTTGAAGGGAAGGTACCAAAGAGATCAGTGTCCAGGCTCTTCCGGTAGATGGACCAGATTCATTTTATGTATCTACTTGGACAGGTTATCAACCATAACCTTGTTAGATCACATGTCTATTTATCTTTGTATTATTCTAGTTTTGCTATATTCTTGTCCTGTCCTATTACCTTTTAGGCAGTCGAATTGAGAACATGTATTGCCAATGGGCTGCTTTAATATTTAACAATTGGAAGGTGAAATTTAGAACTAAATTGTTGTTTTTCTATGGTGAAGAAGCTGAATACTGCTAGGCCAGCTGACCAACTATACTTTAGCTGATAATTCTAAATCTATGGGAACAAATGGAAAAGGGAGAAACAGACAGATAAATGCTTGTATAATGATGTGTTTTTGTACCAAGAACCAAAAAGCTGGTTGGGTTTTGCAACTTAAGGAAGTAAAGTTGATCCAGAAACTGTCCTACTCTATGATGCTATGTTGTCAATTACAAAGTCATCTAACTTTCATCAGTAACGTCATTGTTCTTCTTGTAAAGTCATTTTTAAGACCCTCCTGTTCCTTTTGAGGGTTAAGACTTAAAACATCACAGGTGGTGTCTGGTGGGATCTGGTGGGATAGGTTGGTTTTCTGAAGGTTACTTGGAAGACTTTGAAACATCAGCCCATCATTAAAACATGTCTGATTGTTTTGAGCATTGATTATTGTCTATTTGGAACACTCTGAAATATCAATCCATGAGCAAAACATGTCTAATTTGTTTCAGGATTGATTCCTGATACTGATAGCCATTATTGTCAATCCTGGCTTCCTGCCTATCAATGTGATCATGATTCATGACTAGGCTCAGGATTTTAAGACCAAAAGATCAGATCATGATCCCGTTGCTTGGTGTATATATGACAGCTAATGATCTACATTTCTGAACATTTCTGTTGTGCCTTCCTGGAGACAAAAGCATTCCGGAGCTGTCCTTGGTTTATTCCATAAATTGATAGTAGGTTTAGCTGTTTTACCCAATCATACTGAAGATCTGAAGCCCTCACTCATGATGCATTTAGCAATCCCAAAACTTGTCTATTATCTGATTTCTCTTTCTGTTTTGCTTCAAGGCTCCGTTTGCTTAGAGATATCCCTTTCACTACTCTCATTGTGGTACCACTTTTCTTTTTATTTGAAGTTGGAGACTATTTGTTGGCAAATTGATTTACACGTGGTTTTAGTTTGTACTACTAGGATGATATAACATCTCCTAAATATAACTCATGTATCTTGCACAAAACTGTTTTATGAACTCTGA
The DNA here is from genome assembly GCF_029339155.1 of Prunus mume. Classification (NCBI taxonomy): domain Eukaryota; kingdom Viridiplantae; phylum Streptophyta; class Magnoliopsida; order Rosales; family Rosaceae; genus Prunus; species Prunus mume. Next base: position 8,560,462 of record NC_142700.1, read on the forward strand.
AAAAATTGTTATGTGAACTACTTGTTCTTCTTCTGTTCTAAATAAATCTTTCTTCTGGTGTTATTTCTAGGTCGCTGATCTGTAAGTTGGTGTTGGAATGCAGTACATCATCTACCCATATGCTTAATGGCCATAGCTATTTCAACCCAAGGAGAGAACCATACTTTGTATAGTATCTTCGACTTCGATCACGTTAGGAGACATTGAAGTTCAAATCACAGCCCTGCAGGCTTGTGCCGCCAGCTCTGTGTTTTATTTTACCCTGTAAAATTGGAATAAACAGAAGACTGCCCCTTGATTGATTGTGACCCAAGATAACTTATGCTTGTTATTTGCCGCCCATGTGCATATTTTTGTCTCAACCAAGCGAAGAATTGCATGTACTTTTCGGACTTTGAGATTGCAACTTATAATGTCAGACTCATATGGATCCTAATATTCAATTGATGATACTTGAATATTTATCACGTTGTGAACGAGTTTATAAAGATATCGAACGGCACTAAGCCCAGCAAAAAAATCATGACACTTGGTTTTCTTGGCAGTTATTTCCACTGATAAGATCTCTAGGCTCAGAACAATTTGGTTGCAATGGGGTTTTATAACTATTTTGCTATTTTCGGTCAATAATGCAATGTAATGACGAAAAGTTATCATGTGTGTCTTAGCGTTATTGGTCGAGAATAGCAAAACAATGTTATCTTTATTTTATGCAGGTGTTTCTCCTAAAGACTTGGCGAAGACAAAAAAAAGAAAAAAGAAAAAGAAAAAACTTGGCGATCAAAGATGGTTGGAATAATGAGCACATTACAGATGAGCTAGTGACATAGCTTTTTGCGTTTGTTTTGGTGGTGGACACAGCATTTTGTATTGTGTAACTGTTTTTGACCAGCCTATTAAAAACGGCTCTTCAGATCAAAGTTTTAATGAAATTAAAAGGGCCTCCTATAGTGACAAATCTACCCCCTTTGGAAGTTTTTATTTTTGGTTGAAACCCCTACATATTATAAAATTAAATGGGCCTCCTATAATGACAAACCTACCCCCTTTGCAAGGTTACTACATATTATAATATTAAAGAACTAAGCACTTTAAATCTTAATTTTAAAAAAACAATAAAAAAAACAACGGAGGCCAACGAAGATAAAGAATCGCAAATGTAAGTTAGGAAAGTTGATCGAGATAGTGTGCCCGCCTCATTGCAGCCGAGTTCGAAACCCCTCTTCATATATTAAATTATTTTAAAATATCACATTTGTCAAAGGAAAAAAATGAAAAAAACATACATCTTTACTATAGAAACAGAAAGTCTCTAAAACTTGAATTTGGGCGTGAAAAATGAGTGCCCTACTACTAAGATCCAATTGGGTTGGGTGAAAACTGAGAAGCCTCAAACCAAAAATGAAAAACTGAGAAGCCCAAAACCAAATAACTTTGGAAGCCCTGAACCTTGAGCCCTGAGTCTCAAGTGACCAAGTCCGAGGCTTCCCCAATGGCTAGCACTACGCTACTAGTACCTACTGGTACAAGTGCAAGTGCTCTTGTTAGCCTCCTCCCCCAGCCAGCAGCTTAACTAGTACCCTATATAAATTTATGTTATCGCCCACTTGGGTGCTGCCTGTTTTCCCTGCATCACAGCTCTCTTCTCTGTCTTCCTGTCTGATCCTTTCAACAGACTTTAGACTTGTCTTCCTCCGCGCTCCTCCTCTCTCTCTCTCTCTCTCTATAGGTCTTCAGCTTCTGCTTCGTTTTTCGTGTCATTGTTGATGAACAACCTGACAAACAAAACCCACTATTTTCTGATAATAATTTGACTTAGAGATTCTTCATTTCATTTACACACGGAGATGGTGTTAATGTTGTGACTTGTGAGCCTGACTGGTGGGATTTTTCAGCGGATGATGATGAGGTCTGCCTGTTGCTCCTTTTCGTTTTCTTGGTTTTTGTTTTGTTTGATGGGTGAGTGGTCTGTCGTCTGTGATTCTCGACAAATTACCCTGACTCATTGATTGGTTGATTCTTGGGGATCGGATTTCATCATTTCTTCTTGTTTTCGTAAGCTTAATTTTGTTATCTCTCTTTTGAATAATCGATCGTTTACTGGATGAGATCTTTTCTCTCTCTCCGATTTTTTAACTTGGGTTTATGAAATCAGCCTCTGTTTCCAATCGGATTCGGTTGGCAAAGCAGAAATGCCTCAGTTGCCATAGAAACAGAGCTCCCTGTTTGGATTCCTCAGATTCAGCTCTTTGCTGTTAGCAGCAGAAAAATGGTCTCTCCTTCGCAACATTCAAACCAGCTCTTTGTTGACGGGTTCCGTTCTCTATTGTGAATGAGATTAGATAATTTCCTGTTAACTTCCTTGCTTCATCTTCAAAAATTTCATCTAAGATCTCGAGCTACGTCCTCTGTTTCAGTAACATAACCATCCAAGCCATTTCCTGGTTTGGTGATAGAAAATTAACATTTCAAAGAGCTATTTGATAGACATTTGGGGTACTGGGTTATGAATAGTTCATGTAATGGCTACCAATTGACATTGAATTGCTGTTCGATGTTATGAATTCAGCTGCATAAATAGATTTGCATTTGGATTTCGCTAATGGGTTGCTGTTGAATTGTGTTTTACAGGTACCAGAGAGTGAGCCCAGATTGTGTCCCTTTGAGCAATGGCAAGAAGCCAGCCATGAGAGCCATATCCAAAGAAGATGGGTTGACGGAGACTCTCACAACCAGCACAGTTTCAACTTTAGAACCCACAAAACCATTCAGATTCCGATCCCAACCCACAACCCAAGACCCGACCCAATCCCAATTCGGAGCCCGACCCACTTCACCCAACTCCGACAACCACCACCGGAGCCCGACCCAGCGGCAGGACAAGAGCCCCAGCCGTACCCCAAGCCCCAGCCGCGGCGCCGGCGATGTGTTGTTGCAGTGGGGCCACAAGAAGCGGTCGAGAGTCTCGAGAACTGAGATCCGAGCAGTGACCGATGAGTCTTCTTCCTCAGCTCAAGCAAGGCAAGCTGGTGTGAAGCTGCAGAGGAGAGACAAGTCTATGCCGCCGCCGCCTCCTCCTCCACCCCTTTCTTCCTCCGCAACGTCGTCGTTTTCCAATGGCAGACTTAGAAAGGAAGCGTCCGCGTTGCTTCCTAGCAGGTTCCATATACCTACATCCCAACCTCTTTCATTATTTTGTTTTTATTTTATTTTTTTCCTACGGAATATTGTAATTTTATTGCTGAAGATCAATTGGTAGATTTTTTTTGGCCAAAAGATCAGTTGGTAGATTGGTTTTTTTTCAAAAATATTTAAAGTCCTTTTCCTCCAATTACGGTGGTCTTTACTTTTTGGGTTATCGTCTTTAGTACGATTGGTTGAATCTGGCTTCATTCTCCGAGTCTCCCCATGCCCTATTTTCCCAACATATGTTATGAATTTATTGTGGATTTTTTTCCAATTTGGGTCTGAAGGCTGAGGTTTTGTTTTGTTCTGTGTGGGAAACTGTTGAATCTTTGGATCAAGATCTAATTTACAAAAAGCAATGTTCTTTTGGTACAACAAACCCATGTTCTTGTCTAGCTGCTTGCTGCTGTTCAATCCAAGTTGAAAGATCACTTTTTTATTTATAATTTTTCATCTAGTTTACCTTTTTACCCCTTGACATAGCATGCAATTTCATTAATCATCTCTCTCTCTCATGAGTCTCAGTCTCAGTTCTCATTTAGTGGGTATCAAGACCAATAGTTTCAAGTTCAAATGCTCTGTTTTGCTTCCTGTGGGTTTTGCTTTGTTTTGCATTTTTGGCAGTAGGTTAGAATAATCTTGTTCATAAATTCCCCTTGCTACCCTTTTGTCCTCTTCTTCAAAAGACGGAAAAACACAATCCCATCTCTTTGAAAATCATCTCCCCCATTTCCCTTTTTCTTTTTTTTTTCCTTTTTTATTATTGGAATTTGTAGTATTTAGATTAGATTTTCTTGGAGATAGTGAGCGTATTTTAGTAAATTAAGGATGCATAAATAGTAAGGTTCATATGCTTTTCTTTTTAAGTGAGTATTAAATTCTGTCTTTATCTGTTGCCTTTTCCCTCTGATTTATCTATCTGCCCTCCTGGGAAGTGTAGAAGCTCCAAAGTCCCCACCTTTTTTTTTTTTTTCTGCATCCAATACCAAACACCACCTTCATCCATCTTCTGCTCACCCATTTATTGCACCTCCTCTTTGGCCATGACCAGGAATTTAGAAGATCGATCTGCTGTGGTTAATGGGTCCCCATCAAGAAACCCAAATGGCGGCAGCAACAGCCGAGCTGTTTCTAGATCTACGGCTGGGAAAAGATCTCCTCCTCCTGAGAAAAATGACAGAAAGCTGCCTCCTTGCTCAGGCAGGTCATCAGCCAAAGATGACAAGCCAAATGGACCCTCTGTGCAAGTTGATCGTCAGCACCATGCTGATTCTGCTTCATTGCAATCGGACCAATTAGCTGCCACTGCTAATTGTGCTGCACCAGTTGCAGCAGCAGATAAGGTCAACTATGAAGTGGTTGAGTGGCCTAGAATTTATATTGCCCTGTCAAGAAAAGAGAAGGAAGATGATTTCCTTGCAATGAAAGGCACAAAGCTCCCCCAGAGACCCAAGAAAAGGGCCAAAAACATTGACAGAACCCTCCAGGTATAATAAATATATAATTGTTTTTCCGTTTTATCTGCATTCGAATGTAATTTTTAATTCCTGGGTATTAACTGGAAACAACTTTTATTCATTTATTTTTTTGTGGGTTGTTGTGGTTTTGGTTTTGGCAGTATTGTTTCCCAGGGATGTGGCTGTCTGACTTGACAAGGAATCGCTATGAGGTCAGGGAGAAGAAATGTGTGAAGAAGGTAATTTGCTGCACTGCTCATTCTTGCCAAATAAAATTTCCTTTCTGGTGCTAAATTTTCTGAAAAATATGACTTGTCCCTATTACTTTTTTGCTTAGAGGGAATAATTGGGTGCTTAAAGTGGAGAATAATAATAATTATGACGGTGAAAAGTGAAAAACAAAATTAATTATGATGGAGAATAAGTCGTATAGATTATTACATAATTAATTAGCTAAATAATTTTGTTGTCCACTAATTAATTTGTGTTGATTATGGGTGGCTTGCATATGCAGCAAAAGCGAAGGGGGCTCAAGGGAATGGAGAGCGTGGACAGCGATTCCGAGTAGTACTAGTATTTTATTCCCCCACAATGTAAAACTTATTAAAAAAAAATGATAAAAACAAAAAAAAATTTGAGAGAGTGAGAGAGAGAGAGCCCTCTCCATCCAAAGTCAGTGGGACCCTTTTGATAGTCCACCTGCCCTTGCTTTGTAGGACACACCATGTCTTTGCTGTCGTTTTGCAGATCACGATCTGTCGTTTTGATGAGCAGAGGCAAAGCAGCTGAGATGTTGTTGTTCTTGGGCTCAAGGGTGGTGGTGGGGGTTTTGTTTTTGAATTTGAGGCATTTTGTTGGGTCACGGACTGAGAGGTGTACAGTACAGACGACTTTAAAGAGCCTCATGACTTGGTCTGTGGACCCCCAACTCTGCTTGCCTTTGATAAATTATAACTAGAATTTTCTTTTCTTTTCAATGTTGTTGTTTTTTCATTAATTAATTTTAAATTTGTTGGGTTTCTGTCATTGATTAATTTTGCCGTAAATCTTTTTGCTATTTTTCATGCTAATCTCGTGTACAAAGCTGCTTCGTATGCAGACAAAAGCTGTTTCACTTTTCCATTTAAAAAAAAAGAAATATTGATTAACTTTTCTTTATTTTAATTGGGTTTGGGCTCACAAATAGCTAACCAACTACATGGCCTTGTAAACAAAATCGTTGGATCGAACTAACTAACGACTGACCAATCTGATTCAATAATCAAAACATAGATCCTTATTTAAGGGCCTTAATAACCTCATTATATAATTTTACCACTAGAAAGAGGCTAATCTTACTAATGTGTAAAATTCAATGAAACATAAGTGGTAGTGGGTGTACATAGATTCCACCACTAACCTTGGCAAAATGGTCAACAAAAGTCAACGCAAATGAGTGGGCTTTGAATTCCAACACCATCAATTTCAACACTCATTATAACATTACGCGTTGTTTCTGGCCTCCTATAAATTCACTTGTATTTGTATTGTATGCATCAAATTAAGAAAACTTTGCATAATGGTAATGGATAGGTGCAATGCTAACTTATTCAACCATACTTATCTCTCCAATATTGCTCACTATTTGCTCCTTTTCTCTTTGGCCTCTTCATGTCTACACCTTACTGAGCTTCGTTTGGTTGATGGATGCCTCCAGGAAGAGATGCAAGCACTTCTTAGCTTTAAACAGCATCTTACCGACCCCTCCGGTAGGCTCTCTTCTTGGGCTGGCCACAATTGCTGCCACTGGAAAGGAGTTTCATGCGACAACAGCAGTCGTCGTGTTACAAAGATTGACCTCCGTAACACATATGAAGATCGCTTGTTTGATGATTACGGTGGCGATTATGGTGAAGAGCGGGACGAGGCAGCTTATGAAGAGTCTTTCTTGCGGGGTAAGATAACTTCATCTCTGCTCAGCTTGAAGCATTTAAGCTACCTAGACCTGAGTGACAATAACTTGCAAGGGATTAGCATTCTTTGCCAACTTCAAAGTTTGAGATATCTCAACATCTCATTTGCATCATCTGATGGAGGGATTCACAATTGCTTTTTCAATCTTACCAACCTCAAAAAACTTGATCTAAGTGGCATTTCTTTCAGTGCTCATTTTCCAAGCGAACTCGCAGGCCTCAAATCTTTGGAACACCTTGATTTGTCTCATAATTTTCTGAAAGGTAAAATTCCCAAACTCATTGGAAACTTTTGCAATCTAAAGTTCTTAAGTCTCGAGGACAACACATTAGATGGGGGGATTCAAGAGCTTTTGAGTGGTTTCTCAAATTGTACCAATAATAGACTAGAGTCACTAGATTTGTCTAGTAATGAGTTTGTAACAGAATTACCTGCCTCCTTAGGAGTGCTAACAAACTTGCAGCATCTTCACCTTGAAGGCAACTCATTTTGGGGATCAATACCAACTTCTGTTGGAAACTTGTCATCCTTGAAAACTCTAAACCTTCGAGGTAACAACATGTATGGGTCCATTCCTGAAAGTTTTGGGCAACTTTCTGAGTTAGTTGACCTGGGTTTGTCTCAGAATTCGTGGAAAGGCATTGTAACAGAAACACATTTGATGAATCTCACTAGATTGCGACATCTCGATGTGTCCACAGACCAACCTATGTCACTAATTTTCAGTGTGGCTTATGAATGGGTTCCTCCTTTCAAGCTCTACACAATTGACATTACCAATTGTAGAGTTGGTCCTGCTTTTTCTGTATGGCTTCAATGGCAGACCGAACTATCTGATGTCACCCTTCACAACACTGGAGTCTCAGACTCTATACCAGAAGAATGGTTCTTAAAGTTATCTTCCAAACTCCAACATATGGATTTATCTTACAACCAAATCCATGGAAGGCTTCCATTTCAATTCAAATGTCCATATTTATATCATATAGATTTGAGTCACAATCATTTTGAAGGTCCACTCCCACTTTTATCTTCTAATGCCTCTATCCTCGATTTTCAAAGCAATTTATTTTCAGGGCCTATTCCCTTAGATTTTGGACAACTGATGCCCAAATTGGAAATTTTGTATCTGTCTGAGAATCATTTGAATGGTGCTATTCCAGCCTCTCTTTGCAACATGCAAAACTTGTCAATGCTCTCCCTAAGGAGGAACCAGTTAAGTGGAGAATTCCCTCAAGCATGGAGTCTGTGGCACAATATAATGGTAGTAGATGTGGCAGACAATAATCTCTCTGGCAATATTCCAAGTTCAATGGGTGTCCCAAGTTCTCTTATCATATTGAAGATGAACAACAACAATTTTGTCGGCAAAATTCCTTCTGGTTTGAAAAATTCAACATCTCTGTGCAGCATTGATCTTGGAGGCAACAAATTTACTGGAAGTGTTCCTTGGTGGATTGGATCAAACTTGTCCATGTTGTCTACTCTACGATTGCGATCCAACTTGTTAAGTGGACATATCCCCCACCAGTTGTGCTATCTTCCCTACCTTCACATCCTAGACCTTGGTGATAACAACTTTTCTGGGACAATTCCCCAGTGTTTGGAGAATTTGACTGCTCTGACCCTTTTTCCATACAATAATTATACCATGCCTACATATTATGATGTTCAAACCTCAGTTGTGTCGAAAGGAAGTGAACTCGTTTATTACAGGACGGCTTTGGAATGGGTATATAGCATTGATCTTTCATCAAATAATTTAGAAGGTGAAATCCCTGAAGAAATAACCAGCCTCATGTCATTAGGGACCTTGAACTTGTCAAGAAATCAATTAAGGGGAAGAATTCCCCCAAAGATTGGAAATTTACGATGGTTGGAAAGTCTTGACCTCTCACACAATCACCTTTGCGGACAAATTCCTCAGAGTTTCTCCTCATTGACATTCTTGTCTCATGTGAACTTGTCTTATAACAACTTGACTGGAAGAATTCCTTTGGGGAACCAACTCCAGACGCTCAATGACTCATCCATTTATGGGGGCAATCCATCACTCTGTGGCCTTCCTCTTTTAACCAAGTGTCCGGGAGACGACACACCTAATAGACTACCTTTTCCTTCTAGTGGGGCAGGAGAAAACAAAGATGAAGGTGATGAAGGAATGCTTTGGTTCTATGTCAGCATCATGCTCGGCTTCATTGTAGGCTTCTGGGGTGTTTGTGGCACATTACTCATAAAGAAGTCATGGAGGTATGCCTATTTTCGATAAGGTAGCGTGCGTTAGCAATTGCATTGAAAGTTAGTCATCTGCAAAACAAATTTTGATTGGGAAAAAAACATTTCTTTGAAGCTTAAACACTTCGAGAAATTTGGTGAATTCATATAGTTGTATGCGTGATGCTGCTTTCTTCTATATATCTTGTAATATGTAATAAGTAAGTCATCTGCTAAAAGACTCTGCTTGCATGTTCTGTAAACATTTTTATTTTCTGCTTGGATTTTGTACTTGATCAGTAGACTTGCAAACTTCATAAGTTGAGGTATATACTTTACCCTAGGTTCAAGGTTCGAACTCCGCTCCCCTAACTATGGTTCGTCAAACAAAAAGAAGGAAATTCAGAGAGTAGCATTCCTTTACAAATCAATCATTTTTAAGTAGTGCAAGACTTAGCAACTATTGTTTATTGGCAAAGAAACTGTCGCCCAAACACATTGACACATTTGCAACCATGAATAACCCAGAAATTTCTTTCACTGGTTTTCAAGTTCATGCCAATCACGGTTAATGATTTTTTATTACCTTGAACACGACTTATAAATTTATTAAGAATGAGTCCTTGGCCCCTTGTTTGTCTCTCTCAATAGTCACCCACTAATGGATTTGTTAATTCACCTATCAAAGACTTGATGCCAAAACTTTGCAGGGTTTAGTCTTATTTATGCCAATAATTAATTTGCCAATCTAGCAAGCAAACTAGTAAAATGGGTTGAGGACTTTGAATATGGACATCCTTGTTTTCAATATTGATAGCTTCCTATAAATTTACTTATGCTCAGAAGCCATATGCAACAAATTAGGAAAGCTTTGCATAAAAATGGGTAACTGAACCTGCATATCACCTCAATGTTGCTCTCCACTATTTGCTCTTTTTCTTCTTGGCATCTTCGTTCCTACAAACTTGTGTGAAATCATGCGTTGAGGAAGAGAGGCGTGCTCTTCTCACCTTTAAACAAGATCTTACTGATCCCTCAGGCAGGCTTTCTTCTTGGGTCGGTCAAAATTGCTGTTGGTGGAGAGGGATTTTATGCGAAAATCACACGGGTCATGTTGCAAAGATGGACCTTCGGAATCCACATGTGCCATCCTATGATGATCAAGTATGGGACGAGGTGACTTATCAACGGTCTTTCTTGGGTGGTAAGATAAATCCATTATTGCTTAGCTTGAAGCATTTACAATACCTTGACCTAAGCAATAATAATTTTCATGAGATTCACATTCCAAAGTTTTTTGGGCAGCTTAAAAGTTTGCAATATCTCAACCTATCTGCTTCATCATTTGGGGAGAGATTCCCCCTTTTCTTGGTAACTTGTCAAACTTGAATTACCTTGACCTCAGTTGGAATAACATGTTTTCACCAGTATCTTCGAAAAACTTGAGCTGGTTACCTCATCTCTCTTTCCTAAAGTACCTTAATCTTGGAGGACATGACCTTGGCAGCCAAGGAGTAGGTTGGCTGAATGTTGTTAACAAGCTTCCTTCCTTATTAGAGTTGCACTTGCGTTCATGTGGAATTCAAAGCCTTCCATTCTCACTTCAGACAAGTAACCTCACACATCACTTTTGCTCCTTGATATCTCACATAATATAATTAATTCTTCACTTTCCGAATGGATTTCTAATCTAACTAGCCTCAGAAATCTTGATCTAAGCGTGAATTCTTTCAGTGGTCCCTTTCCCCATGAATTAGCAAGCTTCAAATCTCTTGAACACCTTGATTTATCCTACAATATCCTCCATGATCAAATCCCTAAATTTGTGCAACCTAAAGATCTTAAGTCTTGCCGGCAACAAATTTGACGGGGGCATTCGAGATCTTTTGACAGGTTTCACAAATTGTACCAACAACACATTGGAGTCACTAGATTTATCTTCTAATAGATTGGAAGGAGAATTGCCTGCAACCTTAGGGATGCTACACAATTTATAGTATCTTGGACTCCATCATAACTACATGAATGGGTCCATTCCTGAAAGTCTGGGACATCTCTCTAAGCTAGCTCACCTAGATCTGTCTTGGAATTCATGGCAAGGCATTTTAACAGAATCCCATTTCATCAATCTCACAAGATTAGTATACCTTATAGTAATCATGGGCCAACCTCTGTCCCTCAGTTTTAATATGGCTTATGATTGGATTCCTCCTTTCAAGCTTGACAGAAATTCCATTGAGAACTGTCAAGTAGGTCCTGGCTTTCCACTTTGGCTTCAATTTCAAACTGAAGTATCTTCCATCTACCTTCGAAGTATTGGAATCTCGGATTCCATACCAGAGGACTGGTTCTTGAAGATAATTCCCATGTCATATATTTGGATTTATCTTACAACCAAATCAGGGGAAAGCTTCCATCCCAATTGAAATTTCCAAATTTAAAGTTCATAGATTTGAGCCATAATCAATTTGAGGGACCACTCCCAATTTGGTACTGTTTATACCAAAATGAACAGCCAATGAATACCAAACACGTGGAACAAATTAGTTACGAGTGCCTGCACTCACCTTCTCGTACCATCCTACCGATCGCAACATTAGGCAACCTTGCCCTTCGACGCTGCGGCGCGTCTCACATTGACTGTAGTCCCACATCGAAACTCTCAACAAATTGCACACCTCCCAAGGCCTATAAAGAGGACACCCATCAGCGGAGGTAATCAATCGAACTTACAGACATAACGCATTGATCTCAAGTTCAAACTTATTCAATCCGCACTTACTTAAGCATCGGAGAGCTTGCCGGTACCACACCGGTGCCTAGAATTACCGGCGCTTGCTTTCTTGCATCGCACACCCTACCGAGGACATCCGATACCAGACCTAATCACTAAGTTACGGAAAGTATCAAACCATTTTTCTGCGCCAACAGCTTACGCCGTCTGTGGAAATCGATAAAATCAACCTACAAACTAAAAACAAATGGAACCACTTCAGACTACAGCCTTTTGGGACGGATTACCGTACAGTATGCAAGCGAGCAAGCCCCGCTACGCACTCCTAGCACCCTTCAGATCCTCCGACGCTTCAAACCGCGGTCGGCGGAGCTCTTGGCTCAAATGACCTCCCTCCGAAGGAGATGGCTAAACTCCAAGAACGTAACAATCTCCTTTCATCCAAAGTGGATGAAACCCAACGATTGCTTAATCGCCAGGAAACACAAAACATTCGACCACCGACCTTCCCCAGAGCCGACTTGGCCTGGCAGAGGAAGGGAAAACAGGCAAAGGCGACGCGCTGCTCCAGCAGCCTGGTGGTCCCGGCACTTGTGACCAACCTCACGCATTGTTAAGGTGTACACTATTGTCGCCATCGGATCAACGATGGAAGGATGCCGAACGGCATAGGTCCCCAATCCGAATAAACGCCATTTGGGACTCTGATGAGGGTCTGGGATAAGCCCATCCGGAGGGTTCAGGTTTGACGGCATTGAGTCCGATGATGAGTACGCCCGCGGCAACGTGGGCAATCAAGCTACCGCTCGAAGCCCCGAGTACTCGGAAGCCTAACGCCAAGTCCGAGGAGAGCTCAAGACTTCGGCTGGCGCCCTAAGCCGAGACCCCGCCATCCGCTACTACTCTTCCAACGAATCCAGAAGATGGAGGATGACCGAACCCACCCGGGTCCCCTGGATTGGAAAACTCCGGGACCGCATACTGATCACATCAAGAAGTCAGATCGACAGGAGGTGCACCGTTCGCATACCTTTCTATAATGGTGTGGAAGACCTTGACGCACCTCCACCTCTTCCACCGGCAAGCTGGTGTAGGGCCTCAGCGACGAGGGACAATGTCCGCTGCTTCGCCCCTAACCGAGCTGGCACAATCGTTCTACGTCTCGAGCTGTGGACGTACGCTCCTTTGACGAACTCAAGCAAATTTTCCTCAACCACTTCGCGATCCAGATGACGGACCGTTTGTACCACGACGATCCGCATACGATTCGCAAAGGGAGGACGAATCTACGGAATACGCGCACACGCCTACCACGAGTACTCAGGTGTCCCGAACGGACGATAGGGCAGCCTACGGCGCCTTTCAAGAGTGGCCTACGGTCCTCTCACTTGCACCACGCGCACAAGTAGTAATCAAGACGACGCGACGCTTAGTTGATGAAGGCACCATGCAAAGGCCGAATACTTCAACTCCAAAACCCGCCTACGCCGGGCGAGGAATCGCAACCAAAGGTTATCCAGATGAACTGGCGACCCGCGGCAGGCACAAACGGAAGGACGACCGGATAGCCGCCGTGAAATTCAAAGAAAGGACGGGAAGTACGGACGTACGACCACCGCTCCCTACGAATCACGATCGTGCTCAGAAGTCTTCACCGCACAACACGACGCACGAAACCGTCTAATGAACGAACATGACCAGATCCGGCCACCAACGGAAGCCCGGTCGACGGATAACGGACATCGCAAATTCTCGCGATACCCCAGAACATAAGCCACAATACCAAGACCGTGGACCGCCCGAGAAAAATTGTCAGCCGCCCGATTCGGAAGGAAAGTTGGATTAGTACTCGCCACCGCAGTTCCGCGGCCGACAATGCGACCGGCATCAACATGATCCATGATCTTGGCGGTCCCACTGAGGGACCTCAAACCGCTCGCAAAGCAAGATATGCAGCGCCGCCACTATCCTCAAGTCTTCTGCATAGACGACGATCGGAGCCAAAGTTGCGTGGGATGGGAGCCCATCACATTTTGTGAAGAAGAGGAAGAGGGGATCATCTTACCCACGACACCCAATGATCATTCGGCGAGATCGCCTGACTACGATGTGGGTCCGTGTCGATCGACACCTGGCCGTCGAACGTGATCTTTGCCGATGCGCTCATGGATCTGGGATTGCCGACGATGGTCAATCGGCAAATCACACCCTACTACCTTTTCCGAGACTGGTCCAACCAATGAGCATCACGCATTATACGCTTCTGGCGCTCCCTAAAACAATGACCTACGACCACCTCTCATTGTCGATTCCCGACAAAGATACAACGTCATCATCTGACGAACGGCACTCACCAAGGTCAAAGTCAACTTATCGCCCTACATGTTGCCGATGAAATTCCCGACACGCAACTGTACCTGGAGCCATCCGGCGACACCAACAAGACGGACGCGCATATGCCACACCCCTTAAGTCGGTAGCCGCCAGAAACCGCCAATGGAAGCGGCGACCTTGGGTGGACTACCGAACGTAACGAACTCATCGACGACTCTGAGGAAAACCCAACGCCGATGGCACACCCGAGGAGCTCGAGACCATAATCTCAACAAGGAATTCCCGATCGTGGGTGAAGATCGACACCAACTGACCCCACCAAGGCGCTTCATCGACTTTACGGCAAGATGCGAGGTCTTCGCCGTCTTATGACGATATGCCCGCATATCACCCGATGTCATCGACCAACTGCTCTCAAGATCTCCCCCGCCACAAACCATCAGTAAAAGCGCCGATCAGACGACCGAACGGCTAAGATGAGATGCGGCGGTTGATAAGCTCAAAGCCATCGCTTTATCGTGAAGCCACGTACTCGCTTGGCTTGCCAACTCAATCATGGTTCTAAGGCTGGGAGGATGGCGAATGTGTCGACTATACCGACGAATAACACCGTTCACGCCTCTTACCGAGGATCGACCAACGTCGATGATGCCACCGCCGCACGAGCCGCCGCCATGGCGGACGCGATTCGTGATACAACAGATCTTCATGGACCCCGCCGATAGAGAACATACTGCATTCATCACGGATCGTGGTTTGTATCACATAACGCCATGCCCTTCTCCAAGAACGCGGCAACTTACCAACGGCTCGTCAACCGGATTTTTGCTAAATACATCGGAGGCATCATGGAGGTATATGTCGACGACATGTTGGTAAAAGCCGAACGCAGGATCACCGGAAAACTTGGCCTCATGTTCTGATTCTAAAGCGACTACCAATGCATCAACCGCGGAGGTCGCTTATGGTATCTCCGAAATTTTCGTTCATGATCACCAAAGGGAATCGAGGCCAATTTAGAGAAAATAAAGGCCATAATCGACATGGAGACGCTCGAAGACGCATGACATTCGAGCTCACGACGTGTCGCTCTCGACACGCTTCATCTCAAAGCTACCGACAATGCGATCGCTCTTCAAAGCTTTGAAAGGGGTAACATCATATCGCATGGACTGAATGCGACCCGCATTTCAAAACTTGAAGAATTACATGAGTCGCACCACCGTTATCGAAACTGCCACAGCGAGGTGCTACTCCTATACCTTCATCCAACACCGCCGTTAGCTCGCATTGATAAGGAAGCTGTTTAGAAGCGAGCTACCGATCTTTTTATAAGGCGCCCAGAGCGCAGAGATTCTGTGACACACCCTTGGAGTACCCACCGCCCGGTCGGCCTCGGCACGAAGACTTCGCCTTACTCTGGCCCAGACCATACTCGCTCGACGACCGACCTCTTCGGCGGTACCGCAGGCCGGAAACATCCGCCGATTGGTCAAATGGGGCAATCGAGTGGGAGAATTTGACACAGATTCAAACCAAGGCATGCGAAAGGCCAGTGCCGCTGTCGATTTCATCTCCGAGCTCACACCTCCTACGCCATTGAGCTATCATCGCCGAGCGCCATTTCTTGACCAGATAGGGACGATACCAAAGTTTCGACACTTCCCTCTCTCTGGTCCCCGCATGGATGGCTCGGCAAAACAAACAAAGCAAAGGTTAGCGGCCGGCCTGGTATTAACCACCACGACGGTAGCAAACTGAGTATGCCTCCGATTCAACTTCTACTAACGGCTGATGAGGGCTCCTTCCTGGCCTTCGCAGCCTAGCCAAGAAAACATGATTCATTCATCCCCACTCCCAAACCATACAAGAATCGTCGGGTAGATGGGATGAGCAAAGACAAGAGATGCTCCATGTCACCCTTTCACCTCCTCACCTCACCAACTACTACAGAATTCGGGCACGAGATCGCGGATCCCGACCCCTGTGCGAAACCACGCCTGTACGCGCTCTCCGATTGGTTTCGATAACGCATAAGATCTGGAAGGTACCGTGGAGATATTATCCTCACCACACAACACACGAGGTATGTATCGCTCGGCACGAAGACACATGGATGTCTCCACCCACGCTTCCGACTACCGAACCCTTCCTACCGATAAGGCGCAGCTCGAAAACTCCGCTACCGATCGGCAAGATACGCGATATCGGCGATGTTCCTGTACTGGCGGGTTACACGACGCGCTGTATCTAAAGTGCCTCTGATCAGGAGAGGGGGACTACGCCAGAGGTCCACATGGATGCGTTACCACTCACCCGGGTCGCCGTGACACAAGATCTTCCAGGTTATTTCCGCCGACTCGCACTGTGACGCGAACACACTAGTCAAGAGGTGTGACAAATGCCAGCGCCGTTCGGAGCGTCCCTCATATCCCTGCCTGAGCCGCTGTCACCGATCGTAAGCCCGTGGCCGCCGCTCGATGGGACTAGACCATCGGTCCGATGCCAGAAGGCAAGGGCAGGTCAGCCAATACGCTGTTGTTGCCGTAGACTACTTTACCAAATGGGTAGAAGCCAAAGCCCTAGCAACGATACGGCAGCAACAGAGTCGAGGATTTCGTCGGGAGTATTTTGCTTGCCGATTCGGCATCCCCTACGCCATCATCACGGATAACGCGAGTTTGATTCGAAATCTTCGTGAATTCTCGCACTGACTCAAGATCAAACTCATTCTTTGCTTCACAAGACACCCTCCAATCGAATCTGCGAGTCGAGGCTATGAACAAATTGTCAAGAAAAGTCGCTGAAACGGGCAGCAAAGGAAGGAATCGCCGTAAAAAGCTTCCTGAGCGCATGGCCATCCCATCCGAGCAATCGGGGAAACACCATTTCATGGCTTTCTCAGAGGCGTGAGTCCCCTGGAAATTGGAGAGCCTTCATCAAGGCTGAATCAAACCTTCGCACCAAGGCAACGGAGGAAGCGCTGCTTTAAGCCCGACCTACAGAAGAACGCCGAGCACAAGCCAACCTTCTAACGGCTTAAGCAACTGCCTCGATACTATGACTCTAGGGTCAAACCCGCTTCCAATCAAGATTGGGTCATGCGGAAAGTTTCTAGCAACCTAATCCTCACTGGCGGACCACTTCCTCAGGGACCACATTTAAGCTGCAGATTCAATGATGGGGACTTATCGACTTAGAGACTCCAACCGGAAAGATCTCGGTCATCCTTGGAATGTAGAGCATTTGAAGCATTATTTCAAATGAAATCACTGTCACAGCACTCTACTGTACTCTTTGCCTTCAAGCTTATCAATAAAAGGGCCTTGCTGCCTGTGTATTGGCACCTTTGTTGTACCTTTCAATCTCTCCATTTTTGTTTTTTTACGGTAGAGACCATCGCAAAAACTACACATTTTACGCCGCCATTATCTTACCGATTAAGGGAACACTTACTACACATTTTGGCCCGCCATTATCCTACTGATTAGGACAACTTGGTAGACTTTATTAAGCTATAGGCTTTTCCATTAATTACGGGCCATTGCATGCACTGTAATACTGAACTTTATCGCCAACGGGCCAATGTCTTTTTGTTTAGGGCCTTCGCATAAAATAAAATGTAAACATTCCTTAATACGCCACCGATTCATAAAGAGATGCAAGTAATTAAAAGTGAAAGCACAACTTTAATAAAAATATGCCCACGGCATTAATTATCCAAACAAAAGATGCCAAACGGCATCAAAGTTATAACGAAATTACAAAATGTTGTTCAGCATTAAAATTACATTAATAAAGGTAGTGTCGTTGAAGGGCCTCAGATCCGCCTGTTCTCAGCTAAGAATTCAGGTTCCGAGCTTTCCTCGCACTCTTCGATCATATCTTGGTGACACCTTCGGGAAGAGGAGGAGGATCGGCAATGAAGTTCAAGAGTTGAGCTTCGTCCCAGGATTGTACCGCTTGAATCGGTAGATGAGATCCACCATCTCCGCGCCCACCTCCTTGTCAAGAAGAACGGAGAAGTCGGCAGAGTGGCGATATTCGATGGCCTCCTGGACGGCAGCACATCTCCGATGCCTTGGCCGCGCCGACTCTCCAGAGCCACGCGGCATCCTTCGCCCCATGGCCTCTTTTGCCGATAGATGCGCCGACTCAGGGTCGGACGGACAGTGTCGCAAATTTGGACTCAGATGATTGACCTACGTTGCGCCGGGCACCACCGCAAATTCACTGTGTTCATGGTCCTCGATAGCTTGCTTCAGCAACCCGCCCGCTCGTACGGCGGCCTGCCTTCGCCGCTTTCTCTGCAAAGATTGATGGCCCCGCTCGCAAAGCCACATGTCCATCGCTCGCAAATAACGCGCGGTCGCGCGAAGATACCAAGAATGACGGAGCTCGGGCCTAAAATGTTCGACTTACCGATGCCAGGCGGAGGTCGGGCGACCGCCTCCTCCCGGCAAGGAAGCTTCTTCAGCCCGATCTCGCGCCGGCCTTTGCGAACCAATGATCATATGGTTCGCGAACCGATCACAAATGTGGGTGACGGATCGAGCTCGCCTGTCACCGCGGCGATGGCCCGAAGGGTCATTGCCCCCGTCGCGCGGTCCGTCGACAGTGAGATGGGCCGAGGCCGCGGGATCAGGAGGAAGTCCGGTGCGCACCTTCGGGCGGCTGAGGAGGGGGACGCCCACGCCGCTTCGCCTCAGGTCGCCGATCCAAGATTGAGTTCGCGGAGACGGCGGCCAACGCTCGTCGTCCCCGGGTCTACGATGCCGAGCCCTCGCTACTGAGCTTTTTCTTCCCGAAGCCTATCATAAGACGGCGCCTGAGGACCTGCTCATCCTCTTCTTAGCTCCTTCACTTCCCGCCTTCCGCCCGCGTAGAAAATGGTTCCCCGCAATGTAAGAAAAGAGAACAATTGTAAGTTACGGTTGTGGGCATACTTACTCCTAGGTTGGTTGAAGTCGGGCCTGATGAGGTTGGCGAAAGAAGAGAAACTTGTACACCCTCTCAACCAACCAGAACCTCACCAACCTCTTCAATCTTCGGATTCCACGCCAGCAGCGCCTGTACCTCAATTTGCCGCACAAAACCAAACGGATCAAGATTAAACAAAGGAAAGCAAGACCAAAGACCTATCGGTAGAATAGCCTACCGCCATTTGGAACGTGGTCGAATGTGAAACGGACGCTGTCCCGAAGCCGACTCCCAATCACCGGACAAAAGCACCGCGTTTCTCCATGTCTTCGCGGGTCTGGATGGTATTGACGGCGGCCGCGCCGCAGCCTTCAGAGCAATTGGCTCGACTCACCCGGATCGCATAATTTCACGCACTCGGCTGCATATGCGGGAAAACCGCCATATGAAGGTTCTCCTCCCTCCCCACCATGCCAAGGTCGTGATCACTCCCCACATCGCCACCTGGGATTAAATCGCCGGGAGCGAGCCTATTTGCGCCAAGATCCTCCGACCGCTGCAGAGGAGCCTCACCCCGCTTGCGAAGCACGTCCGGTGAAAAAGACAACTCGCCTTCGTTGCTAGTGATCTCTGGTGTAGAGGTCTAATCATACCCACCTAGTCGAGTCGGATGAAATACTCCGCCGAAACTCGCAATCCTTCTGATTCCGCTGATTCGTCTGTTGGCTCCAGATAATCAACGCCAAGACAAGCTCGAACTTCGAACCCCACAGACTCGGGGCTGGGGTAGACTACTGGACACGCCGGCCGTTGGGCGGTCGGCGGCCCAGCCACCACGGCCGCGAAGGCCTCGTGGAGTTACACCGGGCCGCCGCAGGCGCCAGCCCCACCGCCGCGCCATATGATAGACAACGAACCGAGCGGCTATAAACCCCTTCCCGATACCATGCGCGCGGATCTGGTCGGGCCTTCACGAGCAGTATCTCGACATCGCATCACTCTCCGCATCAGCCCCACCGCGCTCAACGCCGGAGTCAAAGAGACCGTCCGATGACTCTCGTTAACGAACATTGGCCGGGCCGAGAATGACTCGCCATCGACATCTACTACACAAACAAAAAGGGAAACTAAGGCTCATGCCGGTTATCCTAAAACCCGAACCCTACATCACCACCTATGGCGACTAGATCATCAATGAAACCCTGCGCCGCCTAGTTCAAACCAAGGAAGGACGAAACTAGGGGTATGTAGAGATGGAAAAGTAGGGCCTGAACTGCATACCTTTGTTTAGCTTCGAGCTTGGAGGCCTTGGACGCATCGCACTTTCGCCAGACGCTCGCTCTTTGAGCACCAAGGCCTTTCCTACCGATTGGCGCGACCGAAATCGCTCGGTTACCGCTAGCACTGCGCCGAATCGCTCGATGCTAGCATTCGCTGAACGCCTCGGGAGCTCACTTCGCAGAATGCAAAGTGAATTCACCGGGTCATCCCTATTTATAGGGGAGCTCGAACAGCAACCATTTCGGAACCAACGGGCGATTAACGCGCCGCATCATCACACCGTCGCGCGTCGCCATCCCAGGCGCGGGCACGCGAGGCGCCGAAAGTCGGGCGTACGCCCTTCACTGGCCACCGGCGACCTTCGGGCCCGGACATGCACACACGAACATAATGATGCCGGGCGACAATGTCCGCCCTTCCCAAAGATCGAAGTTACCAACCGGTAGGGACCGTGGTTCCTTCCGAGGATTAATCGCAAGTCCCTTCCAAGACTCTCGCAAGGGACTTGGGACTCTGCTTATACCAAAATGAACAGCCAATGAATACCAAACACGTGGAACAAAGTATACGAGTGCCTTCGCACTCACCTTCGGTACAATCCTACCGATCGCAACATTAGGCAACCTTGTTCTCCCGCGGGCGCCTCACATTGACGCCCGAGTCCCACATCGAAACTCTCAACAAATTGCACACCTCCCAAGGCCTATAAAAGAGGACACCCATCCCAAGGTAATCAATCGTAACTTACACCGCTTATTGATCCGAAGTTCAAACTTATTCAACGACTTACTTAAGCATCGAGAGCCTTCGCCGTACCACACCGGTGTTCTAGAATTACTGCGCGTTTTGCTTTCTTGCGCATCGCACACCCTACCAAGGACATCCGATATCAAGAGACCTAATCACTAAGTTACGCTGGAAAGTATCAAACCATTTTTGCGTCACAAGCAGTACACCAATGCCACTGTGCTTAGTCTTGAAAGCAATTTGTTTTTTGGGCCAATTCCCTCCAATGTTGACCAATTTTTTCCCAACTTGCAAGAATTGTATCTTTCAGAGAATCATTTGAATGGTACTATTCCACCTTCTATTTGCAACATAGAAGGTCTTTCAATCCTTTCCCTGAGGAGCAATCAGTTGCATGGAGAATTCCCTCAAGCATGGAGTTTGTGGAGCAGAATGTATGTTGTGGATGTTACAACAACGGTCTTTCTGGTAATATCCCCAGTTCAATGGGTATCCCAAGTTCTCTTCTTATATTAAAGATGAATGACAACAATTTTCGAGGAGAAATTCCTTCTTCCTTGAAAAATTCTTCTTTTGTGATGGGCATTGATCTTGGAGGCAACCAACTCGCTGGAAATGTACCTTGAGAATACCTGCAGGATGACTCAAAATGCCTCGAGGAGGGTGAATAGGCCAATTTAAGATTCTAATCAAATAAATAAAAATAAACTTCGGTAGTAGGATTGATATGGCTTATCAATCCTGTAACGTGCTGGGCATAAAATAAAAGAACACGCAGAGAATTATTTTACGTGGTAAAACCCCACCTCTGGGGAAAATCCACGGGACTCCTTAGTCCAACACAAATCCACTATAGAACGATGATTACAAGAAGTACTCACACACTTATCCTAGACACATTCTAGATAATGTTTACCGACTTCTTCAGAACTCAACTTCACACTGGATGATCTTGACACTCTTATGTTGAGAACATCGCCACGATTGCTTCAAGCTCACGGGAGGAAAACCGCCACCACGATCTTGGTGCCCTCAACCGTATGAGTCACCGATATGCATATGAATGCAATATGAATGATTAAAGTGTTTGATAAATCACCAAGTAAACAAGTGAACACTTGATGATTTATCTCAAATATACCTTTACAAATGCTTTTCTTAGAATTCTATATGCTCAAAACAAATATCTCAAAAGCTGTGCAAATAAAAGAATGGCACATGATCTTTTATACAAGACTTGTTCTCTCTCATGGGAGAGAAACCCAATAGGCCACTTAATATTAAACTTCTATTGCACTACAACCTATCATCAATAAGAGATTTGATTCACCTTGACTCAAAGTAATGACGCTCTCTTTAAAACCAAATTAACTAAGAGGTAAGCAACGTGCATAGTCACAATAGGAAAAGATAATATTTTAACTTCAATTAAAATAGAGTTGAACTAGGAAAGTAATCTCAAGAGATAAAATCTAATCTTATTAGAAATAAGATTAACATAAAAATACTTGAGTGAAAATAACCCAACTAGGAATCCTATAAAGAATGCGTGATTATGTCATGATTTACCCGAGGTCAAGATTCTCATATGGTCAGGGCATGCCTCTCGGAAGTGTGGTTGAAAGAGTAGTGACAAAGCGTTCAATAACAATTCTCACAAACTAATTTTCACCCTATACTAAAGTCTAGGAAATGCCAATACGAATTTCGTACTAACAATCTCCCCCTTTGGCATTTCCTAGACAAAACACCTATTACAACTCAAAAGAAATTACATGGGATTTAACAAATGAATTCTTATTCTAAGCTTGAAGCCCTGAATCCCTGCACATTATGAAACAACAAAACCAGTGAAGCATGTGGGAGAAGAAATGTAATTCAAAGCAGAATTACAACATAACTCCCCCTTAATTCCATAACACAATCTCTCCCCCTTTTTGTCAGGAAATCCAAAGGGCAAAGAATGAACATAAAGGAGCATATATAAGAGGGAAAGAAAAGAAAAAATAAAAAAAAATCAGATTGCATTCCCAACATATAAAGACATAGAGAATAACCAATAAAGCATGTAAGAGGCTTTATCTTGAAAACAAACAGAAAATTCTTTTTTTTTAATATTTTTTTTATTTTTGGGGATAAGCGACAGGAAAATAGAGAACCAAAAAGAATAATGAGAAGTTGTTAAGAACCAAAACATACAAAAACAAAAGCAATATACTCAAGACAGAAAGCTCAAAACAATCAAGACATAAAACATACTGTAGATGCAGACCCAAAGTTCTCTTGAAGATATAATTATTTTCCATTCATAAACATGCCAAGTTTGTGGGTAAAGAATGAAAGAAGCAACAAACCCTTTGCTGTCTTGAACGCATGTGAAGCAAAGCATGTCAGGGACAAACACACGACAGCACACAAGACTCACAAACTCACAGAGAACAGTAGAGGCATACCACAGTCATGGTGAAAGATAAAAAGGCATCAAATGAGTCTACCATCAAGGAGCAAATGTGTTAAATGAACTCTTTTTCAATTAAGCACAAAAAATATGTCCACACAAAACGAATCCCACCAAAGATTGCACAAACACTAAGTGCATAGTAAGTATAAGAAGATCAATTTATATATATATTTTTTAATACGAATTTTGTGGCTCACTTTATCTAGCTTTCGACATGATCCATGTAACGGATGGTCAATCAATGTGCTTACGTCAGATGACTGGAGGCAATCTGGGTGATGAAGCACTCGGGAAATACTGATCCAATCATGAAGGCTCAAAGATAAGCAAGGATAGCAAACCATCACAACTCTGCTGACTCGAACCTCGACGCTGGTTAGACAAGAGGCCCAGTTACTCTGAGCAATGAGTGTTTGACACCCCTTTTTTTTTTTTAATTTTTAAATTTATTTTTATAAACAGATCAAGAACTTACGCACAGTAGTGTTATGGCAATCCAAAGAGAGATAAGTGCATGATAAGAGATATTCAAAGGACTTCAAGGAAAAAGTGTGGTGTGCAAAATAAAAATAAATAGATGGATAGATCATTTAATGAAGTTTATAATGCACCAAGACAATGGAAACCTTTGTGTGAAGCTGAGAGTGTAAGTTCTTAATATAGTGCAATGTCAGAGCCCAATCTAAGATCAACAAATACGTTGACATTCTGATTGATACACCTTAACAATCCTTGCACGAGCTGGACAGATTTATAAACACAGAAATTAATTGAAATATCATAAAACATGAAAGAGGCTTTGGCATGCATAGACTCCAAATTAATCTAGAGCATATACCTAAAGACTTTCTAAAGTGTCAATCCAAGATTATCCAAGGGTTTTGCAGCAATACATTTAAGATCCAAACTTTCTAAAGCAACGGGTTCATGCACAACATTAGTGAAGGAAGACATACAATTATGATTTTCTTTTCCTCCAAACTAACTTTGTCTTAGTTGACGGCAAACAATGAAAAGAAGATAGTTTGGATAAGCGGTTTACCTCTTTTCATAAGATTTGAAATCTTATGTTGGATACTTACTTTTCCACCCATGCCATGGGAATTTGAACGAACAAATTCGCCGAAGCTTATTGCATCTCGGTCTTATGTGCCCACGAGTTCCACAAAAGTGACAAATTGAATAAATTTCTTGACTTCATGAGAGGCAGAAGGTTCAATAGGTGAAGTGGATTTGACAAACTTTGTTTTAGACAGCAGCGGAAGACTTATTACTTGGTTCAAATCCCAAGCCTCGCTTGTCACCATCTCTTCGCCCCATGCTAATCATCTTGTCAATTTTTTCTGCACCAATGGTTAAAGAAACAATCCTTCTTTTGAATTTTTAAGTTCAAGTTCAAGGGCTTTGTTGTCGGTTAGAGAAGCAATTTATTTATTCTCGATCAGTCAATTTTTTCTGCAAAACATCAATTTTTCGTTCATACCTGCACTTACCTTTTCGAATCTGCATCGGGATTGAAACTCGCTTGCAATCCTGCAATTTTCCAGCTTCAGCACGGAACTTCTTTGCGAGCTCACTATTTTGTTTATGAAGCTTCGAGATGCAGCCAACAAATCATCATATTTGTTCATGATAAACTCAATATTTATACCTTTACAATCATCATCCTCACGTGATTCATCCAAGCTAACGTGGTTATAAGTGCAACCGCCTTTCATCATTCTCGCATTCCGATTCACTATCACTCCAAGTAGTATGCATTGCCTTATTCTTGCCATCCTTTTGTTTCTTTAAGGTGTTGGCACATTCCAAGATATGTGTCCATAGCCTTCACATTCAAACATTTGACCTTTCTCTTGGATTCTTTCGCTCATTTAACCTCGAAATTTAGATCCACCATCGATAGTTAACAAACCTATTTTTAGAATTTATAGCTTTTGAATCTCGACTCCTTGATCCGATTCTGAGAAAGTTCATGAATCGCCTTGTGAGAATCGTTAATTCCTCATCATCTGCATCTTCATTTGAATGCCCATCATCTTCTTCATTCACAACCTTGAACGCAACATTTTTGCTCTTTTAGGAGGTAGATGTTTCATCTCATAGGTTTGTATGGACCTTATGAGTTCTGAACTTTCAGGTGTTCAAATCACGGATCTCTTCAATAGCCGTGATCTTTGGTTGAAACCGTTGAGGCAAGGATCTCAAAATATTTTTCACAACTCTATCTTCTGGAATTTTTCACCTAAACCTGAACAAGCATTCACAATTACACAAAGTTTAGCATAAAATTCAGAAAAAGTTTCATTCTCATCCATCAAGTGTCTCAAATCAGAAGTGTGCATTTGAAGCTTGGCTCCTTTGACAGTGATCTCTGTTCCTTCATGAGTAACCTGCAAATATCCTAAGCTTCCTTAGAAGTATCACAAGAGATATATATTCAAATTGATCGGAAGAGACAGCATAATAAAGCATTTAACCCATTTTGATTATTAGTGCCGTGTGACTATGCAAAGTGGTCCACTCCTCTCTAGTTTTGAGGACTGTGGTTTCTTCATCTCCTTTTCCGATCGTCTTTGTGGGTTTAGGAAATCCATGAACCACTGTGCTCCATACACGCTCATCTAAGGACCAAAGAACGACTTCATTTTGGCCTTCCAAGCGCCATAGTTGTTGCCATCGAATATGGTGGATGTGCAATTGAGCGAGGCACGATCCATCCTAAGGTATGTTAGATCTTGTCTGAGTATGTCCAACAACCTGCTCTGATACCAATTGAGAATACCTGCAGGATGACTCAAAATGCCTCGAGGAGGGTGAATAGGCCAATTTAAGATTCTAATCAAATAAATAAAAATAAACTGGTAGCAGGATTGATATGGCTTATCAATCCTGTAACGTGCTTGGGCATAAAATAAAAGAACACGCAGAGAATTATTTTACGTGGTAAAACCCCACCTCTGGGGAAAATCCACGGGACTCCTTAGTCCAACACAAATCCACTATAGAACGATGATTACAAGAAGTACTCACACACTTATCCTAGACACATTCTAGATAATGTTTACCGACTTCTTCAGTAACTCAACTTCGTCACGGGATGATCTTCGACACTCCTTATGTTGAACGCACATCGCCCGATTGCTTCAAGCTCACCGGAGGAAAACCGCCACCACGGTCTTGGTGCCCTCAACCGTATGAGTCACCGACATGCATATGAATGCAATATGAATGATTAAAGTGTTTGATAAATCACCAAGTAAACATTGAACACTTGATGATTTATCTCAAATATACGCATCAGCTTTTCTTAGAATTCTATATGCTCAAAACAAATATCTCAAAAGCTGTGCAAATAAAAGAATGGCACATGATCTTTTATACAAGACTTGTTCTCTCTCATGGGAGAGAAACCCAATAGGCCACGAATATTAAACTTCCTATTGCTCCACAACCTATCATCAATAAGAGATTTGATTCACCTTGGACTCAAAGTAATGACGCCTCTCTTTAAACCAAATTAACTAAGAGGTAAGCAACGTGCAAAGTCACAATAGGAAAAGATAATATTTTAACTTCAATTAAAATAGAGTTGAACTAGGAAAGTAATCTCAAGAGATAAAATCTAATCTTATTAGAAATAAGATTAACATAAAAAATACTTGAGTGAAAATAACTCCAACTAGGAATCCTATAAAGAATGCGTGATTATGTCATGTTTACCTGAGGTCAAGATTCTCATATGGTCAGGGCATGCCTCGAAAGTGTGGGGTTGAAAGAGTAGTGACAAAGCGTTCAATAACAATTCCTCACAAACTAATTTTCACCCTATACTAAAGTCTAGGAAATGCCAATACGAATTTCGTACTAACATACCTTCATGGACAGATTCAAACATGCCCCAGTTGTCAATGCTACGATTGCGATCCAACTCTTTAAGTGGACATATCCCCCGTTAGTTGTGCTATCTTCCCTCCCTTCATATCCTAGACCTTGGCCGCAACAACTTTTCAGGGACAAGTCCAGACTGTTTGAACAATATGACGTGTCTCCTCTATGATGATCTCACCAATAATGAAAATATGTCAGAAATTTATGAAGCTCATACGACCATGACGTCGAAAGGCCAAGATCTTGACTACTACAAGACTTTGGATTTGGTATATAGCATTGATCTCTCATCAAATAATTTAGAAGGTGAAATACCTGAAGGAATAATCAGCCTCATTGGATTGGGTACTTTAAACTTTTCGATGAATCAATTAAGTGGAAGCATTCCCTCCAAGATTGGGAACTTACATTTGCTGGAATCTCTTGATCTCTGATACAACCACCTTTCAGGACAAATTCCCCAAAGCATTTCATCTCTAACCTTCTTGTCTCATTTAAATTTATCTTATAACAATTTGAGTGGAAGAATTCCTTCGGGCAGCCAACTCCAAGTGCTCGATAATAATTCGTCCATTTACAAAGGCAGGCAATCCATCATTGTGTGGGGTTCCTCCTTCAACTAAGTGCCTGGGAGATGACAGCATTACTCCTAATAAGGATCCAGAAGACAAGAATGAAGATGATGAGGATGATAAAGGAGTGGTTTGGTTCTACGTGAGCTTGGGACTTGGCTTCATTGTTGGCTTTTGGGGTGTTTGTGGAACATTAGTCCAAAAGAAATCATGGAGGTATGCCTATTTTCGATTCTTTGACGGTGTATAAGATAAAGTGGCATTAGCAATTGCATTGAAAGTGGCTCGTTTGCAAAGGAAATCTTGATAATTGGAGAAGAAAAGATAGGTTAGTTTGTTTAGTTTGGAGGTGTTGCAGGCTCTGCATTTGGGCCTTGTTGGACAGTCAGTTCCTCATTTGATTTTGTTGTATCGAACAAGTGTTTGTTGTAAGATGTTGGTGTGCTTTTGATTTTAGCTACTGATCATGATAAAATTATAAATAATAATAAATTAATAAATATAAAATCAGCAAACCCTTAATTTTATCTATTAATACAATAATGACAGTGCATGGAATACGAAGAGATGATGAAGAAACCGTTTGGGAATAGGAGAATCAAGCTCTAAGCCTTTCAAAAACTTCGTTACAATGTAAAATACAAATTTCATACGAAGCCTAAACATGGATGCAAACGTATTAGAATACGAATATATAGTACTACACTATAGGTAGTAAAATAATCCCCTAATCCTCCCAACATTACTCCTAAAGAAATCATGGAGGTGTGCCTATTTTCAATTTTTCGACGACATCAAAGATAAATGTCAGTAACAATTGCATTGAAATTGGCTCATTTGTAAAGGATGTTTTGATTGGAAAAGAAAAGGCTAGTTTTGAGGTGTTTGAACCTCTGCATTTGGGCTTCTGCTTGCCTTTGTTGTTTGGTTCTGGCACCTAAGAGACCCTGTTTCTTTGCTTTGTTTCACGATCGGCCTGGTTTCTCCTAGAAATTGTTAGCCTTTGTAAGCTCTCGTTGTGCTCTTATTAATCAAGTTTTGTTAAAATTTCTCAGAACAAGACATTGCCTTCTCACATGTTAACGTTGCAGGCTTTTTAGCTACCACAATTTACATTATTGCTCTGGCGACCAACCGATAATCCTACCAATGGTAGGCTACCATTATTGCTTTGGCTACGGAAGTCAAGAAAATGTATCAACGTGGGCACCTAGCTGACTGGGACTAGCAAATTTGAAAATTTGGCAGAGGACTTGGAATTCGGAAAACGTTCATTTATTACATCCATCTCAGCTCCACTACTTGTGTGGGGATGGTCACTGGTGGACTTGCTTTGGCAACCAAGGTCAAGAAATTGTGCTAAGGACTTGGAATTTGGAAACCATTGGCCTGGTTCTGTGGGGGACCAAAGAGGAGAATTAACTCAAATGCGCAGCTGCTGTACAACGAACGAGAGCTTATCTCTCTCCTTACTCAAATTGCAGCAATCTACATTAAGACAAAAGAAGATTCTCTTATAAAGTAGCAGCTCACCTCACTCTCTTACACAGAAAACAAGACACCGTGATCAGACGAGTTTTCTCTTCAAAATAGTGTGGCCTCCTCTGTTTCTCTTAAACAAATGGTGCAGCACCACAACCAAAACAGGAGAAAGAGATTTGCTCTCCTTCACAAATTTGTGGCGCCACACTCATTTCAAATGAAAAAGAGATGGATGTTATGCATGGCTGATTTCAAACCACTTGCGAAAGCTGTGTGCCATTGGCCTTTGCAAAAACAAAAGGCTCAAACTGATGGGCTTCAATTCAAGACAAATTTCCACAATATGTAATCATATCATAATAAAATTAATTATAAGTTTGAAGGTACAGAAGGTGTGACATGTTTGCACCAAAAAATTCAGGATCCACAACTCCAAAACAGTATTTAAAAGCTTATTTTCGGGAGATGATACTTCCACTACCAAGGAAGCTAAAGACAATGAAGAGGGAAATGATAGTGGAGTGTTATGGTTCTATGTGAGCATGATACTCGGCTTTGTCGTAGGCTTTTGGGTTGTTTGTGGCACATTACTCCTAAAGAAGTCACGGAGGTATACTTATTTTCAATTTTTTGATGACATCAAATATAAGGTATATCACTAGCAATTGCATTTAAATTGGCTCAGCTGCAAAGGATGTTTGGATTGGAAAAAAGATCTCTGCATTTGGGCATCTGCTTGTTTTCATTGTTGTTTGGTTCTGAATCCTAAGAGGTCCTGCCTCTATTTGCTTTGTTTCACACGGTTGGCCTGGTTTCTCCTAAGCATTGTTAGCCTTTGTAAGCTCTCATTGTGCTCTTATCAATGAAGTGTTGATTCACTTTAAAAAAGAAAAAATTTAAATAGTAAGGATTGCATGCAGAGAAAGGTCAAAACACGTTTTGTTAAAATTTCTCGGAACAAGACATTACCTGTCTCACACGGTAGCATTTCAGGCTTCTTGGCAACCACAATAACTTATTGCTTTGGCTACCACAGTCAAGAAAATTTATAATCAATAATCCTACCATTATTGCTTTGGCTACCAAAGTCAAGAAGACTTGGAATTTGGAAAATTTTAATTTGAATATTACTTACTGTGCTCAGCGGCCATCTGCAGAAAAAGTAAACAAAGAAAAAGCATCAACTCCACTACTTGTGTGGGGACATGGTGGACTTGCTTAAGACTTGGAATTTGGACACCATTGACTTCAAAATAATTTTATGAGCTGCTTTCTGCTACATGTAATTTCACTTTGCATGCAATCAGTATCCATCTGCAACAAAGAAAGCTTTGTACAATGGATAGCTGCCGTGCAAACTTCAATCCTAGCAATCATCTCAAAATTGCTCACTATTTGCTCTATTTGTTTTTGGCCTCTTCATATCTGCAGAGCACTACTAAACTCTGTTTGGTCGATGGACTTCCAGGCAGTGTGAAATCATGCATGGAGGAAGAAAGGCAGGCACTTCTGAGCTTCAAAAAAGATGTAACTGATCCTTCCGGTCGGCTTTCCTCTTGGGCGGGTCTTGATTGCTGTCTATGGAATGGGATAACATGCAACAACCGCACAGGTCATGTTGCAAAGTTGGACCTTCGGAATACATATCCATTTCCAACATGGTCTGATCCTGAATATCACCGGGACGAGTTGGCTTATCAACACTCTTGCTTAGAGGGTAAGATAAATCCTTCCTTGCTTAGCTTGAAACATTTATATTACCTAGATCTAAGTCGGAATAGTTTGGAACTTTCTAAGTTCATTGGTCTGCATAAAAGTTTGAGGTATCTCAAGTCAACCTCTCCTTATCTTATCCAGCTAAAATTCCAGAGTTTATTGGAAACTTGTCATCCTTGGAAACACTTGACCTTTCTAATAACTATTTTGAAGAGGCTCCATTTCCTAAGTTCTTTGGCCAGCTTAAGAGTTTGCGACATCTTGATATCTCCTTCGCATCTTTTGTTGGACAAATTCCTCTTAACTTTGGTAACCTCTCAAACTTGAACTATCTTGACCTCAGTGGAAATTTCCGGTTGAAAATATCTTCCAAAAACTTGAATTGGCTTCCTAATCTCTCTTCCTTAAAATACCTCAATCTCAACAGAATCGATCTTGGCAGCACAGGAGTAAGTTTGCTACATGCAGTCAACATGCTTCCTTCACTGTTAGAGTTGCATTTGTCCGAATGCCAAATTACAGATATTCCACTCTCAATGCAGAAGATAAATATCACTTCACTTTCGACACTTGATATGTCAATGAATAATATCAATTCTCCCTTACCCAGCTGGTTTTCTAATCTTACAAGCCTCAGAAAACTCAATCTGAGTCTAAATCATTTCACTGGTCACATTCCTCGTGAATTTGCAAGCCTCAAATATCTGGAAGGCTTTGATTTATCTAATAATGCCCTCGAAGGTCAAATTCCCGAACTCATTGGAAATTTGTGTGAGCTAAAGACCTTAAATCTTCAAAGCAACGAACTTGATGGGGGGATTCAAGGGCTTTTTTTGAGTGGTTTCTCAAATTGTACGGATAGTGTATTAGAATCACTAGATTTGTCTTCTAATAGGCTGGAAAATGAGTTGCCTGCCAACTTGGGGATGTTACACAAGTTGCAGTACCTTAACCTTGAGTCGAATTACTTTTGGGGATTAATTCCAGATCCTATTGGAAAGCTGTCATCCTTGAAAACTCTAAACCTCAGCTATAACCATATGACTGGATCTGTTCCAGAAAGTTTGGGACAACTGTCTGAGCTAGTTCACCTAGCCTTGTATGGGAATTCATGGGAAGCCATTTTAACAGAATCTCATTTCATGAATCTGACAAGATTACGATCTATCGATGTGTCCACATATCGACCTATGTCGCTCATTTTCAATATTACTATGAGTGGGTTCCTCCTTTCAAGCTCTACACAATTGGCATTACAAATTGCAGTGTAGGTCCTGCCTTTCCTGTATGGCTTCAATCTCAAACTGAATTATTCGATGTTACCCTTCATAGTACTGGAATCTCGGATGCCATACCAGAAGAGTGGTTCTTGAAGATATCTTCGCAACTCAAATATTTGGATTTGTCTTACAATCAAATCAGTGGGAGGCTTCCTCTCCTATTAAAATGTCCAAATTTATATCATATTGATTTGAGTCATAATCAGATTGAAGGTCCACTCCCACTCTTGTCAGCTAATGCCTCCATCCTTAATCTTGAAAGCAATTCATTTTCAGGGCCAATCCCCTTAAATCTAGACCAACTGATGCCCACACTGCAAGGATTGTATCTTTCTGATAATCAGTTGAAAGGCATAATTCCCCCCAGCATTTGTAACATGCAAAGTTTGTCTATCATTTCCCTGAGAAACAATCAATATTTGGAGAATTCCCACAAGCATGGAGTTTGTGGCCCATAATATTGATTGTAGATGTTGGACACAACAATCTATCTGGCAATATCCCAAGTTCAATGGGAGTCCCAAGGTCACTTCTTGTATTAAAGCTGAACGATAACAATTTTGGGGGCAGAATTCCTTCTTCTATATGGAAAAATTGCACTGGCCTGAGAAGTATTGATCTTGGAGGCAACAGATTAACTGGAAACATGTCTTTATGGATAGGATCAAATGCACCCGAGCTGTTTTTCCTACGACTGCGATCCAACTTTCTAAGCGGGCATGTCCCCCATCAGGTGTGCAATCTTCCCTTGCTTGACATCCTAGACCTTAGTCACAACAACTTTTCAGGGACCATTCCCAAGTGTGTGAAAAATATGGCTTCTTTGGTTTCTGGTATTTCAAATGTGAGTTACTATGAAAACTATTTTGAGCAAACCACATTGACGTCAAAAGGAAGAGAACTTGTATATAACAAAACCCTGTTCTTTGTGAAAAGCATTGATCTTTCATCAAATAATTTGGAAGGTGAAATCCCAGAAGAAATAACAAGCCTCATTGCATTGAGTATCCTGAACTTGTCAAGAAATCAATTAAGTGGAAGCATTCCTTCAAAGATTGGAAACTTGCGATGGCTGGAAACTCTTGATCTCTCAAACAATCGCCTTTTCGGACAGATTCCTCAAAGCTTTTCTTTTTAACCTCCTTGTCCCACTTGAACTTGTCTTATAACAACTTGTCTGGTAGAATTCCTTCAGGCAACCAACTTCAGACGCTTAATGATTCGTCCATTTATGAGGGCAACAAATTACTGTGTGGAGAGCCTCTTTCAAAGTGCCCTGGAGATGAAACTTTAACTGCTACGAATGCAAAGGACAGTAATGCAGATGGAAATGATAAGCTGTGGTTGTATGTCAGCATGGTGTTGGGCTTTATCGTAGGCTTTTGGGGTGTTTGCGGCACATTACTTGTTAAGAAGTCATGGAGGTATGCTTATTTTCGATTCTTTGACGACATCAAAAATAAGGTTGCATTGGCAATTGAACTGAAGTTGGCTCGTCTGCAAAGGAAATCTTGATTGGGAAAAGAAAAAGAAAAAATATTACAGCAGTTGATGAAATGCTTGATGTATCATGATGCAACATTTGATGTTTTTAGTTTTTTTCCCTATGTTGGTAATGTATAACTAATATATTCGATCTTTTCATAAATATTATTACATGTTGTCACAGGTGGAAACCACAAATAAAATTGAATATGTTTCTAGTCTATTTATTTTAAATGGCAGTTAGTAAAAGCATACCGCCATACTACACCTGCATCCCGGTCAAGTCAAGCTAAGTCCGGATATTGTGCAGCAATAGTGGAGGGAACATTATTCTCTATAATAAAATCAAATTTATATTCCGCAAAAACTTTCATTAATGACAGATACAGAATTACAGGGCAAGACAGGATGCTCAAGGCATGAAAGACAGTTTGCTAAAATTGCAGAAACATATGAATCTGAGTTGTAAAAGCCTTCTTTAAACACAAACTAGTTAAAAGTTGAACCTTTGTATTTTTTCCTCTCTTTCATTTTTCTCAGTGACCAAACAGACAGCTAGCTATTGGCCTTTCAAAAACTTGGTGATTCAGAAATTGTTATCTGTTCATCACTATCGTCAAGCTTGAAAAATCAAGTAGAAAATTCATATCAAGCGTAAAATACAGCAAAAAAATAGTATTAATATGAATCAGTCGTCGCTTCCAACTTTGATCTTTCGGGATTCTAGTAGCATTGACAATTGACTTGAAGTTGGCTCGTTTGTAAAGGAAATGTTAATTGGAAAAAAGAAAAGAAAAAACAGGGTTATTTATTTTATCCATCACTGTCGTGTAATCCGCAATGTACTTGCAGGCTATTGAGTAGATCAAGAAATTGCGATGCCACTGGACTTTTTTATTCTTTTCTATGTTTCCATGAATTTTCCATCAAGAATACAAAATGCTCATGCAGAAAGCAGGCATCATGACTAAGATAGATCTTTTGGTGATATTCGGGAAGGCGTATGGGAAATTATGCGAAGGGTACAACCATGAATTTTGTCAAAAAATTAATATTATTGGAACAATGCCTTTGGAGCATAAGAATAGAGATCAAAATTAAGAGTAGTTTAAACTGTCGCTCATATGCGTATTCATTATTTTAAAAATCAATATGTCATAAACAAGACTTGAGTCCTGGTGGTATAATAGTTTATAAGCTTAGTCATCGGCCAATAGAGGAGGATGGTGACTCAATGCCTCTACTAGTTTTTTAACAAAATTCACGTACCAATCAAAGACTTTGGTGCCAAAAGAGTACAAGGGTTTTAGTCTTATTGATGCCTATTAGTCAATCTAGTACACATGGCTAGGGAATATATTTTTTTTACTTTTACGCATGGCTAGAGCAACACTAGCAAATAACTTGTAAAATGGGTTGAAGATTTGGAATCTTATCTTTTCTGGACGGCATGATTTCAATAATTGTTTTGCAGGCTCCTTTGCCCTATAAATTTAATTCGTGCTTAGTAGCCAGCTCCATCAAAGCAAAGAACACATTGCAGTATAATGGCTAGCTTTGCAAATTACTTACTCAGCCCTACTTATCACCTTAACATTACTCACGGTTTCCTCATCCTCTTTTTGGCCTCCTCATATCCACACACTAGTAAACTCTCTTTTGGTGTTGCACTTCCAAGTGTGAAACCATGTATGGACGAGGAGAGACATGCTCTCCTCGACTTTAAACAAGATCTTACTGATCCTTCTGGGAGGCTTTCTTCTTGGGTTGGCCAAGCTTGCTGTCAATGGAAAGGAATTTCATGCAACAACATCACTGGTCACGTTGAAAAGATTGATCTCCAAAATACATACACATACACACTGTCTGTTTTCGATGGAGAGGGAAGAGATGGAGAAGTCTTCTTTGGGTGGTGAGATAAATCCTTCTTTACTTAGCTTGAAACTTTTGAGCCACCTAGATCTAAGCAGGAATGATTTTGAAGGGATTCCCATTCCAACATTCTTTGGTCTGCTCAAAAGTTTGAGGTATCTCAATCTCTCATATGCTTCATTTGGAGGAGAGATTCCAGCTCATCTTGGTAACCTGTCAAAGTTGAACTATCTTGACCTAAGTGAAGAGTCTGACTATACTCTTCACTTGAACTACCTTCCAACAGCTTGAATGAGCTTTCCAATCTCTCTTCCCTAAAATACATCAATCTCGAGGGAGTGGACCTCAGCAACACTGGGGTGACTTTGGTAAATGTTTTAAGCAAGCTTCCTTCCCTACTAGAGTTACACTTACCAGCATGCCAAATTAAAAGCCTTCCAAACTCACTAGGAAATGTTAACTTCAAATCACTTTTGATCCTTGACATGTCATATAATGATTTGAGGTTTCCATTTCCTGAATGGTTTTTTAATCTGTCTAGCCTCAGAAAACTTGATCTAAGTGGTAATTTTTTCAGTGCTCCAGTTCCCAGTGAATTTGAAAGCCTCAAATCACTAGAAGCTCTTGATTTATCTTTTAATGATCTTGCAGGTCAAATTCCCAATTTTTTTGGTAACTTTTGCAATCTAAAGACATTGAGTCTTGCAAATAACCAATTTGAAGGGGGGATTCAAGAGCTTTTGGGGGGTTTATCAAGTTGTCCCAATAGTGAACTAGGGTCACTAGATTTGTCTTCTAATAAGCTGAAAAGCCAATTGCCTGCCTCTGTAGGGATGCTACACAATTTGAAGTATCTTAACCTCTACAATAATGATATGAGTGGGTCTATTCCTGAAAGTTTGGGGCAACTCTCTGAGCTAGTTCACCTAGATCTATCTTTTAATCCATGGGAAGGGTTTTTAACTGAAGCCCATTTCATAAATCTCACAAAATTAGAATACATTGCATTGGGTAGAGTGGATCCATACCCTACTCTACCTATTCCTCTCATTTTCAAGGTGTCTTACAATTGGGTTCCTCCTTTCATGCTTCACACAATCAACATTGGAAACTGTCAAGTACGTCCTGCCTTTGGGGCATGGCTTCAATCTCAAACTGAACTCGTCTTTGTCAAACTTCATGCCACTGGAATCTCAGATTCCATACCAGAGGATTGGTTCATGAAAATATCCTCCCAAGTTGAGTATTTGGATTTGTCTTACAACCAAATCCATGGAAAGCTTCCATCGCAAATGAAATTCCCAAATGCCGTGCTTTTGGATTTGAGTCATAACCAATTTGATGGGCCAATTCCACTTTGGTCTGGTGACAGTGTGGTTCGGTTTAAGCTTGAAACCAATTCATTTTCTGGCCCAATCCCATTGAATTTGGACCAAAGGTTTCCAAAATTGGAATCATTGTATCTTGCTGAAAATCATTTGAATGGCACCATTCCAACTTCCATTTGCAACATGAAAAACTTGTTTGTCCTTTCTCTGAGAAACAACAAGCTATCAGGAGAATTCCCACAAGCATGGAGCCTGTTGCCTCATATAATGATTATAGATGTTGCATACAACAATCTTTCAGGCAATCTTCCCAGTTCAATGGGTGCCTCAGGTTCTCTTTTCATGTTGAAGATGAACAACAACAATTTCGGGGGAGAAATTCCTTTTTCCTTGCGAACCTGCACTTCTTTGAGGAACATTGATCTTGGGGATAATAGATTCACTGGTAAAATACCTCCATGGATAGGATCAACTGCTTTCTTGGTGTCAACCCTAAGGCTGAGATCCAATTTTTTTGTTGGACATATCCCACAACAGTTGTGCAATCTTGCCTACCTTCACATCCTAGACCTTGCTCACAACAGCTTTTCTGGGACTATTCCCAAGTGTTTGAACAATCTCACTGGTCTCATAATATTTGATTATAGTATGTATAATATATATTTTGAGTATGATCAACAAACGACAATAATGAAAGGAAGAGCACTCCAATTGAACACTTCTCTAGCGTCTGTAAAAAGCATTGATCTTTCATCAAATAGTTTAGAAGGTGAAATCCCTCGAGAAATATGCAGCCTCGTTCTATTGTTGAACTTGAACTTGTCGATGAATCGATTAAGTGGAAGCATTCCTACAGAGATTGGAAACTTGTTGCAGCTCGAGATTCTTGATCTCTCACTCAACCACCTTTCAGGACGGATTCCTCAGGGTCTTTCATCCCTGACCTTCTTGTCTAACTTGAACTTGTCTTACAACAACTTGAGTGGTGAAATTCCTTTGGGCAACCAACTCCGAGCACTCCCTTATCCATCCATTTATGAGGGCAACCCACTCCTTTGTGGATTCCTCTTTCAACCAATTGCTCCAAAGACACTTCTACCCCCAAGGATCCAAATGACAATGGAGATGGAAATGATAAGTTGTGGTTCTGCGTCAGCACGGCACTCGGTTTTATCGTAGGCTTTTGGGGTGTTTGTGGCACATTAATTATGAAGAAGTCATGGAGGTATGCTTATTTTCGATGGTTTGATGACATCAAGGATAAGGCAGCGCTAGCAATTGCAGTGAAAGTTGCTACTTTGCAAAGGAAACTTTGATTAGAAAAGAAATGTAGAAGTAGTCCTTCAAATCAAGATGCTTGAGTATGTATGAAATTCCTCTTATTTGGTAATGTATAATGTACTCCCCTTAATTCATCTAGAAATAAATGTCATGCGTGTGGTTATTTTTTTCCTTTCTTCAAAGGATTTTGGCCTAAAATTAACCAGCAGCTATATCAAAGAGACAATCAAGTCATATGTTATGTCGTATTCAACCTTAACACAATTTGTTAGTTTTAATTAATTGTAAGATGCTTCAACTCTAACCTAACATGTTTACTAATCAAGTCAGAGTTAGACTACTTATCTTGTGATGTATATCGTGTTGTTGAATATGTCAAAAATATTCCTCCCTTCACGTTCTTCCCTCATGGCCGCGACTTCCACGGTTAAATTTATTTTTATATGCTATGCTTATTTATATGTATGCAATTTTTTAACCTTGTAATGCTGTCAATAAAAATAAAATGGAAATGAATAATTAAAAATGGCTAAATGATTTTCAATTTTGGTGAATTTTTAATCAGTTTGAAGGTCCACGCCCACCGCGATCCAGTAATGCTTCGCCCCTGATCCCTGGATTTTATATCCATATTTCTTTCCTCTCAAATTGGAGGAGTTGTACCTTTCTGAGAATCATTTGAATGGCACTTGCCAAGTGTTTAGATATTATGAGTACGTTGGTTTATGGTGATTCCACTGTTAGAGACACTTATACTGCTAATGATGCAAAGAACGATAACAGTGAAGATGGAAATGATAACTTGTGATTGTTTTGTATGTCAGCATGGTATTCGATTTTTATCGAGGCTTTAGACACGAAAAAAACATGACCAGAGAGTACTAAAAGTCACCCCAAAAAAATTAAACAGTGCCAAAATCTTGTGTGGTGGTTTACGAAGGAAATCTTGCAGTTGTTATTGACATCAACTAAGTAGCGAGTCTTGGAAAAATGGGTGTAATTGCTATATTTTACACAGAAATAATCATTCAATTCATGCTTAAAAAATTAATGCATGCTTACAAACATACACAATGAAAAATCACATCATATGGATTAGAAGAACTTGAATAATTGAGTCGAGGCAAGTGTTGGACACTCTGACCTTAAGACGAATTATGCCCCATACAGGTGCTTAGGGTTACTAGGGCTCGCCTCCTATGATACAATGACTCATGTCCTTGTGAAAGAAGCACTACAATTCACAAGTACTCTTTGAACTAGATTATGTAAGAAACCCTCTCACAGACCATAATCATTGACTATACAAAGACTCTCCATATTCAAATGGATAAACATTGATTGAATCAATTACCTTATTAATTTCAAGAAGACTACTCTATTTATAGATACTAAAGAACCCTTTCCAAAAAGGGTATGTCCCAAAATAAAAACTAACTCATGCATCCATTGAATAAACAGGTACTTTGATACATCTTCTTAGAAATTGACAAAGGACACCATGATTGAATGAACTCTATTAATTTCCATTCAAATAGGAAAATTAATATTAATTAATATTAAATTTCCAACAGCAAGTTCATAAACAATGTATTTGTTCTATCTATCACTATCATGTAATTTGCTATGTACTTGCATGCTATCACACCACCCCCCTTCCTCTTTCTTTTTTCCTCTCTTTTAGATATGTTCAAAGATTTTCCACCTAGAATATGTGATTGATGAGAAAGCACGCAAAGGGACACGCGAAATTGATCTTATTTTCCTAGTCCTCGCCCAAATTACGATTAACTATTAACAATTGCCATTTGCCAAGACTATCAGTCTTGGTGAACTCTCACACGGTTTTGTTCGTCTTGTTTATGCCTACTTGCCAATCTAGTGAGCTTGTAAAATGGGTTGAGTACTTGGAATTTGGATGGCAATGATTTAATGGTTCTGCTTGTTAAGATTTCAGAGGGACAGATTTTTGACCCGCAACTAGCAACATTGATATTTTCCCCACTTAACCACCTATTTAGTAGGTGTGGGGTTTTATATAAAATGTCTCGATATTATTAGGAGTGAAACCATTTATTATATGAGACTTTCTATTTTGTTAAGTTTCCGATATGGGACTCGTGTATTTTTCAACACTCCTCCTTATGTGGGACCACTTTAGTGAGCCACACGTGCAACCAATTCCACATCGGTCACTTTTTTTCTTTTTCTTTTTTATTTATTTATAATTTTTTTAAATTTTTAAATTTGGGGTTTGTTTGATTTTGATTCAATTTGGGGTTTTTGTTTGATTTAGGTTTAATCGGGCCCAGTCAATCGACCCGTTCTTATACCATGTTAAGATCTCTTATACTATGTTAAGATTTCAGAGGGACGGACCCTTGGCCCACCGTTACCAAACATCGATATTGTCCCCACTTAACCACTTGTTTAGCAGTGTGAGGTTTTATACAAAAGTCCTCGATGTTATTAGGAGTGGAACCATTTATTATATGGGACTTTCTATTTTGTTAAGTTTTTGGATGTGAGACTCGTGTATTCTTCAACACTCCTCCTTACGTGGGACCACTTTTAGTAAGCTACATGTGCAACCAATTCCTTTCCAATGTGGGACTTTTTACCTTCACATTCTCACACGCCCCTGCACATTACCCACTAAAAGTCCCACATTGGAAAGTTAAGAAACCTAGCAAGGGCTTATAAGGAGTTGGGCTACTCCTCCCATCGCCAATTGGTTTTGGGGTGGAACCTCAACTTCCTTCATGGTATCAGAGTTGATTAGCTCACGTGTGAAAGCCCAACGTGGCCACACGTGCTCCACGTCATCCAATATATGTTGTCCACATGTTAGACTTGAAAGTTCGCCACACATGTAAGGCGTGTTGAGAGTATTTGTCCCACATTGAAAAGTTAAGAAACCTAGCAAGGGCTTATAAGGAGTTGAGCTACTTCCCCCATTGCCAATTGGTTTTGGGGTGGAACCTCAACTTCCTTCATTGCTCAGTTGCCATCTGCACCAAAGCAAAGAAAATTTTATATGAAAATGTAGAGCTTTGCAAACTCATTCAATTCTAAGTTTCGCCTCAACATTGCTCACTATTTCCTCCCTTTCTTTTTGGCCTCTTCATATCTGCACACTAGTAAACTCTGTTTTGGTGATGCACTTTCCAAGATTGAAGCCATGCATGGAAGAAGAGAGACAACCACTTCTCGCCTTTAAACAAGAAGATCTTACTGATCGATCTGGCAGGCTTACGCTATCTGGTTTTGATGCAGAATGGGATGAGATGGAGCACTCTTCTTTTTGGGGGTAAGAAAATATATAATATATAAAATATATCATTTACTTTCTATACAATAAATTATAAAATAGGAGAAAAAGGAGTGGGGAAATCACCACTCTAATTTTATTTATGCTACTTCTAAACAAATTGGTTTCTAGTTTTATTTTTAGTTTTGCAAGCGCCATTATACTCAAATTCTATACACATGTCACATATATTATCATCATATTTATACTTCTTTTAATTTAGAGTGGATAAAATAGGAGTGAGGAAATCATTGCCCTAAAATTAAGTGTAGCCATAATAGTAGCAGCATTGATGACAATGGTAAAATCAATTTATCCAAACCATAAATCATCATCATCAAGAGACTTAAAGAAAACACTGAAACATAAGGGCCCTGTCGAGGAGAGAAGAAAATTCAGGATATTACAGAAAGATAAGGGATACTGTGGAATTTTGGATTTCATTATGCCATGTCAGGTTTCATGCACCAAATGTAAACCATGCATGAAACCAACCAAACAAATGGGACTAGCAAGCTCTAGTGTGAAACCAATATGCATTGAGGAAGAAAGGCAAGCATTTGTGAGGTTTAAACAAGATCTTATGGTTCTGTTTGGTAGGCTTTCTTTTGGGTGGGTCATGATTGCTGCCAGTGGGAAAGGATTATGCAACAACCACACCGTGTTGAGAGTATTTGACCCACATTGAAAAGTTAAGGGAACTAGTCTGAGTTTATAAGGAGTTGGGCTACTCTCTCTATTGCCAATTGGTTTTGGGGTGGAACCTCAACTTTCTTCATGGTATCAAAGCGGGTTGCCCAACAAAACATACAATCGCAATCCAACTTTTTCAGTGGACATATCCCTTGGTTGACATCTTAGATCTTAGTCACAACAATTTGCAAGGCCAATTCCCAAGTGTTTGAAAAATATGATTTCTTTGGTGTATGGTAATTCCAATGTCTTACAAATGAAAGCTATATTGAGCAAACCACATTGGGGTCGAAAGGAAGAGAACATATATATGAAAAATCCTGTTCTGGGTGAAAAGCATTGATCTTCCATCAAATAATTTAGAAGGTGAAGTTCCTGAAGAAATAACAACCCTCATTGCATTGAGTATCCTGAACTTGTCAAGAAGAAATCTATTAAGTGGAAACATTCCTTCAAAGATTGGAAACTTGCTGGAAAGGAAACTCTTGATATCTAACACAATCGCCTTTTTGGACAAATTCCTCGAAGTGTTTCTCTTTAACCTTCGAGTCTCACTTGGACATGTCTGCTCGATGATCCCTCTTTCAACTAAGTTGTGGTTCTATGTCAGCAGGGAATATTTTCATTTGGGGTTGATTGTGGTTAGGAGCGAAGCTAGAATTGTAAAGTTAGGAGAGCTGAAGCAAAAAATATGAGTATATAGAACACCTATATAGTCATGTCTAATTTGTTTTAGAAGGTTAACTTAAATTTTAAGTTGTTTATTACAAATTCTATATGTTATATATAACATAATATAGGAAAGATCAAAATTTATAAGGGGGGTCAGGGTCACTCCAAGCCTAGGAATGACTCCGCCACTGATTGTAGCACATTGTAAAGAACTTGTGGTTGTGGCACATTGTAAAGAACTTGTGGTTGTGGAGGTATGCCTATTTTCGATTCTTTCATGACATCAAAGATAAGGCAACATTGACAATTGACTTGATGTCGATCGGCTGGTTTGTAAAGCAAATATTAACTGCAAAAAGAAAAAGAAAAAGAGAATTGTCACATCCTGGGATCGGCTCCGCCGAGCATTATATTGTCCGCTTTGGGCCCCTTCTCTCGCTCTCACGGTTTTGTTTTTGGGAACTCACGAGCAACTCCTTCAAAGTGGGTCACCCATCCCTGATTACTAGCCCTTAACTCAGCTTAACCGGCGCTTCCATGACTCCGCCAAGCAGTGAGCTCCCAAAAAGCCTCGTGCTAGATGGAGGCTGACATGTACATATAAGGCACATTATTGCCATGTTCATATAATGTATTTATATAATCAATCACTATCATGTAATGCTCATATACTTGCAAGCTATTAAGTAGAGACCAAGAAATTGCGATGCCTCTTAACTCTTTCATTCTTTTCTATCTTTCATGAACTTTCCCACAAGAATACAAAGTGATAGAAAACAGACATCATCACTAAGATAGATATCTTTGGTGATATTCGGAAAGGAGTATGGGAAATCACACGAAGGGTACCGTCGGCAATTTGATAAAA
Source organism: Prunus mume (assembly GCF_029339155.1). Lineage (NCBI taxonomy): Eukaryota > Viridiplantae > Streptophyta > Magnoliopsida > Rosales > Rosaceae > Prunus > Prunus mume. The sequence continues at coordinate 8,604,199 of NC_142700.1, forward strand.
AATTGATATTGGAACAACGCCTTTGGACCATAAGAACTGAGATCAAATTGGAAGTTTGTCAATTAATTTCCTTCTTGCACATTTAAACAATTAGCAGATCCCCTCTTCTCATATGTACACTCATTGTTCCAAAATCACTTTGCCATTACAGACGGTAAGGGTAGTAAGTCCGTCATTTTACATTCAAGTTTGAATATCTCTTCTTTTACATCAAAATTAAGAGTAGTGTAAACTATCTCTCATATGTACATTCGTTTTTGTTGTTGTTGAGAAATTATGTGATTGCATTCATAATTTCAAAAAGCCACTAGCCACAAATGACCAATACAAACTAGTCACAAAGGGCCATTATAATAACGGAGAGATCTAACATCAAAATTAAGACAATTTGGTGCGCCTCCACGAATGATCACACATAATCAAAGAAACTCTAGCATAGGCATCCCAATTAAGATTGCAGATTCATAATAATCAAAAAGATATAAAGCTTGAAAAAACAAAGCATAACAATACAAATAAAACTCTCACAGATGAGAGATGAAAAGCTCTTACAGGAGATGTGAAAAGGTTTCACAAAAATAGAGGTGAAAACTACACAGAGAACTCAAAAAGAGTCTCTACGACTTATTCCAAACCGAAAGAAACCACGAAAAGGATGGTGGTGGAGATTCGACGTCGTGACGCAACCACCTGTAATGATTGGAGTTCATAATAAAACGAGACAAATACGGGAAGCTTTTTGTCTTTGGAAATGGGGAAAGAGGAGAATGAAGGAAGACAAGAGGGGAGAGGAGAGGAGAGGAAGAACAGTGACTAGATTAACTCTGGGTCCTCGTTTGGTTCATGGGAAAGGAGACTTGGGGGATGAGAAATTAATTGCTTTCCCATGTTTGGTAAGTCCAAGCATGAGAAATCGTTATCTGGCCCATGGGAAAGTAGGGGGAAATTGAAGCCATTCTCCCAACTTGAGTTTTGTTTTCCCTTCTCATGGAAAAGTTTGGAAAAATGAACCAATATTAAATAAACATTTTTCATGACATTTTGTCCCCATTAACAATTTAGAATTACAACATATCATTAAATGTATTCTTTCTTTATTTGATTTAATACGGGTATAATTGAAAATTTATACAAACTTTGTTTTCCATTCCTACTCAAAACAAACATGAGAAATGAAATAAAGTGATATTTCCCGGTTACTTTCATAGCATTACCAAATGTGGAAAATGAATCTTCCATTCTCATCTCTTAGAAATGACATTATATAAATAATTTCGAATTGCTCCAGAACCAAACGGGGTCTGGGAGTGTTTTTCCAGAGAGAGAGATGCGTACTAGATTGACTAATAGGCATGAATAAGACTAAAAACCCTTGTACTCTTTTGGCACCAAAATCTTTGATTGGTACATTCGTTCTTTTAAAAATCATTATGTCATTAAGTGGTACATGGACTTACGAATTTTTAGCAAGAGACTGCCGACCATACAAAACTTGAGTCTTGGTCAATGGTATAATAGTTAAATCACGTACGATGGTGAGCTTAGTCATCAGCCAATAGAGTACGATGGTGACTCTTCAATGCCTCTACTAATGTTTTTTCCAAATCTCTCGTACCAATCAAAGACTTCGGTGCCAAAAGATTACAAGGGTTTTTAGTATTATTTATGCCTTTTAGTCAATCTAGTACGCATGCCTAGCTAGGGCTACACTTGCAAATGAATAACGTGTAAAATGGGTTGAAGATTTGGAATCTTATCTGGATGGCATTATTTCATGGGAGTTTCACTAAAACACCCAAAATGAGGGCTGAAATTATAAAAAAACCCAACACTCAAAACACTTTATAAACACACCCAAAACCCATCATTACACACACTCAAAACCCATTTATAAACACACCCAAAAAATATACAATTGTTGATTTGAGTGTGTTTCTATGTTTAAATAGTGTTTGAGTTTTTTTATAAATACATGTCTAGGATTGAGTTTATTTATAAATTTGTATTATTTGATTAACTCTTTCGCACCCTCCTTTGCCTCCTATATATATATATATATATATATATGTTCAATTATATTGTGCTCAGTAGCCAACTCCACCAAAGCAAAGAAAACTTTGCGACATAATGCCTAGCTTTGCAAATTACTTATTCAGCCCAACTTATCACCTCAACATTGCTCACTATTTCCTCATCTTCCTTGTGGCCTCCTCATATCATCACACTAGTAAACTCTCTTTTGGTGACGCACTTCCAAGTGTGAAACCATGCATGGACGAGGAGAGATGGGCTCTTCTCGCCTTCAAACAAAATCTCACTGATCCTTCTGGGAGGCTTTCTTCATGGGTTGGCTCAAGCTTGCTGTCAATGGAAAGGAATTTCATGCAACAACATCACCGGTCACGTTGAAAAGATTGATCTCCAAAATACATACACATACACACTGTCTGTTTTCGATGGAGAGTGGGAAGAGATGGAGAAGTCTTCTTTGGGTGGTGAGATAAATCCTTCTTTACTTAGCTTGAAACTTTTGAGCCACCTAGATCTAAGCAGGAATGATTTTGAAGGGATTCCCATTCCCACATTCTTTGGTCATCTCAAAAGTTTGAGGTATCTCAATCTCTCATATGCTTCATTTGGAGGAGAGATTCCAGCTCATCTTGGCAACCTATCAGACTTGAACTATCTTGACCTAAGTGAAGAGTCTGACTACTCTTCACTTGAACTACCTTCCAACAGCTTGAATAGGCTTTCCAATCTATCTTCCCTAAAATACCTCAATCTTGAAGGAGTGGACCTCAGCAACATTGGGGTAAGTTTAGTAAATGTTTTAAACAAGTTTCCATCCCTACTAGAGTTGCACTTACCAGCATGCCAAATTAAAAGCCTTTCAATCACACTAGGAAATGTTAGCTTTACATCACTTTTGATCCTTGACATGTCATATAATGATTTGAAGTTTCCATTTCCTGAGTGGCTCTTTAATCTGTCTAGCCTCAGAAAACTTGATCTAAGTGGTAATCTTTTGGCTGGTCCAGTTCCCAGTGAATTTCAAAGCCTCCAATCACTAGAAGCTCTTGATTTATCTTTTAATGATCTTGCAGGTCAAATTCCCAAATTCTTCGGGAACTTTTGCAATCTAAAGACGTTGAATCTTGCAAATAACCAATTTGAAGGGGGGATTCAAGAGCTTTTGGGGGGTTTATCAACTTGTCCCAATCGTGAGTTAGAGTCACTAGATTTGTCTTCTAATAAGCTGAAAAGCCCATTGCCTGCCTCTATAGGGATGCTACACAATTTGAAGTTTCTTAAACTCTACCTTAATGATATGAGTGGGTCTATTCCTGAAAGTTTGGGGCAACTCTCTGAGCTAGTTCACCTAGATCTATCTTTTAACCCATGGGAAGGGTTTTTAACTGAAACCCATTTCATAAATCTCACAAGATTGGAATACATTGCATTGGGTAGAGTGAATCCATACCCAAACAAGTCTATTCCCCTCAGTTTTAAGGTGTCTTACAATTGGGTTCCTCCTTTCATGCTTCACACAATCAACATTGGGAACTGTAAAGTAGGTCCTGCCTTTGGGTCATGGCTTCAATCTCAAACTGACCTTGTCTTTGTCAAACTTCATGCCACTGGAATCTCAGATTCTATACCAGAGGATTGGTTCATGAAAATATCTTAAGTTGAGTATTTGGATTTGTCTTACAACCAAATCCATGGAAAGCTTCCATTGCAATTGAAATTCCCAAATGCCGTGCTTTTGGATTTGAGTCATAACCAAATTGATGGGCCAATTCCACCTTGGTCTGGTGATAATGTGGTTCGGTTTAAGCTTGAAACCAATTCATTTTCTGGCCCAATTCCATTGAATTTGGACCAAAAGTTTCCAAAATTGGAATCATTTTACCTTGCTGAAAATCATTTGAATGGCACCATTCCAACTTCCATTTGCAACATGAAACACTTGTTAATCCTTTCTCTGAGAAACAACAAGCTATCAGGAGAATTTCCACAAGCATGGAGCCTTTTGCTTAACATACTGATTGTAGATGTTGCATACAACAATCTCTCAGGCAATCTTCCCAGTTCAATGGGTGCCTCAGGTACTCTTTTCATGTTGAAGATGAACAACAACAATTTTGAGGGCGAAATTCCATTTTCCTTGCAAACCTGTACTTCTTTGAGGAACATTGATCTTGGGGATAATAGATTCACTGGTGAAATACCTCCATGGATAGGATCAACTGCTTTATCGGTGTCAACCCTAAGGCTGAGATCCAATTTTTTAAGTGGACATATCTCACAACAGTTGTGCAATCTTGGCTACCTTCACATCCTAGACCTTGCTCACAACAGCTTTTCCGGGACAATCCCCCAGTGTTTGAACAATCTCACTGGTCTCAGAATATTTAATGACAGTTTTTATAATATATATCTAGAGTATGACCAACAAACAACAGTGATGAGAGGAAGAGAACTCCAATTGAACACTTCTCTAGCGTATGTAAAAAGCATTGATCTTTCATCAAATAGGTTTGAAGGTGAAATCCCTCAAGAAATATGCAGTCTCGTTCTATTGCGCAACTTGAACTTGTCGATGAATCAGTTCAGTGGAAACATCCCATCAAAGATCGGAAACTTGTCGCAGCTCGATAGTCTTGATCTCTCACTCAACCACCTTTCAGGACAGATTCCTCAAAGTCTTTCATCCTTGACCTTCTTGTCTAACTTGAACTTGTCTTATAACAACTTGAGTGGTGAAATTCCTTTGGGAAACCAACTCCAAGCACTCCCTGATTCATCCATTTATGAGGGCAACCCATTCCTTTGTGGATTTCCTCTTTCAATCAAGTGCTCCAAAGATAACACTTCTACTCCCAAGGATCCAACAGACAATGACAATGGAGATGGAAATTACAAGTTGTGGTTCTATATGAGCATGGCGCTTGGTTTTATCGTAGGCTTTTGGGGTGTTTGTGGCACATTAATTGTGAAGAAATCATGGAGGTATGCTTATTTTCGATGGTTTGATGACATCAAGGAAAACTTTATGGTGAAAGTGACTCGTCTCGATAGGAAATTTAGATTATAAAGAAAGAGTAGAAGTAGCTCTTTAAATCAAAATGCTTCACCCTGTGATGTTTTTCTCCCTTAGTTTGTAATGTATATTTAAATTTATCTAGAAATAAATAAGTTCTAGTTTGATTTGCTGTTGTTAGAACACCCACAGTTCTCAAAGGTGACTTGATCATTTGGTATCCTTCGACTTGATCATTTTAGTAATATGACGATATTTGAATAAGAACCTACTTATTGTGCAGTGGATATTCAAACAGATGATTAGAGCCATCTGTTCATAAACAATGTATTTGTTCTATCCATCACTATATCATGTAATTTGCAATGTACTTGAACTCCCTTATTTTCCTAGTGCTCAACCAAAATAACCAGAGGCGGCCCATGGGGTGTGAGAGGTGTGCGCAGCAACAGGGCCCCCAAAATTTAGGGGCCTCCAAATTTTTCCAAGTCAACCCATTAAATTAACTAAAACATGAAAATAAAAATGAAATATTAAATATCACCCCACAACACCACATGCAAGGCACCAAAACCAAGATTGAATTGAATATTAATTATCAACAAATTCTACAACTTAGAGAGTAAAGGCTGTCATGCCCCGGACTCGGGGTTGATTAAATCCCAAGCCCGGTGTGTGAGAAAAATTATAAATAATAAAAAAAAATTACAAAGAAGGGTTTAAAATAAACTTCTCTTATAAAAATAGCTCCGAAATATATGCCCGGTGCGTGAGAAAAATTATAAATAATAAAAAAACAAAGAATTAAAATAAACTTCTCTTATAAAAATAGCTTCGAAATCTTACAACTTTACAAGAAATAAATAAAGCTCTACTACTCTCATCTAATTAAGCCTCAATCGATTAGTCCTCATCTTGCCCACTAATTCATTTGAAAAGTTAAACAGGTGAGGGATGAGCAAACACCGCTTTCAGTGAGTAAATTATACAATATGCCAGTCAAGCAATGCCGTTTTACACACTCTAGAAAATATCATGAAAAGATACACCAATCCATATCATATCACATCATCCCTTCATATCTCGGTTATCCTTCATAGCATGTAACCAACCACGTGACCCCTACTGGCCTTATTGCCCTATGTCCCCGTGTGGTACATCTATCCCTCGGATACCCCAACATTGAAGTTCTTATGTTCCATGAATAATACGTACTTCACAAATATTCCAGTCAATATATATAGTGTGAAAGATTGCACCAAATTAGACATGCTTGACTTTAAATAGAGAGATATTTGTAAATAGAACAAATCCACGAAAATTCATAGTTTTCATATTTTATCACAAAGTAAGAACTTTTAAAACACATTACATAAACCACTCACCTCGACAATGAGAGCCCTTAAAATAAATTGGCAAGACAAGCCATTTACCTATCTCGTCCAAAATCAAATTTCCTTACATCTCTCTCTCTCTCTCTCTCTCTCTCTCTCTCTCTCTCATGCATTAGGGAATGGTTTCTATTTATAGTAGCAAAAGGCAGCAACTAATGGTTTTTGATTGGTGGAATGTAGGTTTGGTGATATACTTCACTTCCTAAATTATCCTACTTTCTCCTAATGCCAACAGCTCATGCTCAAGCATTTGTGAAGAAACTAGAGTGGTAAATATCTTTGTACGTGGCATCATCTTATATCAAACAAATAGGTATTTTTATAATAGTATTATCATAAAGGTAACAACTATGTGGTCAACCAATTATATAATTAACTATAACCCATATAAATATATAATCAATTTAAACGAAAATTTTAACTTATAAGCAAAACATTTGATTTTCAAATATATATATATATAATATTAAAAATATGGGGTTTCATGACAGGACCCATCCCGAATTTTCCGGAACCCGAGATTTAACTCATGAGACCCGGCATCACACCCATGCCGGGCTCACTTTAAATCTATGTCCTCGCTACCATAGAGGATTAAGCACGAGACTTTCTCCAAATTTCGGCAGAGTCTCCCCGTAAATTGAACATTTTCCCAAAATTCCACCTGCATAAAACACATTTTATAACCCAATCGCAGCACGCACAATATAATTTCATGCAATTTACATAAAGGGCCTCCGGCCTTCAAATGATTCTAGCAGTGACTGCCCACAATGTTTTTAAAATAAATTGATGAGTCAAACATGCATATAACAAATTCAAAATCTATTTACGCACGCCTTCACCAACTTAGTCCACAGGACAAGCCTTAATTCAACCAAGTTTTGGGACCAACAACGAGGTCCGAACCAATCTCAATAAGACCACCTAATATGTGGCTGCACCTAGTAACCAGGCTGCCTACGTACCCTACTAAGGGATCAAGCCACACGTAGCTCTTTCATATCTATCCTGGCTCCTAATATCAAATAAACCATCACCTCTATACAATTACATACATTCTAGGATCTATCCATCACAACTCACCAAACACAATCACAATATCACCCCTCATACGACGGGACGAACCCGGCCTCGTATGGGACCTATCTGCAGCTCTGATAAACCTAACACGTGAGAACCCATCAACATATCACATAATCCTCATACGACGGGACGACCCGGCCTCATATGGGGTCCGCCAACACGCCGGCTAATCCAAAGACGCGGCGACCCACACGGGCTTACATTCTCATCACCCACACAATCATATCTCCTCATACGCCGACGCACCTGCCACGATAGGGTCCGTCAACACGCCAGCTAATCCAAAGACGCTGCGACCTCACACCGGGCTCAGCTACATTCTCACCAGCCACACGGGTTTAAAGGCCTCAACATGATCACAATATGGGGTTATGGTAGTGCGTATAGCACTCGAACTAACATTCGATCGCTTTATTTACCTTTATACATCCCCACAATTAAATATATAAAATATAATTTCTACTCCTATACAAACCTCAACCCTGGTATAACATCTGATAATTTCGCCATTTAAAACATATAATAATATTCTAAATTTGCATATAAACCATTTAGCTCAACAACGCTCAAGACCTGCCACTAAGGTCATTCTAACCTTCCTGGGATGGTAGAACTACAACGAAAGTCTAAAGGTCAAGGGGTCAAACTACCCTGAGAACTTGGTCAAACAGACACCGGGGGCCACGACTCCAAATTCGATCCGACAGCCCTATAGGCTCTACAGGCTCTAGGACACCTGTCCTGCAAGTTTGGTCCAGATCGGACGGTCGGATCGCTTCACGATCGCATGATCGGACGGTCACTAAAACCCTAACTCTAGGGTTGGCATCGAGTATCCGGACTCCATTTACGATCCACAACTTACACGATCCTCGGTAATACCTGAGATCAACATATTATAACTTCAGACCATCCAACGGTCCAAACCTAGCGAAGGAAAATACGCGATATGCGATATCCGTCGAACTCTAATGGTATCCAAATGAGATCCGAGTACACCTACGCTTCGGACATCGAGAGGATCACAGGGACAAAATGCCCCTCAGCTATAGTGCCCACACACACCACGGCAGAGCGTGGGTGTCCAAAGCGATACCCATCGCCGAAAACTTCCAATCGTGAGCCAAGACTCCTAACCTAGGTAATACACCTAATTTGGAGTCACTTTTGTTCTTGGGCATACCCTAAAAATTGACCGGAAGTGGCCGGAATCGCTGATCGCAACACCGGCCAAATTTCAACCGTAGATCGAGCTAAGCCTCAAAATTTATGAAATCCTACCCAACCATCAGCTAGAGCTCGGAAAATAGGTGAGAAACCATACCTCACTTACACCGGAATCCCGGGGTGGCTGCAAACGACGAGAAGCCAGTTCGTGAGTTTGAGATAACGGGTACTGTTTCTTCTTGATTTTTTAAATTCGGTGGTGTCGGGGGAGACCAGACGCTAGGGTAGAGAAGAAGGTCAACCCGGTCCATTTAGTACCGGCCCACGTCGATTTGACACATGCCGGACGAGTATGAGCTTGGCCGGCGGCAAGCGCCGGCCATAAAGTGGCTATCGCCGGCGGAAGGCGGGAAGGCTGGGCAATTCCGCACAAACAAATCCATTTCCAAATATTTACGATTATGCCAAAACACCATTTGATCATATCTCGTTACCGTTGCTCTCCGTTGAGCCCTATGTCTACGGACTCATCTCACATTATACTCAATGGTATGTGCGAATTCCCAGAATTCCTTCGATGAGAAAAATACTAAATACTATCCCATAATTCTCTAATTCCACTTAAATAAATTAAAACATAAGATCAATTGGAGTCGGAGTGTTACATACTACCCCCTTATAAAAATTTCATCCAGAAAATTTTCATGCCTGTCACTCCAAAGGGTATGGGTCTGGGCCATCTACTACCTCGGGTTCCCAGCATTCATCCTCCATGCAGGATTGTGAGCCATTGAAGCTCTATCACAATATGAGAAGAGAGTCATGCTCTTCATAGGAATATCCTTTAATAAGTCTGTTATGACTTAATCTTCCTCACGAAAGCTCCCGTTTCCATTGTGATTTGATTCTCTTCACTCTCTCATGGAAGATCCAGCCTCTTGACTTGTTGATCTTCCTTCTTTCTTTGAATCGATAAGCAATATTGCTAACGATTCTTTGGGAAAGATGTCCGAAAGGATCATTTTACAATTGTAATCATCATCTTCCTCTCCTTTGGATCATTTACGATCCAGATGGAAGATTTACGTGCTCACCTGCTCACGGTGGGACCCAGCTGATTCTCTTCATCTCACAGTAAGTTCACCAAATCCATCTAGGTCTCATCCTCAGTTGTTGGAGTATCCCCACCACACGAGCCTCCTTCTATAAGAGGAATAGTATCTAAATCTTTTCCACCACTTGATTGATTATACTAAGTGTTCTTCATGTCATGAATCCACATGATTCAATCTTCGAGAAATTCCTCTTCTCAAAGAAAGGTTGGGCTCTTGTATCTTCGAGCTTGGTGCTTCGTGCACACAATCGAGAATTAGCTGTTCGGGCAGTGGAGGATCTCTAGAAACTGAGTTTGCTCAACTCCATGTTCTCTTCTTGCATAAGAGCAACAAGTGCATGCGTGGTAAGCTCTAGCTCTACTTCCGCCTCAACGGCCTATGTACCTTTCTTCTTTCTCTTTCTCATATTGGTTCCTTCCGCAGGGGTAGACAGAAGTAATCCAAGTTGCCGGTCAAACTCCCAATGGCCGGACTTCCAAGAAATTTTGGAGTTCAAATTCACTGCGTGAGAGAGCAAGGAAAAAGAACCATGAGGTTCCACTCCTGTCAATTGCGACATTCAAGCCCACGCGAGTGAGATGATACTCCACCCAACACTACTACTTCTCACTTTAATATGTCACGACCCTTCTTGGTCGGACTCACAACTCCTTCATTCCCTTGTATCTTGTCTATCACCTTCCTCCGACGATTTCATCTCGTCTCAGCGGATTCAATACTTTCAGCTCTTCCATTTTCCTTATACATAGGATATTGAGATATGATAATTTGGATAGACACGTTTTAGGAACGTGACACCCTAAGTGTAATCATAATACCCTAAATCCATCCATGTCCAACACCCTCCGCGTAACGATGACGTCCCATGACGGAACCTATCATGATCCCACAACTTGAGGATGCACACACAAGGTGCGGGTCCACAAGAAATTGAAACTAGGCCTCTGATACTGCCGACAGACTAGTCCCTGAATTCCGGAACCCGAGACGAACCTCGGAGACTTCACATCACACCCACGCTGTTCACTCATTAAATCTATGTCCTCGCTACTATAGAGGATTAAGGGCACGAGACTTTCACAAATTACAGTAGTCTCCTGTAGAATTGAACATTTCTCCAAAATTTCCACCGATAAAACACATTTTATAACCCAATCACGCATTAATATAATCTCATGCTTATATAAAGGCCTTGCGCCTTCAAATGATTCTAGCAGAATCGCCCACAATGTTTTTAAAATAAATTGATGCGTCAAACATGCATATAACAAATTCAAAATCTATTTACGCACGCCTTCACCCACTTAGTCCACAGGAGAAGCCTCAATTCAACCAAGTTTTGGGACCAACAACGAGATCCGAACCAATCTCAATAAGGCCACCTAAGTGGGGTCTAATATGTGGCTGCACCTAGTAACTCAGTCAGCTACTGCCTACACTACTAAGGGATCAACTCTTTCATATCTATCCTGGCTCCTAATATCAAATAAACCATCACCGCCATACAATTACATACATTCTAGGATCTATCCATCACAACTCACCAAACACAATCACAATATCACCCTCATACGACGGACGCACTGCCTCAGATGGGACTCCATCTGCAGTCTGGATAAACCTACGCACGTGGAGAACCCATCAACATATCACATAATCCCCTCATACGACGGACGACCGCCATATGGGGTCCTGGCAACACGGCTAATCCAAAGACGCTGCGGCGACTCACACCGGCCCGCTACATTCTCACCAATTTCACACAATCATATTCTCTCATGTCGGGACGCACCCGCCACGATGGGGTCCGCCAACACGCCACCTAATCCAAAGACGCCGCGGCGATACCAATATCACCGGGGCTACATTCTCACCAGCCACACGGCGTTTAAAGGCCTCAACATGATCACAATATGGGGTACGTGGGGTAGTGCGCGATAGCACTGTAAACTCAACATTCGACGCTATTTACCTTTATACGTCCCCACAATTAAATACATAAAATATAATTTCTATTCCTATACAAACCTCAACCTCGTATAACATCCGCATTTCGCCATTTAAAACATATAATAATATTCTAAATTTGTATATAAACCATTTAACCTCAACAACACTCAAGACCGCCACTTAAGGTCATTCTAACCTTCCTGGGATGGTAGAACTACAACGAAAGTCCAAAGGTCAACCCGGGTCAAACTACCTGCATTTGGTCAAACAGGACGCAGGGGCCACGACCTCCAAATTCCGATCGACAGCCTCCCATAGGCTCTACAGCTTCCAGGACACCTGTCCCGCAAGTTTGGTCCTGTGACGATGTCTGATCGCTCACGATCGCACGATCGACGGCCACTAAAACCCTAACTCTGGTTGGCATTTAGTATCCGACTCCATTTTACTTCATCCGTCAATCCTAACGATCCTGGTAATACTTAGATCAACATATTATAACTTCAGACCATCCAACGTCCAAACCTAGCTTAACCCTGGAAAACTACGCATGCGATATCCGTTCGGAACTCTAACGGATCTCAATGAGATTCGAGCACACCACGCGCTGAGACATCGAGAGGATCATAAGTGGGACAAAAATACCCCTCAGCTGCTGCCCATGCGCCACATCGCACAAGCAGAGCGGTGAAGCGATACCCATCGCCGAAAACTTCCAAATTGTGAGCCAAGACTCTACCCCTAGGTAATACACCTAATTTTGGAGTCACTTTGTTCTGGCATACCCCAAAAATTGACTTAAGTGGCCGGAATTGCGATCGCAAATCGGCCAATTTCAATGTAGATCGAAGCATTTAGCCTCAAAATTTATGAAATTCTACCCAACCATCAGCCTAGAGCTCGAAAATAGGAGAAACCATACCACTTGTTTGAATCGGTATGGACGACGGAGAACGGCGCGCGGTTTTCGCGAAACCGGCTGTTTTTTTCGATTTTCTACAAATCCGGCGATCGATCACGGCAGACCCTACTGGGGTAAGAAGAGGATGGCGTCATCATTTTGGTATTCTACCGGCGACTTTGGCGGCGGACGAACGAACGGCGGCCAAAACGTACGGCTATGGTGGTATCGCCGCAAAAATCAGAGGAGAGACACGGAGAGAGAGAGAGAGAGGGGAATTCCGCCTTTAACCAAAAATCCATTTTCCAAATATTTACGATTATGCCACGAAGCCATTTGATCATATCTTCGTTACATAACTCCGATTCGAGCCCTCACTACGGTCTACGGACTCATCTCACCGCATTCTAATAACTAGTACAACCGAACCCCAAATTCCTTCCAGATAAGAAAATGACTAAAATACCCCTATCCCACGGGTAATTTCTCAATTCCACTTAAATAAATTAAAACATGGGATAAATTTGGGGTCGGGGTGTTACATTTCACAGAGGCCCTAATTTAATTCATTTTCCTCTTCCCAACTCTCACGTTGCAACTTTTCTTTTGATTTATTTATTATGGTTTGAAACCTGTGTTTTCCTCTTCCCAACTCTCAAGCTGCAAAACCATTCTGATATTCTTTTCTCTTTCAGTAAGTCTTTTTCACTCTCCCCCATCAAAATAAAGTCATTTCTTCAAAGACGCACTCTCTTCCATCAAATTTTGGATTGTAAAACCAAGCTTTAGCCCTTTCCCCAAAATCACAGTTCTTTTCTCCTTCCCTTATTCACATGAGAATTCACCAAGCATTGAAATTGGAAAATCAATTTATCAGCTCTGTGATTTGGAAGGGTGACTAAATAAAATTTTCTGGAAAGCTCTTCAATGTGTTCTTCCGTGGTCAGAAATTTTTGTTTCTATATGGATTTTTTTTTCCTACTTGTATATATAGGGCCTCGACCTCCATATTTGCACAGGGCCTCCAAAATCATGGACTGGCTTTGAAAATAACGATTAATTATTAACAATTGCCATTTGCTAAGACTTAAGTGTTGGTGAATGCTTCCTCACATGGTTTTGTTCGTTTTGTTTATGCCTACTTGTCAATCTAGCGAACTTGTAAAATGTGTTCAATATATATTTGGAATCTGGATGTCAATTATTTAATGATTCTACTCAGTTGCTGATAAGTCCATATTTTACATATATTTTATGCCTCCTCTATTTATTTATTTGTTGATTTCCTTGGATTAAATTGGTTGTTTTAATTTGTTTTGTGAGATTTGTGAAGGTTGTGGAAATAGGAGAAATTGAGCTAAAAAGGGCCAGAAGATGAAGATTGAAGATTAATTGGAAAGAAGCCAAGTCATTCCTTTTGTCGCAAGGAGTGTTGTCAAATTTCTTAGCTCAATATGGTTCAACTCAACAAGGAGAAATCAAGAAGACCCTAGATTATTAGGAATCTTATTTTTATAATAATTGTAATTATACCTTAGATATGTAAGATTTCTAGGAGTATTATAAATAAGAGGTTTTGGTTATTGGGGGGAGAATGCTACGCCATCAAATTCCTACACACTCATTAAATCATGGAGAAACATGTCGCTAGTAGCATCCTCATGAATATATACTTGCCGTTCTCCTTGGAGAATTCAGTGCCTTCCATGTCTTCATCAACCATTATGTTTCTCAATACGTCCTTCATGAACTAATTTCTTTTACTAGGGCTACGATGTAGCCTAGCTACGAATACTCAAATTCTTTGATATTGTTAATTTCATTTATCTATACAAATTGAGTGCTTGTTACCGTTCTTGATACTTTCAATTAATTAGCTACTAATTGCATAATTGGAAGAATTGGGTTGAGACTGAAAGGAGATGCCTAATAAATAACTTCTTGTAACAAGTACCATAAATTACATAGTTGACTCGGAATATTAGATTATGGTTTATGTAATCATTAGTGTTTTTCATAAATCTTAATAGGTGATTAGCCATATAAATCCATAACTAGGAATAGAGTGGGTTGACGACAAGGAACACAACTAATATAACTCGGAAGAGAGTATTGGTGAAGTAAGGAAAAACAATTATCAGCATGTTAGGTAATTAGGATTAACAAGCTAAGAGAATTTGGGTGGGACTAGCTAGGTGAAATTGATGTCCTAGTGCTTTATCATATTTGTTTTCACCTATTATATTATTTACTTATTCTTAATTTACTTGGTTAATTACATTTCTATCATCATAATCCTCTTATTGTGTAATAAAAATTACACAGACGATTTGGTTCTGTCCGAATCGATTTTTTTAAGATTCAAATTGGAATTGGAACTTGACCAACCAATCTAGTTAGATTTTTTGAGCCATAGTTGACTTTTTAGTGAACACTGTTTTTTTTTTTTTTCCTCTTTGTTCATCTCTATTTATTGGCTCTTCGGTTCTAATGCCCATCCCTAGCCAAAACCATCATGCATCCATAGATCAATCTCCAAGACTAAAGGTCACCATTTGGCTAGCCAGCCCATGGGTCGATGGGGGCCGCCCAGCCCATCTGACAGGACCCTGGTCCCGAATTTGAACCCAAGATGAACTCATCATGAGACCCCAAAGATCACACCCACGCCTGGTTCACTCTTTAAAACTATGTCCTCAAGCATTACTAGAGGATTAGGCACGAGACTTTCTGGTCAAATTTCGGCAGAGTCTCCCCTGTAAATTTAACATTTCCCAAAATTTCCACTTGCATAAAACACATTTTATAACCCAACCGGCACACGCACAATATAATCTCATGCAATTTACACAAATGGCCTCCGGCCTTCAAATGATTCTAGCAGAACTGCCCACAATGTTTTTAAAATAACTTAATGCATCAAACATGCATATAACAAATTCAAAATCTATTTATGCACACCTTCACTCACTCAGTCCCCAGGACAAGCCTCAATTCAACCAAGTTTCGGGACCAACAATGAGGTCCGAACCAATCTCAATAAGACCACCTAAGTGGAGTATAATCTGTGATTGCACCTAGTAACTTTAGGCTGCCTACGAACCCTACTAAGGGATCAAGCCACACGTAGTTCTTTCATGTCAATCCTGGCTCCTAATATCAACTAAACCATTACCGCCATACAATTTCATACATTCTAGGATTTATCCATCACAACACACCAAACACACTCACATAGCTCCCTCTCATACGACGGGACGCACCTCGCCTCAGATGGTCTGGCCAACACGCCAGCAATTCAAAGACGCGTGCGACTCAACACCGGGCTCGCTACATTCTCACTATCCCGCACACAATCATATCTCATACGCCGGACGCACCTGCCACGTATGGGGTCCGCAACACGCTGCTAATCCAAAGACGCTGCGACTCAACACCGGCTCGTCGCTTCATATTCTCACCAGCCCACATACACAATCATATCTCCTCATACGCGGACGCACCCGCCACGTATGAAGTCCGCCAACACGCCGGCTAATCCAAAGATGCGTGCGACCAACATCGGGCTCGTCTACATTCTCACCAGCCCGCACACAATCATATCTCCTTATACGCCGAGACGCACCGCCACGTATGGTCCGCCAACATGCCAGCTAATCCAAAGATGCGTATGCACTAACACCGAAACGACTACATTCTCACCAGCCCGCATACTGTTCACTTTGGGCCTGGCTACATTCTCACCAGCCATCATACTGTTCACTTTGGGTCTTGCTACATTCTCACCAGCATCATACTGTTCACTTTGGGCTCGACTACATTCTCATCACGCCACTACTACAAAAAGTGAAAAAGACGACCAGAAAAACACGACGGTCTAAGTGAAAACCGTCGTTGTTTTTTAAAAGACGACGGTTTTATAAAACCGCCGTGAAATAACACATTAGACAACTAAAAAATGGAGTTTCAAATGGCTGTTCATAAAACACGACGTACTTAATTTAAAAACCGACGTCTTATTGAAATAGGATTTTCAAGAGGTAAAATCGAAGCCAACAAATAACGGCGGAAGTTATGAACCGACCGACGTAGAAAGTAAAGACGACGGTTTCAAAAAGCCGCCGTTTTTACCCGGAAATTAACACGACAAGTTTTCGTATAAGGCGCCGTATAATTACAAATAAATCCACGGCGGTAAAATACAAAATACTGTATTAAATTAATGTACAACTACGGCAAAGGTAAATATAACGACGCCTTCTCTCTGTATTTCTATTTACATTTACATCTTTAATTCTACCAAGTTTGTTTTACATAACGACGATTATATAATTTAACGTCAGATTTGTCCACTTTATACGCCATACATTATATTTAAACCGTCGTCTGAATAAGAATTGTTTTTAACAATTTATTTCTTGGATTTTGTTATCCTACGTCGGTAGATCTACTTAACGACAAGAATTGAAATAACCACTACGGTTTATATAGAAAACCGCCGACATAATCAGATTATTCTGAGATCACAAGGGTTAGGAAATCTTACAAGATGGAACTCTGTTGCTCATCATCATCTTACCTAGAAGACAATATTTTAGAGGTTAATGATGTATGTGTATTTGTGTCTTTGAGATACACAAACGCACATACACATTAACATCCAAAAAATTGCATCTGAAATTTGTGACGACGGCACCTCAGTTACAATCAGAGAGACAATTTTTTGGAAGTGAACATTCACATCCAAACAATTGCCTCCTAAAACTTCACGACGGCAGCCACAGATTTGCAATCAGCGAGACAATTTATTGAAAATTGGTGATTTGCAATCAGAGATGAGGTGAGAAGAAGTTGAAACCCTAATCGAATACTAAAACTGAAAGAACCCGTGGAAAAAAACCCTATTTATAATTAAAAAACCAAATCCACGTCGGTTATATTACACATAACGACGTTTAACAAAAATAATCCTCGTCGGTAACAAATACATTACGTCGTTTTCTTCTTACTTAAGACGACAAGAAACAACGACGGTATAACAAAAACAGTAATCGTTGTTTTATATTTTTATTTGATTTAAATCACCACCTAGAAAAGAAACTTTATAAATTCTAGAACATTAATTTCCTCGGGAAAAAAAACTATATGTATAAGGCACGTTTTTGAAAAATAAACTATAAGAAAAAGGAGAAAAAAATTATATTTATAATAAAAAAATAAAATCCACGTCGGTTATATTACACATAACGACGTGTAAAAACGAATCCACGTCGTGAAAAAAATAATACGTCGTTTTAGTTTAGTGTTATCCACGTCGGTATATTACAATAAAACGACGTATATTATGAAAATAAACGTCGTAATTTTAAAATAACCGTCGTGTTAAATATTTCTACCATGACGCGAGATATTGAGTTATCGACTTTTATTTAGGAGTTTACTACGGCGGTACCTACAACACTATGTCGAATTATGTACCACGTCATAAGTTCAAATTAACGTCGTAGTTTGTCTATTAATACGTCGTCGTTATATGTAAACCGCCGTCTTATTACTATGAAACGGTTTGTATACATATACAACTTTTCGTCGCTCACCTGACTTACACATGCACTGTTTCCAAACCCGAGAAAAATTTCAATCTCCCGAGAGAACTTTTCGCCTTTTTCCTTGTCAGCACTGCCTTTATCAGTATCTCATCGTCTTCCTCTTGTCTCGCTGTGCCTCAACTTAAACACCAAAATCGAGAGAAAGCTTTCATTGCACGCAAAAGGTAAGCTTTCATTTCTCTGCTTTTGTTGCTATTTTTGTTGCTATTTTGCATGCTCATACTGTTTTTGTTTTGAAAATCTTTTTACCTTTTTTCTGGCGAAAATCATTTTTACTCTTTCAAGTTTGATAAAATACACAGAAAGAGAGGGAAAGTTTCAACTTTGAACACAACTAATTCAACTAAATAAGACGACGGTAGCTTTGTATTTGCGTGGTTAAATATGTAGACCACGACGGTTCGTCACTCGTCCTAGCGTCGTCTTAAAATTGATCTAAGTTGTTTTTAAAGCATGACGGTCAAATTTTTATTTGCTTGTTTAGTTGCAGGTTTGATTTCTCTCAACCATGGTTTGCGTTTTTCCTAATTTGATAAAATACAGAGAGAAAGAAAGTAGGGTTTGGTATCTTATATAGACGACGGTATCTTATTATTGAGCCGTGTGAATGTTCATACCACGACGTTGTTTTAAGATACCGTCGTCTATAAAAAGATGCCAAAGCTTTTTTTCTTTCTATTTTATCAAATTAGGAAAACAAAACCATGTTTCGAGAAATTAAACCTCAATCAAACATTCACAGAAAGAAAATGTTTTGGTTTCTTATAAATACGACGGTAGCTTATTATTCACGCCGGTGAATATCCATAAACGACGGTATATTAATATTTACGCCGTGTTAATATGAATATCACGATATCAGTAAATATCGCCGTAATAAGTTCTTATTACGTCTTATTTAATATTGTTTCACGTTGTTTAAACATTTGTATTGTTTCTTCTTTAAACATTTATTACGTCGATGTTATGTTATTACGTCGTGTAAAATCTTATCATACGTCGTAGTTTATAAATAACCGCTTGTGTTCTAATTTTTCCAAATATTTTCACTTGCAGTGTTTGTTTATTCAGAACCATGGTTTCTCAAGACCAAAGTAAGTACTGCCCAAAAAATGGAGGTAAGGAGCTTGAATGGAAACTCTCAAGACAAGCCCTTGAAGAAGATGAAGTTTGTTTCATCTGCTGAGACAGAACAAGCAGCCCGACAACAATTTCTGAGGATTCAAAGTCAGGTCGAGGTATGAGCACAATGCCTCGTGTTGTGAAAGAAAATTGCAGAAAATCAAGCCAGTTGTTGAGTACAATAAAGGGGGAAAGGATGTGGCCTGCACATACGAGATGCAGTCCTACATTGGTGTGTTGTGCACGCTCCAGAGTCCCACTTGTGGACAAGAAATGGGCTGAAATCCCCAATGATATAAAGGAGCAGATTTGGGAAGCCGTTGACATGGCTTTTGTGGTAGGTCAAGGGGCAAGACCTGTGTTATCTTCTGCTGCCAAGAAATGGAAGGATTTCAAGTCTACACGACAAGGCATTATATCCTTCCATACATCAAGGAGAGGGAGAAATTAAGCCAACCCCCTGAAGTATATAAATTCATAGAGAGAAAGGTAATGGGATGCCTTTGTAGCTTCAAGGTTATCCAAAGAATTTGAGTCTGCATTCTCAACATGCCACATTAGGAGAAACTTGAGTACAATCATCGATTGTCTCAAAAGGATATGTCTTGGTTTGGAGGATCAATTGAGGAAACCATGCCTGTAGAAATTGATCGATCTACCTTATGGAAGAAAGCTAGACAGGACAAACATGGTAACATCCCAGATCCAAAGGTGGCAGAGAAAGCAAAATTAATTGTAAGCCTACACACTGCTGTTTTAAAATTTATTAAACTCGTATATATAATTCTTATTACGCCTAATGTTATATTTTTCGTCGTGTCAATGATTTTACTACGCCGAATATTTTAAAAAACGCCGTGAAAGATCTAAAACTGGAATCACAACTCTGTTTTCTGTAAGTATAGATAAGACGTCGGTGGTTAATTTTTTCGCCGCTTTAATGTTATTACTACGCCGAAATGTTTTCAAAAACGCCGTGAAAGATCTAAATCTGGAATCACAACTCGCTCAGTAATTACGTAAAAGACGTCGGTGGTTTATTTATTGCGCCGCTTTAAACATCTAACCACGCCGTTTTAATTAACGCCGCTATAAATATATTATAACGCCGAGTTCTATTTTGGTGCGCGTGTGAAATTATATACAGCGCTTGTTTATAAATAACCGTGGTGTTTTCTTGTGCCTGACTTTTTGTATGTCTTTGTTTTAGGATGAATTGCAAAAACAAGTGGCTGAAGGCAGTCGAGTGTAACTGGCAGTAATGATGTCTTGACCTTGGCTTTGGGTCCCGAGCATCCAGGGAGAGTAAGAGGGGTAGGTGCTGGGATTTCCCCTAGGCAATTCTTCAATTTACCTAGACCACAGAGGGTAAAGTTTGCTGATCAATTGAAGGAAAGTGTAAGACTTGTCCTTCAAGAGGAGACTAAGAAGATGGAAGCTAGAACCAAACAATTAGTAGAGGCTGAGAGGGAACATTTACTAAGTCAGCTTTCCCACCTCATCCCCAATTTTGATCCAAGCATGCTTAAACCGAAAACTAGCCCCTCTCAAAACCAAGGTCTACAGCAAAGCCCCATAAATCCAATGTCGATAAAGCTAGCTGTTCTGGGGCTGAAGGGAGATCCCAACATTTAGAGGATGATACTGCCAAAAATGGGAAGCAACAGGAAGAAACGGTAACATAACTGAACTTTGAATTCTCTGTTTTTTTTTTACATTAGCGTCGTTATTATGAATAAACCGTCGTTTTAAAACCATACCACGACGATTTTATAAATAACCCGTCGTTTTTATTTAAATATCACGTCGTATTTAGTTTACTTGTTTTACACGCCACTAGACGTTGTACTTTGGGTTTTTAGCGCGGTTTTAGTCCTTAACGACGAATATACAATTACCACGACGCTTATTATTTACCATCGCTTAATAATTTTAAGCGCCCATAATTTTACATACCGCCTTAGGTTATGCCTACACGACGCTTTGGTTTAATTTTACTCTCTGTACAAAATCTTATATATATATTTTTTATTATTTAAAACAGAAATGCGGGATTTAGATAATCAAGATGAAGAGAAGAAAGGAGAAAACAAAGATGAAGGGAAGAAGGAAGAAAACAAGAGAAAAAGATGAAGGACAAAAGGAAGAAACAAATGATGAAGAGAAGAAAGAAGAAAAACAAGAAGAAGAAAAGCATGACGAGGAGGTATATTCTCATAACTTTGCCTTTTTAATTTGTTTTTCACATTTCAGACGTCGATATTTTTCTTTAAACCGTCGTTTGTTTTCACATTAGCGTCGGAATTTATTTTCTACGACGTCTATAGTTATATAAAACGACGGTATTTAATTATCGTCGTTTAAATTATAATAAGCGCGTTTTTTAATTTAAACCGTCGTTTTTAATGAATTACCACGTCATTTTATTTTGCTTTATTTCTTTAAACAGGGTATCTTGGTAGTTGATTATTCGAATGTGGAGGTGCCATCTTCCTTACAGATCCCTTTGTCGTTATGGAAACGACACTAAAGCCTCGTGGAGAAGATCATGACCTTCAACATTGAGAAGGAGGTGTTTGGTGCAGCTCGAAGTACCTTCGCCTTGCATGAAGATATTACAGTTTGCAGTGCATGGAAGAAATTGGGGCTACTGTGGTTGCAGTATATATGAGGTTTGTCATAATCAAATATCAAACATTATATCATAAGACGCCGGTTGTTTAATTATTACGCGTTTTAAACCACTAAAACGCCGTTTTTCTACCGTCGTGATAAATTAGTTATCACGTCTGCTTTCTATTTCATTTCGTCGTGTGAAATTGTATAATACGCCGCTTGTGTATAAATAACCGCTGCTTGTTTTATATATTTAGGTGCTTATATGATGTTTTGAGAGCGCAAATATGTGCAAGATGGTTGGCTTTATCGACCGCTAGTGCCAGTACTGTATTTGGCCGTCACTAACCGATGATCACGAATTGTAGCCAATCGACTTCAAAAACAGATGGTGAACAGATTTTCATGATGCCTTACAATCCAGGTTAGTCTCTTAAAAGGATTTTGTTTGTATGATTTTCACTAATTGACCACTTATAAAACTGTTTAACTAATTCTGTGTCGTTTGAAACATCTAACCACGTCGGTTATTTATTTATTGAGTCGTTTGAAACAACTAACCACGTCGGTAGTTAATTATCGTCGTGATAAATTTATAATAACGTCGATGATTAAGTTATTACGTCGTGTGAAACTATATAATACGTCGGTTTTTATATTAACCGTCGTTTTTTATTTTATTTTTGTGCAGCCGTCATTGGGTCTTGCTGATTGTGAGAGGCAAAGAGGGAAACCGTCTATTTTCTGGATCCTCTGCCTGGAAATCGTGGTTGATGAGGAGGCAAAACATCGTGAAGTGCTTTAAAAATTTATAATTCCCATAGCGATCAGCCGTAAAGCACCAATCGGAAAACTCGCCAGCACAACCAAAGCAACCCAGCAGAAAGTCGAATGCGGTATTATGTGATGCGCCATGAGGGACATCATTATGGATCCTTCCTTGGAGTTTGAGAAGAAGGTAAGAATAAAATTTTCAGAAACATTTTTTGTGGTTTTAGATATCAACGACGGCCATTTAAAATTACCGCCGTTGAATCGATATACTACGCGGTTATGATAAAACAACGCCGTCTGTCTCAATTTCTTTTTATTTTGTAAAGCTTAATAATCATTGTTTATGGATTGCAGTTTGCCAAGGGAAAAGATCAAGCGCCATACCCCACACCATTGATGAAGTCGGAAAGAATGGCGTAGTTTGTTTGCCTTCATATGGATTAGATGATTGTTGGAACACTTGATATTTTTATATAATATATAATTTTTTCTATAATATATAATGTCCAAATTTTGTTTATAATATACATCCTTTTTTTCCCTGAAAATTTGTTGAGGTTTTCTAATATAAAAGAAAAACAAATTATGAATCGACGTGTAATAACTTTCCAACGATATAATTATGTAAAACCGTACGAAATGATATTTAGACGTGATGGGGCGTACATAAGACGTCGTTTTGATGACAATTTCGCCATGGTTTCGCTTTTAAACGACGTGCTTTTGAACAAGTAAGTCGTTTATTAGGGTTTAGGTTAATACCTTATAACGACGGTGATTAGGTCGTTGAATATGTATTTCGTCTGATGGTGAAACATCCGCCATGGTTTTCTTTTCAACGCGCCCTTTTACATGTGAGTCGCTTATTATTATTTACAACGTCGTGGTTTGTTGTTGACATAAGAATATTTTATTATTTTTAATTCAAAATTTTAAAAATAAATTTAAAATAAATTCAAAATTCAACTTCAACTCCTATGAAGTCATTGATATATTTTCTTCCCCTAAAACCCAAAAAATGCAGTTTGTGTAATAAAAGATTAAAATGTCAACCTAAATAAAATTGTTTTGATGAGTCATAGCATCACTTACATAGTTTGATGGTTTAGGTCTAGGTTTGGGGATTAGGTTGTTATTTATTAGGTTTATGGTTAAAGTATAATTTTTGGGGTTTAGGGTTTATGTTTGTTATTTCTTAGGATGTAAAACCATAAACAATTTTATAAAATTAAATTTTACAAATATATAATTTAGGGTTTTAAAGTTTAGGTATTACTTTAACGATCGTGATTGAGTCGTGGAATATGGAGTTTACGTCGTATGGCGAAAAACCGACGCTGTTTCTTTTAAACGACGCTTTGTTTACACGTGAGTCGCTTGTTATTGTTTACAACGTCGGTAGTTAATTAACCTCGCTGTGGTTTGTTGTTGACATAAGAATATTTTATTATTTTTAATTCAAAATTTTAAAAATAAATTTAAAATAAATTCAAAATTCAACTTCAACTCCTATGAAGTCATTGATATATTTTCTTCCCTAAAACCCAAAAAATGCAGTTTGTGTAATAAAGATTAAAATGTCCAACCTAAATAAAATTGTTTTGATGAGTCATAGCATCACTTACATAGTTTGATGGTTTAGGTCTAGGGTTTGGGGATTAGGTTGTTATTTATTAGGCTTATGGTTAAAGTATAATTTTTGGGGTTTAGGGTTTATGTTTGTTATTTCTTAGGATGTAAAACCATAAACAATTTTATAGAATTAAATTTTACAAATATATAATTTAGGGTTTTAAAGTTTAGGGTATTACTTTTAACGACGGTGATTGAGTCGTGGAATATGGAGTTTACGTCGTATGTGAAAAATCCGACGTTGTTTCTCTTTTAAAGCGACGCGTTTTGTTTACATTAGTCGCTTGTTATTGTTTACAAGCGTCGGTAGTTAATTAACCTCATGTGGTTTGTTGTTGACATAAGAATATTTTATTATTTTTAATTCAAAATTTTAAAAATAAATTTAAAATAAATTCAAAATTCAACTTCAACCCTAAGTCATTGATATATTTTCTTCCCCTAAAACCCAAAAAATGCAGTTTGTGTAATAAAGATTAAAATGTCAACCTAAATAAAATTGTTTTGATGAGTCATAGCATCACTTACATAGTTTGATGGTTTAGGGTCTAGGGTTTGGGATTAGGGTTGTTATTTATTAGGGTTTATGGTTAAAGTATAATTTTGGGGTTTAGGGTTTATGTTTGTTATTTCTTAGGATGTAAAAACATAAACAATTTTATAAAATTAAATTTTACAAATATATAATTTAGGTTTTAAAGTTTAGGTATTATTTTTAACGTGGTGATTGAGTCGTGGAATATGGAGTTTACGTCGTATGGTGAAAAATCCGACGTCGTTTCTCTTTTAAAGCGACGTGTTGTTTACACGTGAGTCGCTTATTATTGTTTACAACGCGTCGGTAGTTAATTAACCCCGCCGTGGTTTTTCATAGTTTTAACGCCTTTTTGATTTTGCGTGGTACATAGTTTTACCACGACGTCCTTAATGTAATAATAGCGTCATGTTTAATGTTAAATTTTAACGACGCGTGTTTTTTCGGTCGATGTTTTAAAAAGCGCGGTTTTTAAAATATTCGCGGGACCTAAAATTTTCAGATTTGGCTCTTATTTTTATACTTCTAACCCCTGAACCCTAAAATTGTCAGATTTTCAAGCAACATAACATTTCGCTTCTCTCACTTCATCTCTAATTCAAAGTTGGGCCAGGCTGTGTCAAATCCAATTTGGTCATAACTGTGAGCTCGCCAACCTGTAAGTACAAACCCTCTCTTCCCCTTGTAAATTCATTGAATGATATATTACGTTGTTTTGTTAAAGGGTTTTAGGTATATGTTTTATGCGATCTTAATAATGTTGTTAAAGGGTTCATGGATTTTCTGTTTAATGTTTTCTTGATCACTGCTATGTTGAATTGGGAATGGATTTCATTTTGTCGGATCTTTTAATCACTCTCTGTTATGTTGAATTGGGAATGGATTTATTGTTTTCATGCTTAGTATATGTTGGTTTCACGTATATGTTAGTTTCTTGCTTGGTTTCATGTCTATGTTGTGTTGTTAATAGGATTTTCTATCTTGAAAATAAACTGATATCGACGCGTTTTCAGGCATACACGCGGTTTTTACTTTAAACCGTCGTTGTTATATCTATACACAGCGGTGTTATGTAACTACCGTCGTGGTTATAATTAACGCGTAAAATCCTATAAATGTCAAATACGCCTACATTTTGTTTAAAACCGTCTATGTTGTATATTACTTGCTATTAGACTTTATATAACTGCTATAGTGATGGTCATTGCTTTCCTTTTCACTTTATTATATATAATAGGTATAGTGTCGGAGATGGATAAGTCATGGATGCACTGATAGAAGATCGAAGGCATATGAGTTAGGGTGAAGCATTTTGAACTTTTCTGAGAAAATCTTCTAACTACCACACATATCCGCTGTCCATGTGTTAAATGTGTTAATTTGAAATTGTTTGGGGTTGGAATTATAAGGATCACTTATACTTTAATGGAGTTGACCAAAGCTATAAGAATTGGACATTTCACGGAGAACCTTGGGAGCAACTACTAATGCTAGTAGAAATGTTGAAGAAGATGATGACCATAGTAGGTACAGTTTTGTGTCCAAGAAATAGAGATGGATGATAATGATTTTGGTGATTTTGGATCTGATCCTTATGAGTTTGCCAATGTGATTGGGGATGGAGATCAACCATTGTACCCTGGTTGTAGAAAGTACACGAAGTTATCGGCATTAGTGAAGTTGTATAATTTGAAGGCAAAATATGGGATGAGTGATGGTCTGCTTTACTGTAATTATTGATACTTCAAGGCGATTTGCTTCCAGAAGGAAATACAATACCGCCTCTATGTATGAGGCAAAAAGACTTGTGCATTGGGGCTGAGTTATGAGAAAATGCACGATGCCCCAATGATTGCATCTTGTATAGGAAGGAGTATGAGGATTTAACTCATTGTCCTAATTGTGGTATCTCAAGGTGGAAGGAAGGCAAAGATTCAATCTTGAAAGAGGTGTGCAGCGAAGGTGGTGTGGTATTTCCTCCAATTCCAAGGTTTAAAAGGATGTTTCGATCACATGAGACTGCTAAGAGTTTGACTTGGCATGCTGCTAGAAAATCAATTGACGGTTATATGTCTCATCCAGCGGATTCCCGTCTTGAAACTTCTTGATGATAAATGGCCCGAGTTTGGTAATGGCCAGAAACTTGAGATTGGCTCTGTCATCGATGGATTCAATCCCACAGTTCTCTAAGTAGCAGATATAGTTGCTGGCGTTATCTTAGTTACATATAATCTCCCTCCATGGTGTGCATGAAACGAAAGTTCATGATGTTGACCTTATTGATTTCGGTCCTAAACACTCGGAAATGATGACGTCTACTTGGAGCCTTTGATTGATGATTTAAAATCTTTGTGGGATGGGATTGGAGGAGTGTATGATGCACATAATGGAGAATACTTTACACTCAGAGCTGCATTAATGTGGACAATTAATGATTTCCCGCCTTATGGAAACTTATCTGGTTGTGTTGTTAAAGGATATAAAGCTTGTCAATATGCGGCGATGATACACCTAGTCACAGGTTGAAAAATGGCCACAAAATTTGTTACATTGGGCATAGAAAATGGTTACCGATCAATCATCCATATAGGAGGCAACGTCAGCTTTAATGGGAAACCTGAATATGGCACGCCTCTGAGCCATTAACGAGAGAAGAAGTGCTGCATATGGTTGAAGATGGTGACAGAGTTTGTTGGAAGAAGAAATCAATATTCTTTGATCTGAGTATTGGAAATACCTTCACTGTGAGGCATGTCCTAGATGTTATGCACATTGAGAAGAATGTTTGCGATAGTATCATTGGTACATTGCTGGAGATCCCTGGAAAAAATAAAGATGGGATTGCTGCTCGATTAGATTTATTGAACATGGGGGTCAAAACTGATTTGCAACCCGAGTATGGAGAAAGACGTACTCGTTTGCCTCCCGGGCCTTGGAATTTGTCAAGAGCAGAGAAGAGAGAGGTTTGCAATTCTTTCTATGGTATGAAGGTCCCTGAAGGTTATTCTTCAAATATAAAAAATCTTGTATCTTTACAAGATTCAAGACTTCTTGGCCTTAAATCACATGATTGTCATACCTTAATGCAACAATTGCTCCATGTGGCAATTCGTTCTGTTTTGGAGAAGCCTGCAAGGTATGCAATAACTCGTTTGTGCTTCTTCTTCAATGCTATATGTGCAAAGACTGTTGATGTTTCCAAGCTAGATAAGTTGAAGAAGATGTAGTAGTTACTTTGTGTTTGCTTGAGAAGTACTTTCCCCTTCATTCTTTGATATCATGGTTCATCTAGTAGTACATCTTGTATCAGAAGTTAAATGCGTGTGGGCCAGATATATTTTAGATGGATGTATCCGTTTGAAAGATATATGAAAGTGCTAAAGGGGTATGTTCAGAATCGTACTCGTCCCGAAGGTTGCATTGCTGAGCGGTATATAGCTGAAGAAGCTGTAGAGTTTTGTACTTGAGCATTTATCTGATGTTAAAGTACAGTTGGAGTGCCTTCAAGCCAAAAGATGGGAGTTTCAAAGCCATTATCAAAGCGTTGCACAGTGAGCGAGTTGATCGGGACCTGTTGAACCAAGCACATCTATATGTCTTGGAGAATACGGAGGAAGTCCTACCTTATATCGAGTACGTATGAGTTTTATTCTTTAAGTTTCCATTTTAAATTATTTCTTATGTTTATCTTATATGTTTGGGACCGTAATACTTGAATTTTGTGTGTCATGTAGGCAACATATGATTCACATCCGACCACTTATCCAAAATTTAGAAAGAGAACAAAGTGGCTGGGATAAGCACAATAGCACTTTCATTCAATGGCTACGCTTCAAGGTATATGTTATTGAATAATATATTGGACTTTTAATTTTCTTCTTTCTATGTTAGATTGAATGAAGTTATATGATTAATTTGCAGGTTCAAAGTGAACTTAATGAGGAAGACAATCATGGCGTATCAGAAAATTTAAGGTGGCTAGTAGCTGGTCCAAACATGGCAAGTGCCATTATATAGGAGCTATCTCATTAAAGGTATTAAATTCAACATCAAGGCACAAGATGATGCGGACAACTCAAAATAGTGGAGTTTATTTACTTGCACATACTATGCAAGTTGTTAGTGCCAAGGATAAAAACCCAATTCTCTCAAATATGGGTTTCTATGGTGTCATTCAAGAAATTTGGGACCTTGACTACCAAAAGTTTACAATCCCACTTTAGGTGTGATTGGATTGATAATACTTCTGGTCTTGTAGTGGGACGAACTTGGATTTACCTAGATTTGAGTAAAATTGGACATAGGAATGACCAATTTGTTTTGGCTTCTCAAGTCAAACAAGTATTTTTTGTTGACGACCCGATGTATCGTGGTTGGTGGTAGTGTTATCAATGCCTAATAGAGAATATAATGATGTTATTGGTGATGATGTCTTAGGTGATGTGAGAATTGAGTGTGAGCCATTTACTAGGGGGATGCCAAATGTTGACACATTTGATGAAGTGGTGGTTGAGTTAGGGAGTCAAAATATTCGAGATGGGTGTGAAGATATATGGGTTGAATGATGCTTTTAATTGGCAGTGTATGACATTAATTTTGTAATATATTGTAATGTGATTTCTTCACTTTCATTATCAGGTTTTGGCCACAAAACAATCAGAACAAAAATTACTGGTTCCAGATTACAAAACACGACGGTTTTGATAAAAATGTAATAAAACGACGTCTGTTCTAATAAATAACTACGTTTTGGAGCATTCAACGACCGCAATATATTTACCGACGTCTTAAAGCAAAGTAACAATGAAGAACCACGACGCTATTGTGAAACAGTAATCCAGGATAACACGTCGGACAAGCATAAAGAACCACCATGTAATTCAAAATAACACGACTCCAATCCCATAATACCGCGTCTAAAAGATGAGAATTTTAACTCTGAACGTTACAAAAGGACGACGTCGTCATGAATTTACCACGTCGTAAGTTCTTTAATAAACGAAGTGGAAAAGGATGAATTCACGCGGTATTTGAAGTC
This sequence comes from Prunus mume, assembly GCF_029339155.1. Classification (NCBI taxonomy): domain Eukaryota; kingdom Viridiplantae; phylum Streptophyta; class Magnoliopsida; order Rosales; family Rosaceae; genus Prunus; species Prunus mume. The sequence continues at coordinate 8,634,182 of NC_142700.1, forward strand.
CATTAAATTCGTCGACGTTATGATGAATTAGACGCGTTAATTTTTAATGAAGACGTATAAATTATTAAACACGACGGTCTTTTTCATGGTACCGACGTTGTATATAAGACGACAACGTCGTCCTTATAAATTACTGTGTCGTAATTAATGACCCCATCATTTTTTCCACGTCGTTTATTTTCAAAATATGACGTATAAATTCTGTAATACGGCTCTCATTTATTTGGAACCGACGTTGTTTATTCATTTCAACGCTCGTCTAAGTAAATACATACGTCGTAATTAATGAACTCTGACATCTATTTCCACGCCATAATTCATAAAAATCGGCGGAAAATTTATTTCTACGACGGTTTGTGGGAAATGTTGTGACGTAGTAGGTGTCAATAACGTCGTCTATTATGATTGTAAAGACGTCGTATTTATATTTGTCATCTGTTTCCTTTTTAACGACGTTTTTTTTGTTGGAGTTGGTCGTCTATTCTCATCCTCGACTGTTTTTTATGTCTTTTGCAGCACAAAGACGTCGGTTTTTATTTTTTGATGACGTTTTTTGTTTTAACAACGACGGTTTATTCACCGTCGTGGTTTTGTTATGGAAAAGATGTCGATGGATTCCACGACGATTTGAAAACAGAATACACGACGGTGAATACCCGTCGTGGTTTTCCTTTTTTGTAGTAGTGCGCACGGGTTTAAAGGCCTCAACATAATCACAATATGGGGAGTGCAGTGCGTAGGGTAGTGCGTATAGCACTGTAAACTAATATTCGATACCTTTATATACCTTTATACATCCACACAATTAAATATATAATATATAATTTCTAATCCTATAATAACCTCAACCAATAAAGCATTCCATAAACTCCCCCATTTAAATTCACCAATTTATATCCTAAATCCACAATATCCCTTTAACTCAACAACGCTCAAGACCTGTCACTAAGGTCATTCTAACCCTAAAAGAAAGGTAAGACTATCTCGGAAGTCTCACGGTCAACCTAGGGTCAAACGGGCCCTCGGGGCCGACAACCAACAAGTTCCGATCCAAAAGTTCCTATAGGTTCTACAGGCTCTAGGACACATGTTCTGCAAGTTTAGTCCAGATCGGACGGTCGGATCGCTCACGATCGCAGAATCGACGGTTATTAAAACCCTAACCATAGGGTTGGCATTTCCGAGTATCCGGGACTCGCTTTACGATCCGTTTCAATCCTACACGATCACGGTAATACCTAGATCAACATATTATAACTTCAGACCATCCAACGGTCCAAACCTAGTGAAAAATACGCATATGTGATATCCGTTCGGGACTCTAACGGTATCCAAAATGAGATCCGAGCACACCTACTGCTCGTGACATCAAGAGGATCGCAGGGGACAAAAATGCCCTCAAACGCCCACACCGCCGCCCACACAAGCCCATGTGTGGGTGTCAAAGCGATACCCATCACCGGAAAACTTCCAAATCAAGAGCCAAGACTCCTACCCTAGGTAATACACCTAATTTGGAGCCACTTTTGTTCTTGGGCATACCCCAAACCGGAAGTGGCTGGAATCTCATCCCGAAATTCGGCCAAAATTCAATTCAAAAATCGAGCTACCTACACTCAAAATTGATGCAATCCTAATCAACCATCAGCTAGATCATGAAAAATAGGTAGAAATCCATACCTCAATCACCAGTAAACGGTGGCCAGAGGAGGAGAGATCGAGCATGGGTTTTCGAAGTTTCGAGCGAAAACCAGCCAAACATGCATTTTTCGACATCTTGGGGCGCGCCGATGTCGGGAAGGCCAGTCTTGGGCCGAGGCGCCTTTTGGCACCGGTCCCGTCCACCGCCATGGGCGGTGGCCGAGTTTCAAGAGAGAGAGAGAGCTGCCGTCAAGGAGAAGAAAGCGCTGTAGGAGAGACGAGGGCGATTAGCCTCCGCTTTTTATCAAAACCCATTTCAAAATATTTACGATTTTGCCATCTGGTGATGTTTTGCCCAGTAACTTTTCGCTACAGCTGATTCGAGCCCATTATGTGTCTATTCTAACTCATCTCGCCGTGCTTCTACGTTAACGGTGACGTCTGAATTCCCAAATTCCTTTTAGATTAGAAATGACCAAATTACCCCTATCCTAAGGGTAAGTTCATAATTTCACTTAAATAAATTAAAATAGGCAATAAATTTGGAGTCGGGGTGTTACACCATCTATGAGGGAATGAAGACCAATGTTTCCCTAAACCCTTTGAAGGCCCACCCCCATTGTTGTCCACTAATTCTTCTACCATTATCTTGATTTACTTTTCGCATCAACCCTGATTTGATATCATTGTTTTTGTCCTCAAAGTGAAAAAGTTGCACCTTTATGGGAATCCAAGTGTTTGAATAATATGGCTACATTGGGGAATGGTGATTCCACTATATTTGTTCTATTTATCACTATCATGTTATTTGCAATGTAATCACATACCCGAAATAAAGCAAACACGGAGAGAACATAAGAATTTATAAAGGTTTGGCAATGTGTCTACGTTCTCTTGGTAATCCACCCAAGAAATTCTTTAGTATGCAAGAATAATTTTGGTTACAATAAAGAACACCCTTATCTCTCACAAACCCTAACTCTCTTTCTCTCACCTTTGCTCAAACCTAATTTGATGCCCTTGTTCTCTCTCTTATGAAAACTCTAACACTAAATTGCATGTTTATAGTTTATAGACTTTGGTACAATCATACAAGGAATGGGAAACCTAAAACTCCCAAAAACCTAAGGAAAAAACCATCCTAAAATGCTAAGGATTAGTGCAGGTCACACGACTACAACTCAAGCGTGCCTCAAGTCTGCTCGAGCACCTGGGTTTGTGCAAATTCCACCTCTCTGCCTCTCAAGCACCTCATGTGACTGCTCAAGTGCTAGAGGTGTCACATCCTGAGATCAACTATAAACATGAGTGATGGCAAGGCAAATCTGCCATGATGAGTGATGGCAAGGCAAATCTGCCATGACCAAAAAGGAAAAAAATTTAGCCAACCTCTAAAAAAATTCTTGGTTCCGCCATTGTCATTTACAATTGAGGTAAAAGGTGTATATATATACACAAGAGACTATATAGAAAACCCTAGAACAAGGATCCCTGAGGATGACTTAGCGGATAAGAACAAAGAATATGCTTGTCCTTGTGTTGAATATGCCTTTGTGGCCCGTTGGAGCACAACAGATGTCATAGCATGGGTGTGTTGACCATTTTCTGGTTTTTGTTGGGTGTGATGATCATTTTGATCAACCATAGAGTTATGGCTAATAAGAACAACTTTGGTTACCATAAAGAACACCTTTATCTCTCGCAAACCCCAGCTCTCTTTCTCTCACCTTTGCTCAAACTCAATTTGATGCCCTTGTTTTCTCTCTTATGAAAATCGTAACACTAAATTGCATGTTTATAGTTTATAGGACTTTCGTACAATCATACAAGGAATAGGAAACCTAAACCTCCCCAAAACCTGAGTAAAAAAAACCATCCTAAAATGCTAAGGATTAGCCAGGCCATGCGTCTACCACTCAAGAGCTCCTCAAGTCCGCCGGCGCACTGGGTCTGCAGGTGAATTTCCACCTCTCGCCGCTCGAGCGCCTCCTGCGATCGCTTGAGGGCTAGAGCCTAGTCACTTGGTCTGCAGCCCTTTGATTGACCCTTTCTTCGCTCCTTCTTCATCCATTAGGTGAGCCAACATCAATAGTTTTTCATAACGACTGTGATCCAACTAGGAGTCGACTGCTCGAGTGCTAGAGCCCAGTCTACTTGGTCTACAGCCTTTGATTGACCCTTTCCTTCGTTCCTTTGCATCCATTAGGTGAGCCAACATCAATAGTTTTTCCTATGACTACGATCCAACTTTCTAAGTTGGCATGTCCCCATCAGTTGTGCAATCTTCCTTGCTTGACATCCTACACCTTAGTCACAACAACTTTTCAGTGACCATTCCCAATTGTTTGAAAAATATGACTTCTTTGGTTTATGGTATTTGGAATGTGAGTTACTATGAAAGCTATTTTGGGCAAACCACAATGACCTCAAAAGGAAGAGAACTTGCATATACCTATTCTGGGTGAAAAGCTTTGATCTTTCATCAAATAATTTGGAAAGTGAAATCCCAGAAGAAATAACAAGCCTCATTGCATTGAGTATCCTGAACTTGTCAAATAAGTGGAAACATTCCTTCAAAGAACTTTCAATGGCTGGAAACTCTGGATCTCTCACCCAATCGCCTTTTCCGAAAAATTCCTCAAAGTGTTTTTTCTTTAACCTCCTTGTCCCACTTGAACTTGTCTGGTAGAATTCCTTTTGTCCATTTATTACGGCAACCGGTTACTGTGTGGAGAACCTCTTTCAACTAAGTGCCGTGGAGATGAAACTTTTACTGCTACAATGCAAAAGGCACTAATGCAGATGGAAATGATAAGCTGTGATTCTATGTCAGCATGGTGTTGGGCTTTATCTAAGGCTTTTGGGGTGTCTGTGGCACATCACTTGTAAAGGAGTCATGTAGGTATGCCTATTTTGATTTTCTTATGACATAAAAAATAAGGTTGCATTGGCAATTCAACTGAAGTTGGCTCGTTTGCGAAGAAAATATTGATTGGAAAAAGAAAAAGAAAAATTACTGTTGCAGTTCAAATGATTAATCATGATGCAGCATTTGATGTATTTGGTTTTTTCCCAACGTTGGTAGTGTATAACTAATATATTCGATATTTTCATATAAAAAATGACATGTTTCTAGTCGCTGTATTTCGAAGAGCAGTTTGTAAAAGTATATTGTAATGCTACACCTGCAAAACTCCACTACCTTTGTGCATAGAGGACTTGGAAAACTTGTAAAATGGGATGGGGACTTGGAATCAGGAGCAATGATTTCAAGATTGATTTTACACCCTCCTACCATCCTGTTAATTCTTGAAGATAAAGTAATGGCAATGATACAGGAAGATAATATATACCAAGAAAATGCACTAACGATCCATGTACCTGATTGGACTTGCGAAATTGCAAAATGGGTTGAGGAGAAGGATGAAGACTGGGACTTTTACTGCTACAGATGCAAAATATAGTAATGATGGAGATGATAATGATAAGTTGTGGTTCTATGTTAGCATGGTATATTTGGCTTTGTCATAAGCTATTGGGGTGTTTGCGGCTCATTAATGGTAAAGAAATTATGGAGGCATACCTATTTTCGGTTAATTGATGATGTCAAAGACAAGGTAACACTAGCAATCGCATTGAAAGTGGCTCGTTTACAAAGGAAATTTTGTGATGTTTAATACTATATATATGATGTGTTTCCCTCTTTGTTTTTGTTTGTTTGTTTTGTTCTGTGTTTTGCTTTTGGTTATGTGTTACTTGCATTAGTATTTCTATTATATATCAATTATCGTAAGCAGTACATACTAGTAAAGTCGAACATATTCCAGGAGCAATGTTATGGAGGCGTCTCGTCTCTACAAGAGAATGTGGTTTCTTTATCAATTTTTCTACCTAAATAGTATTTCAGTTTAAGAGATGTAGTGTAATGGTGTAAGAAGACTGTTATTATCAGTACTCGCTTTCGATGAGAGACAGAAGATGATAGAAGCATCACAGCCCAAAGGAAGATAACTCATATATACCCAACTCTGTTCTGGGTGAAACGCAGTGGTGGAGTCCTTCAGAAAATTTTTAAAAAATAATTTGAATAGAAGCGCGAATCGGTTAGTAAGTTAATACAACCCTAACTACTCGTTTTGGCCCACTTCATAATATCATTTTATATTGATTACTAATATATATATATATATTAAAGAGTGATACTATTTTATTGATAAGAGGAACATAAACAAGTACAAAGCCACTATGATGTCAAAGATGGATAAATCTTCTCTAGTAACCAAACACAGCAAGTTGAATTAATTTGGAGAAAATCATGCACAATCCACAAAATGATTAAAATCTCTGATTCAATAAACAAAAGCACGCTTTACTCAAACCTACAATGCAAATACGCGTGCAATCATAAAACCATATTGAAATCAGAAAGCTAGTAAGAAATAAAGTCTCGGGTAGCTTCAACAATTTTATTACGTGGGACTTTTGATACCAATTTAATATTTAATTTAATTAATTCCTCTTTTGTGTTTTTTTATATTCATATTGAACAAATATTTTGTTAAATAAAAACAAGATGAATACACATTAAACCAATTAAAAAAAAATAATTGGTTATATTATTTGATTTGAACTCTTCTTTTGTATTTCTCCTTTTTTAAAATAAATAATAATAATTCAGATTGCACATTAAACCAATTAAAAAAAAACAAGGGACATTTTGGAAAAGGTCAAAGGAGAGAAATATTTTTAAAAGAAGCCAAAATGGACAAAAATGCCCTTATTAATTTTGGATTTCTTAAGGAATCCTTTATATTTGCATATATTTGGTTTGAAAATTGAGGGGTTTTTTTGTCTTTTTCAGAAAAGTTTGGGCTTTTTCCAAAAGTGAAAATTTTTTTGTGGCTAAAACTTAAATTTACTATATAAAAAAAAACAGAGAAATACATTATCTTTTGGTAATAATATTTAATTTGAAACGTCAAATTCTGAATTAATTAAATTGTTGAAAAGTTTAATTTGAAGAGAGTGTCGGCCACTCCAACAGTCTTTCCATTTACAATTAGCTATGACTGACTTGAGTCCTGGTCAATGGTATAATAGACTTGAGTCCTGGTCAATGGTATAATAGTTAATAAGGGTTTTTAGTCTTATTTATGCGTATTAGTCAATCTAGTACACATGGTTGAAGATATGAAATCTTATCTGGACGCCATGATTTCAATAGTTCTTTGCACTCTCCTTTACCTCCTATAAATTCAATTATTCTGCTCACAAGCCAACTCCACAAAAGCAAAGAAAACTTTGCACCATAATGGCTCATTATCACCTCAGCATTGCTCATTATTTCCTCATCTTCTTTTTGGCCTCCTCATATCCACACACTAGTAAACTCCATTTTGGTGATGCACTTCCAAGCTCGAAACCATGCATCGACGAGGAGAGACGTGCTCTCCTCGCCTTCAAACAAGATCTCACTGATCCTTCTGGGAGGCTTTCTTCTTGGGTTGGTCAAGCTTGCTGTCAATGGAAAGGCATTTCATGCAAAAAAATCACAGGTCATGTTGAAAAGATTGATCTCCAAAATACGTACACATACACACTTTCTGTTTTCGATGGAGAGTGGGATGAGATGGAGAACTCTTCTTTGGGTGGTAAGATAAATCCTTCTTTGCTTAGCTTGAAACATTTGAGCTACCTAGATCTAAGCAGGAATGATTTTCAAGGGATTCCCATTCCCACATTCTTTGGTCAGCTCAAAAGTTTGAGGTATCTCAATATCTCACATGCTTCATTTGGAGGAGAGATTCCAGCTCATCTTGGTAACCTATCAAACTTGAACTATCTTGACCTAAGTGAAGAGTCTTTCTACTCTTTACTTGAATTACCTTCCAACAACTTGAAATGGCTTTCCAATCTCTCTTCCCTCAAATACCTCAGTCTCGAAGGAGTGGACCTCAGCAACACTGGGGTAAGTTTGGTAATTGCTTTTAACAAGTTTCCTTCCCTACTAGAGTTGCACCTACCCGCATGTCAAATTAAAAGCCTTCCAATCTCACTGGGAAATGTTAACTTCACATCACTTTTGATCCTTGACATGTCATATAATGATTTGAAGTTTCCACTTCCTGAATGGTTTTTTCATCTGACTAGCCTCAGAAAACTTGATCTAAGCGGTAATTTTTTGGGTGGTCCAGTTCCCAGTGAATTTCAAAGCCTCAAATCACTAGAAGCTCTTGATTTGTCTTTTAATGATCTTTCAGGTCGAATTCCCAAAATTTTTGGGAACTTTTGCAATCTAAAGACATTGAATCTTGCAAACAACCAATTTGAAGGGGGGATTCAAGAGCTTTTGGGTGGTTTCTCAAGTTGTCCCAATGGTGAATTAGAGTCATTAGATTTGTCTTCTAATAAGCTGAAAAGCCAATTGCCTGCCTCAGTAGGGATGCTACACAACTTGAAGTATCTTAACCTCTACAATAATGATATGAGTGGGTCCATTCCTAAAAGTTTGGGGCAACTCTCCGAGCTTGTTCACCTAGATCTATCTTTTAACTCATGGGAAGGGTTTTTAACAGAAGCCCATTTCACAAATCTCACAAGATTGAAATACTTTTCATTAGGCAAAGTCTTCCCAAGACCAACTCTACCAATTCCTCTCATCTTCAATGTGTCTTATGAGTGGGTTCCTCCTTTCAAGCTGCACAAAATTAACATTGTGAACTGTAAAGTAGGTCCTGCCTTTGGAACATGGCTTCAATCTCAAACTGAACTTGTCTTTGTCAAACTTGATACCACTGGAATCTCAGATTCTATACCCGAGGATTGGTTCATGAAATTATCTTCCCAAGTTGAGTATTTGGATTTATCTTCCAACCAAATCTATGGAAAGCTTCCCTTGCAATTGAAACTCCCAAATGCACTGCTTTTGGATTTGAGTCATAACCAATTTGATGGACCAATTCCACTTTGGTCTGGTGACAATGTGGTTGATTTTAAGCTTGAAACTAATTCATTTTCTGGCACCATTCCATTGAATTTTGACCAAAAGTTTCCAAAATTGGAATTCCTTTATCTTGCTGAAAATCATTTGCATGGCACCATTCCACCTTCCATTTGCAACATGAAACACTTGTATACTCTTTCTTTGAGAAACAACAATCTATCAGGAGAATTTCCAAAAGCATGGAGCCTGTTGCCTAATATAAGTATTTTAGATGTTGCATACAACAATCTCTCAGGCAATCTTCCCAGTTCAATGGGTGACTCAGGTTCTCTTTTCATGTTGAAGATGAACAACAACAATTTCGAGGGTGAAATTCCTTTTTCCTTGCAAACCTGCACTTCTTTGAGGAATATTGATCTTGGGAATAATAGATTCACTGGTGAATTACCTCCATGGATAGGATCAACTGCTTTCTTGGTATCAACCCTAAGGCTGAGATCCAATTTTTTCAGTGGACATATCCCACAACAGTTGTGCAATCTTGGCTACCTTCACATCCTAGACCTTGCTCACAACAGCTTTTCCGGGACAATCCCCAAGTGTTTGAACAATCTCACTGGTCTCAGAATCCTTAATAGCAGTTTTTATAATTTATATCTATTTTATGACCAACAAACAACAGTGATGAGAGGAAGAGAACTCCAATTGAACACTTCTCTAGCGTTTGTAAAAAGCATTGATCTTTCATCAAATAGGTTTCAAGGTGAAATCCCTCAAGAAATATGCAGCCTCGTTCTATTGAACAGCTTGAACTTGTCGATGAATCAGTTCAGTGGAAACATCCCATCAAAGATCGGAAACTTGTCGCAGCTCGATACTCTTGATCTCTCACTCAACCACCTTTCAGGACACATTCCTCAAAGTCTTTCATCCTTGACCTTCTTGTCTAACTTGAACTTGTCCTATAACAACTTGAGTGGTGAAATTCCTTTGGGAAACCAACTCCAAGCACTCCCTGATTCATCCATTTATGAGGGCAACCCATTCCTTTGTGGATTTCCTCTTTCAACCAAGTGCTCCGAAGATGGCAATTCTACTCCCACGGATCCAAAAGACAATGACAATGAAGATGGAAATGAGAAGTTCTGGTTCTATGTAAGTATGGCACTCGGTTTTATCGTTGGCTTTTGGGGTGTTTTTGGCACATTAATTGTGAAGAAGTCATGGAGGTACGCTTATTTTCGATGGTTTGATGACATCAAAGATAAGGCAACACTATTTTTGCGTCGCTTGGTTTGCCAAGAGTGAATTTTAAAGGGGATTGTATGCAAGTCATCCCAGCTATTGCATGGACAAATGAAGACCTCTTTTATTTTGGTAGTATTATTGATAATATAAAATCCCTGGTTACAAACCGTAATGGGTTTAGTTTTTTTGTTTGCTAGGTGTCAAGCCAGTGAGATAGCGCACCTTGTTGCGCGGAGTGCACTGTCTTATGATTTTAAAGTAGAGTGGTTTGAGGAACCAAGATACTATTCAAGATTGTCTTCTTTTTTATGCTTGTAATAGGGGTAAGGTTTAAAGCCCCCGTTTTTATTTTAATGATTAATAAAGTTTCCCTCGTACCGTCGAGGTTCTCTCAAAAAAAGATAAAACAACACTAGCAATTGCAGTGAAAGCCACTCCTTTGCAAAGGAAACTTTGATGAAAACAAGAAAGTAGAAGAAGTTCTTTTAAAATCAAAATGCTTGAGTATTTATGAAGTTCATATCCCGTGTGATATGTTTTTAAGTAAATTGAGATTAGATCCATAAAATTCATTTTAAATCACCTGCAACCCTTTCCTTTAGTTTTCTATTTAAAATACCCAATTTTTTCAAATAATACCCGTTGACTAGAATCCAACTAAGCAAGTTACCTAATATAACTTAAAATCTGATTTATTGTATTTTTTGAATTCCAAAAATACCCTTATTTATGAGTTAATATGTTATGGGAGGTGTAACTAATGACACGTTAAATTTGGAAATATCTCCAAATAATTGTAATGGATGTAGGATCGAATTTAGAAACTTATTTGAAATTAAATATTAAATCCACATTAAAATATTAGTAATCTATTTTACGACTAGTAATCTATTTTTGAATTAATAGTGTTTTCCTTCTATGAATTACTATTAGTAATCTATTTAAAGTATTAATAATTTAAATTCAATATTAAATTTAGGATTAATATTGTTTTCTTTTTATGAATTTTACGACCAGTATTCTTTTTTATTATAGTTTTATGAATAATAGTGTACATTCTAATTATGTTGAAAAATAATTTGATAATCTATTTATTGTTTTGTTTTCCAAACTTTTTTTTAATGGATCTATTTTTTCTCCAAATATTTTTTTTATTTATTACTTGTTTTATGAAAAATAATTTGATCATCTTTTCATTGTTTGTTTTATGAAAATAATTTTTTTTAAAAATGAGCCTATTTTTCTCTCATAATAATGTTCTTATTTTTTTTTTCTCTAATAATGTACCTAGTAAAACAATTTACCTAGTATAGTGAACCTTTTTTTTTTCTCTAATAATGTACCTTTTTTTTCTCTCCAAATAATGTACCTTTTTTTTCTCTCCAAATAATGTGCCTATTTTTCTCTCACAATATTGTACCTAGTTTTTCTCTCAAAATAATGTACTTTATTTTTTTTTCTCTAATAATGTACCTAGTAAAACAATTTACCTAGTATAATGAACCTATTTTTTTCCTCTAATGATTTATACCTAGTAAAACAATTTACCTAGTATAATGAACTTTTTTTTTTCTTCTAAATAATGTACTTGTTTTTAATTTATAAAAAATGTGCATAAATTTCAATTATACAACATACCTATTTTCTATAAATTATTATGTACCTATTTTTAATTTATGAAAAATGTATTGAAATTTCAATTACAAAGTAATTGACATATTTTTGTTAATTTGTTTTGGTCAATAATATACCTATATTTTTATATGTATATATTTATATTTATATTTTTCATATGTACATTATTGGATATGTAATTTACTTTTTTTTTTTGTAATTTTAAGGGGCCATATGTTAGAGGGAATGGCAACCAAAAGAAATGAGGTGATTGATATGCTATTAATAGGGAGTTTTAATTACAACTATGGCAGTTAATGAAATGCTTGGAATAAATTATAAATAAAATATGAAGTCTGATGACAAGGATGTAAAAACATAAGAATATTATGACCTCTTATATCCTACTAGTCATTTAAGTTTGAAATTGGGTTTTACACATAGATTTATAGAATGATGGGTATATGTCTAGGAAATAGAAATTGTAGGGATCTATATTGGACAAGCCCTATGTTTTTCCCCTTCAGTTAGAACACCACAATATTCGACCAAAAAGAACACCAAAAAATTCTTTCTTTGACTTATGAATTTTAAAATTAAATTGTGCACCCAAACAAATGATTAATGTTGTATTAATCTTACTAACCATTTTCCACATGTATATAGTTGGATATATATATATACACACTAGCTTCTTCTTTTTTGTGATGATTTCCTCACTCCTCTTTTATCCACTTACACTGCCTTTTGTTTTTTAAAATACTTTTTACTATAACAAAAAATGGAGTGTAAACGGACAAAAGATGAGTGAAAATATATAATTTCTAACAAAGGAAGTGTAAGTGGATAAAGAGAGGAGTGAGAAAATCAATTCCCTTTTTTGGGTTGATAACCTCAGCATTTTTATTATTCAATCCCCCTAAACCTGAGCATTTGTATTTTCCAGTCTAATTATGAGACATTTTATTTTCCCATTTCAATTTAATTTAGGATGTTGAGAAAAATACAATTGCATATAAATAAACCATTTTCTAAGTCCCAACAAAAGCCAAAATTGAAATATATAAATAAATAAAAACAATTTTAAAAGAAGTCTAAGAAATTAGGAAAAAAAAACATCAGTACATGTAATAACAACATGAAACATTTAAATTGTTCATCTCCTATCAAACAATGCTTCATCATACTTTGGAACAATTGCAGTACCATACTGTATTAAAGCATGCCTTCCGTGCCCTATGACCCCCAAGTCAAAACCATCATGCATCCACAGATTAGTCTCTGAGACAGTGGAGACCAATGTTTCCCGACCCCCATTGTGGTCCACTAGTGCTTCAACCCTTATCTCTTGATTTACTTTCCGGGTCAATACCCTTTGATTTGATATCATTATTTTTGTCCTCAAAGTGGAAAATTTGTACCTTTCTGAGAATCTAAGTGTTTGAATAATATGGCTACATTGGTCTGTGGTGATTCCACTACATTTGTTCTATCACTATCATGTAATTTGCAATATGTACTTGCAGGCTATTAAATAAATCACTGAAGATGCCAACTTCGCCTTCTTTTTTTCTCTCTTTTAAATCTGTCATAAATTTTCCACCAAGAACACAAGTTTGTCACATGTGAAGAATGCAGTGTGTTTGGTGATCACGCGAAGGGCACATAGTCAACAATTTTGTTAAAATAATCAACATCGGAACACGAAAGAGGAAAACGCAGAGGAAAGAGACCAACTTGAACTCCCTTTTTTTCCTTGGTGAATCTTCCTCACATGGTTTTGTTAGCTTTGTTTACGCCTACTTGCCAATCTAGCCGATTTGTAAAATGGGTTGAATACTTGGAATCTGGATGCCAATGATTTAGATATTCATTTTACACTTTCATAACCTCCTATAAGTATAGTTTTCTGCTCAGTTGCCATCTGCACCACAGCAAAGAAGATTTTGCATGAAAATGTATAGCTTTGCAAACTCATTCAGTTCTAACTTTCACCTCAACATTGCCCACTATTTCCTTCTTTTCTTTTTGGCATCTTTATTTCCACACACTAGTAAACTCTGTTTTGGTGATGCACTTCCAAGTGTGACACCATGCATCGACGAAGAGAGACGTGCGCTTCTCGCCTTTAAACAAGATCTTACTGATCCTTCTGGGAGGCTTTCTTCTTGGGCAGGTCAACATTGCTGTCAATGGAAAGGAATTTCATGCAAAAACAAAACAGGTCATGTTGAAATGATGAATCTGCGGAACACTTATACGTATACGCTGTCTGTTTTTGATGCAGAGTGGGATGAGATGGAGCACTCTTCTTTGGGGGGTAAGATAAATCCTTCTTTGCTTATCCTGAAACATTTGAATTACCTAGACCTAAGCCAGAATGATTTTCATGGGATTCCTATTCCCAAATTCTTTGGTCAGCTTAAAAGTTTGAGGTATCTCAATCTCTCCTATGCTTCATTTGGAGGAGAGATTCCACCTCAGCTTGGAAACCTCTCAAACTTAAACTATCTTGACCTCAGTGAAGAGTCTGACTACTCTTTACTTGAACTTCCTTCCAACAACTTGAATTGGCTTTCCAATCTCTCTTCCCTAAAATACCTCAATCTTGAAGGACTGGGCCTCAACAACACAGGGGAAAGTTGGCTACATGCTGTTAACATGCTCCCTTCCCTACTAGAGCTACACTTACCAGCATGCCAGATTGAAAGCCTTCCACTCTCCCTGGGAAATATTAGCCTCAAATCACTTTTGATCCTTGACATGTCGTATAATGATGTGAAGTTTCCATTTCTGGAATGGCTTTTGAATCTAGCTAACCTCAGAAAACTTGATCTAAGGGGGAATTCTTTCAGTGGTGCCTTTCCCCTTGAACTTGGAAGGCTCAAATCATTGGAACATCTTGATTTATCTTTCAATGCACTTGAAGGTCAAATTCCCAAACTGGCTGGAAATTTTTGTAAGCTAAAGATCTTGAATCTTGCTAGCAACAAATTTGATGGGGGGATTCAAGACCTTTTGGGTGGTTTAACAAGTTGTCTTAACACAAATTTAGAGTCAATAGATTTGTCTTCTAATATGTTGCAAAGAGATTTGCCTGCCTCCTTGGGGATGCTACACAATTTGCAGTATTTTAGTCTCTACAATAATGAAATGAACGGGTCCATCCTGAAAGCTTGGGGCAACTCTCTTAGCTAACTCACCTAGATTTATCTTTAAATTCATGGTTTTTAACTGAAGCCCATTTCACAAATCTCACAAGATTGAAATACTTTGCATTAGGCGAAGTCACCCCATACCCTACTCTACCTATTCCTCTCATTTTCAATGTGTCTTATGAGTGGGTTCCTCCTTTCATGCTTCACACAATCAACATTGAAACTGTCGAGTAGGTCCTACCTTTGGAGCATGGCTTCAATCTCAAACTGAACTAGCCTTTGTCAAACTTCATGGTGCTGGAATCTCAGGTGCCATACCAGAGGACTGGTTCTCTAAAATATCTTCCGAAGTCTATTATTTGGATTTGTCTCACAACCAAATCACTGAAACCTTCCATTGCAATCAGAAATTTCCAAATGCTCTGATTTTGGATTTGAGTCATAATCAAATTCATGGCCCCCCAGTTTGGTCCAGTGACAATGCGATCCGTCTTCAGCTTCACTCCAATTCATTTTTTGGGCCAATTCAATGAATTTGGACCAACGATTTCCACAATTGATTTCCAATTCATTTCTGAGAACTATTTGAATGGTACGATTCCACTCTCTATTTGCAACCTCAAAAACTTGCTAGTCCTTTCTCTGAGAAGCAATGAACTGTCAGGAAAATTTCCTCAAGCATGGAGTCTGTTGCAGGAAATATGGGTCATAGATGTTGCGTACAACAATCTCTCAGGCAAGCTTCCAAATTCAATTGGTGTCCCGGGGTCACTTTTTATGTTGAAGGTCAACAACAATAATTTGGATGGTGAAATTCGACTTTCCTTGCAAAATTGCACTTCTTTGAGGCACATTGATCTTGGAAATAATAGATTCACTGGCACCATACCTTCATGGATAGGATCAAATGTGCCCCTGGTGTCTATCTTACGATTGCGATCGAATTTCTTTACTGGACATATCCCCCAACAGCTGTGCAATCTTGGCTACCTTCACATCCTAGACCTTGCTCACAACAACTTTTCAGGAACCATCCCAAGTGTTTGAATCATCTGAGGTGCTTTAACGCATGGCAATTCCAGTGCGTATGACTTATATTCATATTATGACCAGCAAACATCAGTGGTGAAAGTAACAGAACTCGAATATCAGCGGCAGACTTTGATGTTGGTTAAAGCATTGATCTTTCATCGAATAGCCTTGAAGGTGAAATCCCTGAAGAAATATGCAGCCTCCTCCTGTTGCACAGCTTGAACTTATCGGAGAACCAACTAAGTGGAAACATTCCCTCAAACATTGGAAGCTTGCAGTTGCTCGAAGTTCTTGATCTCTCACGCAATCCTTTCAGGCTGGATTCCTCAAAGTCTTTCATCTTCCACCTTCTTGTCTCACCTGAACTTCTCCTATAACAACTTGACTGGTCTCTGTCCAGAGATGGCTCCCTCCCCCCCAATCTACTCTAAAGCTAATCGTGGATGCGGCTTGGGACAAAGAGTCCTTAATTGCTGGTTTAGGAGCTGTCATTCGGGATAAAACTGGTATTTTCGCGAGGGGTACTGGTAAGGCCAGACTGGCCTCTTCTCCCATTGAAGCTGAAGCCCATGGAGCTTTAAATGGTCTGGAGGTCGCCTCGGACTTGGGCAGTATCCATCTAGAGTGTGAATCTGATTCCAAGGAGCTGGTTCAAAGTATAAAGGGAAATATTCAAAGTGGTGGATGGACAATCTGTAAGAAGGTTTATTACATTAAACCTACTAAAGTGATCTTCTAATCAACTTAGGATTACAAAGACTTATTGTTTATTAGGAACTCAAAACCTATCTCGATTAGGCAAGCCTCAAACAGTGTTCAATAAGGATAATGAAGGCTTAAGGGTTCCTAGTTCTACAAGGATTGGAATGGATTAATCCTATAGCATGAAGGATATCTCTAAGTGTTTCTTGATGGGCAAGACACTTAGAGAGATGCATATAAATAGAAGGCTCCCTCCTAGATCCGAATAACACAACACAGCTAAACAGAAATTCACCCATCAGAGTTATAGCTATAAGGATCGGATTCTCAGGAGAAGAACTTCTATACCTTGCACTGCCAATCTGTTCCAGCATCATCCAATCTGCGCCAGCACCATGTCAGACTCAGGTTAGTGTTAAACATGTTATGGCTTTAAGGAATTAACACAATCTACCCAATCCTTGCAGCAATAAAGGAAAAATGCAGATGGTTCGATTCGTGCTCCTGGAAGTGGATTCCGAGGAGAGCTAACAAAGCAGCGGATGCTGCAGCTCTTGTAGCAAAGAGGCGGATGTGCGATGAGGTCTGGCTCAACAGACCCCCATCCTCCCTGGTGTTTGTTTTACAAATTGATGGCCTTCCCTGTCCTCCACAAGACTAAGTTCCTTTGCCCAGTTAGGAGCTGACGCTCATCTTCTGGGGCGGCGTCCTAGGTTGCTTTTCCTAACTGGTTAGTGGTTTTTTTTTGGTTTGGCTTCAGGCTGGTGTTGTTGGCCTGTGCGTTTCCTTCTTGTGTACCCTGGGGTTAATAGTTGTTAGCCTGGGCTTTTGTTTTGGCTGGGGTTGTTTCTTGGCTGTATTTGGGTTGTGGCCCTCTCCTTCCCTTTCGTTTATTGAAAGTGTTTTCGACCAAAAAAAAAAAAAAAGACTAGTTCAGAGCTGTGCTCTAATTAGTCAACAATTGCATTTTAACACCATCTGCCTGATTTGACTTGAAAACTTGAAAAATAGGGTGAGGACCTGGAAACTGTGATGGACTCAAGTTCTTCACCTATGAACAATGCATCCAACGAGGTGCAGTGATTTGCAACAAGTATATTCTAATGAGTATCAATACTTATTAGTGTTGCAAGCTTAGACTAAACACATGTATGTACACATACCAAGACTTATATATGGAACATATTGACCTTTAAGATATATGTACTAGCTACAAACCAGTAATAACAACCCATTCCAAACAAAACAAGACAAAAATAAAAAGACCACACAAATAACTTATTCGCTCGCTATTGAATGCTGGAGGAGACCCTCAAAGCCTCCGCAACATATATATTTCTCAAATTACCCGTTGTCAAAGATTTTATTGGATAAAAGATTTCCACATTTAAAAGAGTATATAGCTCGATGCATGTAAGTTGTTGTCCAAAGAAGGAGCCACTGGATGAATGAGAGCAGGCTTTGGCCACAATGGTCAAAATTGATAGCTTAGTCACGTTATATATGAAAACTGGACTAGACTACAGTTTAGTCAAGAAAATGCATTTGAACTCCATGTACCTGATTGGACTTGCATGTTGCAACCTTCCGAAATGTTTTAAGGACCTGGAATCTTGATTATCTATCCTGTATCCCTTTCTATCGAAGAAACGGTGACAAGGAAATAAAAGCCATACAAGGACCCAATTTCTTCAGCTTACGAAAAATGCTCAAAATTAGATGCATAAACGTATTCTAATGAGTTGCTCGTAAATATGGATCGACCTCCCACCCCCAATGTATAAGCGTATTCTAATGAGTTGCATAAACGTATTCTAATGGGCATCAATGTACATGTATTCTTTCAAAAATGTATAAGCGTATATTAATGATGCATTTATTGAAAAATAATTTAATATTTGCATACAAATCTAGTGATTGTTTGCTAGGGGTTCATAGCTTAAGTGGTTAAGAGCATTTACATTTGCACCCGAGGTCCTAGATTAAATTACCTAATATTGCTTGTATCAAAAATAAAAATTGGAAGATGATAAAAAACGATTTTGGTAGCAAAATTCCTTTTTCCTTGCAAAATTTATACTCATTGTAAGTGATTGATCTTGATGACAACAATTATGGGAAAGATACCTTGAAACATATATGGGTTGTCTCTGCTTCTCTGTTACTATTCTCTAGTGTTTGAGTAATATCATTTCTCTAATCTATGTTGATTCCAGTTCAATAAACTCATTTCATCATAATATATTTGTTGTTGTATTACCACGGTACTAGCGACAGACTTTATTGTAGGCCTTTGGAGTGTTTGTCGCAATTACTTGTGTTACAAGTCATGGAGGCATGCTTATTTTCAGTTCTTTGATGGCATGAAAGATAAGTTAGCATTGGCGATTATTAAATTGAAGTTGGCTCGTTTGCCAATGAAATCTTGGTTAGAAAATAAAAATAAAAAACTGTTGTCCACATTAGAATAGTTGACTAGCAATAAAATAAAAGGTATTCCAAGTTCATATATTGGAAACCCTAAAATTAACTGAGTACATCATAATATTTTAATCAAAATATAAAATTAATTAATTATATCCTATTTAACTACCAAATATACCTCCAGTATACCCTAATACACTCTATCATACAATCCTAATACTTTGTATAACTCTTCAACATCACACATATCTGTAATTAATTTCCCAATAAGCACTCAAGTTCATGTTATAATTTTGAATATCGTAATAAATATTTCTTCAAGGGATCTCTACTATGACCTACCATTTTTAAGGACACAAAATTATGGATTTTTAAATCCCAGCAATATCTTGTTGTGTCTAAAGTAGATAAACAAATTCTATGTAAAAACCATTATAAAAGAACAGCTGCTAGTTCCATGGCACTCACCGCTAGTCCGAGAAAGTTACAAATTTACTAGGACAAGTTACTTCACATTTTGATGTTGCTTGGCTTCATCCACAACGTGTTTCAGACTAGAGATTTTCTCAATATTGTGGTCATTCTTTTGGAATTTTTCATTCTCTTTTATTCACTCATCCTACTTGCAAATATGCACTTGCTCCTCTGTCAGTGTTCGCTGGGTTGTTCGCTGTATGAAAACTTCTCAACGTTTGATTAGAGTTGAATATGGTGAGTACTTATTAAAATTATATTTGTTTCACAATTCAATATATCTTTTTTGGTCATTTTATATTTTATATTATGATAAATTCGTAATTCAATAAGTAGTTTGGTAGTAGGGTGTACTTAGTTAATTTTAGAGTTCATTTAGCAGCACTCATTTATTTATATGTCACTAGTTCCATAGAGCTTAACACTTTACCATATTGGTCAGCATGATGAATTTGACTAAGTTTTTTGATATATTATTTTTGACATATTTCTTTCTGTTTTTAAATTTATGTAGAATTTGACTATTCGGTTGCAACAACTTTAACTTTTAATTTTTGTCATTTCATGTCTATGTAACAAGTTAATATATTGGCTCGAGATGCTTAAGCATCTCCAAAAAAATGTCAAATTTTATGTGGCACTTTTAACTGATAAAAATAACAGCTGAAATTTACTCCAACCGAACTGCTATAGTCTACGTGAAATGGCATATGAAGCCTATGCTGTCAAAATTGCCATCAAGTACGGGAGACATCTTTTGATTATTTTATTATTTCTTTGCCCATCTGGTTGTGGTTTTATCCTTTCATTTAATACTTATTCAAAGTATTAAACCATAAACAAAAACTTAATGTGTTCGCTAATAGACTCTGGAGACCCTTCAAATTCGAAGTCTCACGGCATCACCCATCAAAGCCTTGCTGCATGCCAAAAAGGAATACAAAATCCGCACCAAATGTAAACGCGGAAACGTGAAGATGGAAAATGCATTTCACTCCATCCTGGTGGACGAAAGGATAGATTTCCATACCTGGATCGCCAAAAATCGCGGCTGGACGACGGAGAAGCGAAGCGCGGTTTCCGAGCGAACCGAGCTTTCTTTGATTTTCCCGTGAAATCGATGGCGGTGGCGGGACGACTGGCCTGGGAGTAGGAAGAGAGACGGCGCCCCATTTAGTACCGGCCCGTCGACTTTGGTGGCGGATGAGCGAACGGCCGGCCAAAACGCTGCACGCTGTTTCAAGCCGCAAACCAGAGAGAGAGAGAGAGAGAGAGAGAGAGAGAGAGAGAATTTTATCAAACCTTTTATAATATTTAAGGTTATGCCACCTTGAGGATATTTTGATCGTATTCTCTCGCACAACTCTGATTCAAGCCCACCCATGTCTCGGACTCATATCACCGCAGCTCTACGCAACGAGATAGCCAGAATTCCCAAATTCCTTCCTGATGAAATGACCAAATTACCCCTATCCCAAGGGTAAATCTGTAATTTCACTTAAATAAATTAAAATAGGCAATAAATTTGGAGTCGGGGTGTTACACATTCAGCAAGGACTAGACATAAGCATTGATGAGAATGATAGTGGTGAGGTGAGGTGACACTAGCAATTGCGTTGAAGGTGGGTCGTTTCCAAAGGAAATTTTGTGATGTTTAGTAGTTTATTATGATTAAATTGTTGAAAAGTTTAATTTGAAGAGAGTAGTGTCGGCCACTACTTACAGTCTTCCCATTTACAATTAGCTATGATTGACTTGAGTCCTGGTCAATGGTCATTACTCAATCTAGTACACATGGCTAGAATTTCCAATAACTTGTAAAATGGGTTGAAGATATGAAATCTTATCTGGACGGCATGATTTCAATAATTCTTTGCACTCTCCTTTGCCTCCTATAAATTCAATTATTCTGCTCAGAAGCCAACTCCACAAAAGCAAAGAAAACCTTGCACCATAATGGCTAGCTTTACAAATTACTTATTCAGTCCTACATATCACCTCAGCATTGCTCATTATTTCCTCATCTTCTTTTTGGCCTCCTCATATCCACACACTAGTAAACTCCATTTTGGTGATGCACTTCAAGCGTGAAACCATGCACTCGACGAGGAGAGACGTGCTCTCCTCGCCTTCAAACAAGATCTCACTGATCCTTCTGGGAGGCTTTCTTCTTGGGTTGGTCAACTGCTTGCTGTCAATGGAAAGGCATTTCATGCAACAGCATCACAGGTCATGTTGAAAGATTGATCTCCAAAATACATTACACATACACACTTTCTGTTTCGATGGAGAGTGGGATGAGATGGAGAACTCTTCTTTGGGTGGTAAGATAAATCCCTTTGCTTAGCTTGAAACATTTGAGCTACCTAGATCTAAGCAGGAATGATTTTAAAGGGATTCCCATTCCCACATTCTTTGGTCAGCTCAAAAGTTTGAGGTATCTCAATATTTCACATGCTTCATTTGGAGGAGAGATTCCAGCTCATCTTGGTAACCTATCAAACTTGAACTATCTTGACCTAAGTGAAGAGTCTTTCTACTCTTTACTTGAATTACCTTCCAACAACTTGAAATGGCTTTCCAATCTCTCTTCCCTCAAATACCTCAGTCTCGAAGGAGTGGACCTCAGCAACACTGGGGTAAGTTTGGTAATTGCTTAACAAGTTTCCTTCCCTACTAGAGTTGCACCTACCCGCATGTCAAATTAAAAGCCTTCCAATCTCACTGAAATGTTAACTTCACATCACTTTTGATCCTTGACATGTCATATAATGATTTGAAGTTTCCACTTCCTGAATGGTTTTTTCATCTGACTAGCCTCAGAAAACTTGATCTAAGCGGTAATTTTTGGTGGTCCAGTTCCCAGTGAATTTCAAAGCCTCAAATCACTAGAAGCTCTTGATTTGTCTTTAATGATCTTTCAGGTCGAATTCCCAAAATTTTTGGGAACTTTTGCAATCTAAAGACATTGAATCTTGCAAACAACCAATTTGAAGGGGGGATTCATGAGCTTTTGGGTGGTTTCTCAAGTTGTCCCAATAGTGAATTAGAGTCACTAGATTTGTCTTCTAATAACCTGAAAAGCCAATTGCCTGCCTCAGTAGGGATGCTACACAACTTGAAGTATCTTAACCTCTACAATAATGATATGGTGGGTCCATTCCTAAAGTTTGGGGCAACTCTCCGAGCTTGTTCACCTAGATCTATCTTTTAACCCATGGGAAGGGTTTTTAACAGAAGCCCATTTCACAAATCTCACAAGATTGAAATACTTTTCATTAGGCAAAGTCTTCCCAAGACCAACTCTACCAATTCCTCTTATCTTCAATGTGTCTTATGAGTGGGTTCCTCCTTTCAAGCTGCACAAAATTAACATTGGGAACTGTAAAGTAGGTCCTGCTTTTGGGGCATGGCTTCAATCTCAAACTGAACTTGTCTTTGTCAAACTTTCTACCACTGGAATCTCAGATTCTATACCGAGATTGGTTCTGAAATTATCTTCCCAAGTTGAGTATTTGGATTTATCTTCCAACCAAATCCATGGAAAGCTTCCTGCAATTGAAACTCCCAAATGCACTGCTTTTGGATTTGGGTCATAACCAATTTGATGGACCAATTCCACTTTGGTCTGGTGACAATGTGGTTGAGTTTAAGCTTGAAACTAATTCATTTTCTGGCACCATTCCATTGAATTTTGACCAAAAGTTTCCAAAATTGGAATTCCTTTATCTTGCTGAAAATCATTTGCATGGCACCATTCCACCTTCCATTTGCAACATGAAACACTTATATACTCTTTCTTTGAGAAACAACAATCTATCAGGAGAATTTCCAAAAGCATTGAGCTTGTTGCCTGATATAGTGGTTGTAGATGTTGCATACAACAGTCTCTCAGAAATCTTCCCAGTTCAATGGGTGACTCAGGTTCTCTTTTCATGTTGAAGATGAACAACAACAATTTCGAGGGTGAAATTCCTTTTTCCTTGCAAACCTGCACTTCTTTGAGGAATATTGATCTTGGGAATAATAGATTCACTGGTGAAATACCTCCGTGGATAGGATCAACTGCTTTCTTGGTGTCAACCCTAATTTTGAGATCTAATTTTTCAGTGGACATATCCCACAACAGCTGTGCAATCTTGGCTACCTTCATATCCTAGACCTTGCTCACAACAGCTTTTCCGGAACAATCCCTAGGTGTTTGAACAATCTCACTAGTCTCAGAATCTTTAATAACAGTTTTTATATTTTATATCTAGCTTATGACCAACAAACATCAGTCATGAGAGGAAGAGAACTCCAATTCAACACTTCTCTAGCGTATGTAAAAAGCATTGATCTTTCATCAAATAGGTTTCAAGGTGAAATCCCTCAAGAAATATGCAGCCTCGTTCTATTGAACAGCTTGAACTTGTCGATGAATCAGTTCAGTGGAAACATCCCATCAAAAATCGGAAACTTGTCGCAGCTCGATACTCTTGATCTCTCACTCAACCACCTTTCAGGACACATTCCTCAAAGTCTTTCATCCTTGACCTTCTTGTCTAACTTGAACTTGTCCTATAACAACTTGAGTGGTGAAATTCCTTTGGGAAACCAACTCCAAGCACTCCCTGATTCATCCATTTATGAGGGCAACCCATTCCTTTGTGGATTTCCTCTTTCAACCAAGTGCTCCGAAGATGCCAATTCTACTCCCAAGGATCCAAAAGACAATGACAATGAAGATGGAAATGAGAAGTTCTGGTTCTATGTAAGTATGGCACTCGGTTTTATCGTTGGCTTTTGGAGTGTTTTTGGCACATTAATTGTGAAGAAGTCATGGAGGTACGCTTATTTTCGATGGTTTGATAACATCAAAGATAAGGCAACACTATTTTTGCGTCGCTTGGTTTGCCAAGAGTGAATTTTAAAGGGGATTGTATGCAAGTCATCCCAGCTATTGCATGGACAAATGAAGACCTTTTTTATTTTGGTAGTATTATTGATGATATAAACCTGGTTACAAACCAGAATGGGTTTAGTTTTTTTGTTTGCTAGGTGTCATGCCAATGAGATAGCGCACCTTGTTGCGCGGAGTGCACTGTCTTATGATGTTAAAGTAGAGTGGTTTGAGGAACCACAAGATATTATTCAAGATTGTCTTCTTTTTTATGCTTGTAATAGGGGTAAGGTTTAAAGCCCCCGTTTTATTTTAATGATTAATAAAGTTTTCCTCGTACCGTCGAGGTTCTCTCAAAAGAAGATAAAACAACACTAGCAATTGCAATGAAAGCCGCTTCTTTGCAAAGGAAACTTTGATGAAAACAGGAAAGTAGGAGAAGTTCTTTTTAAATCAAAATGCTTGAGTATTTATGAAGTTCATATCCCGTGTGATATGTTTTTTCCCTTCAGTTAGAACACCACAATTGTTGTTATGCTTGGTTATATTGTTTGATTGTTATCCTTGATATTAGATGCAGGACCCTCCGGAATATCCCAGAATCGGGCGGACTGTTTGGTGCGACATCATATGATGCCGGGCCCACTTACTAAAACCCAAGACATTCTACCAAAATTTTGGCGAGTCTCCCAGAAATGCTCAAACCAAAAAAACAACACTGCAATAATTTACATCAATATACAATCCAACGCCAGATGCTTTTAACATACTACAATCCAACACAAAATGGCCTCCGGCCTCAAGTAGTAGCCTAACATGGGCAATAACAGAAGCGTTCTCAGAATTTGTTTACAATAAACAGTGGGAGTAGAAAGAATTTATACATGACCTATTAACAGACGACAAGTTCGAGCTCGTGACTTGCTCGAATGCCTTGGGAGCAACATACATGTCTGGGGGGCGCAAAACAGAAAGATGTGAGTGGACAGAAATAAAGTTTCACTTTAAAACAACATAGTAACCCCACCATGTAAAAATAATGCTCTAGCATGCAGTTTCACAATTCAGAAACCAAAACTCAAACACAAAAATCCCAAAGTCCAAAACATCTCCACAACTCAAGCTCACAACTCATTTCCCAAAATATATGCAACTCTCAACACCCGTAAATACCCATATATAAATATACATATAGCTAGGACTCTAGTATAGTATATATATACTCCACTCCAAACTAATGTACCGGGGAGACAATCCAACCGGGATTGTTGGCTGGTACGCAGGATTTTCGAACCAGAACTCGCGTCCGAGGATGAGTAGTCCAACCGGGGGACGGAACTCCATAGCTCACACGCCGGCACTGCCAACGGCACGTGTAGCCTCACAAATCTCATATCAAGTCCTACGCGCGCAGACAGATCATCACCCCACCGCACGCCAACGACGTGTGTGATGATACTCAAGCAATATACATACTCTCCCCATACGCCGCACGCCAACGACACGTATGGAAAGTGTCTCACACACCGGCACTGCCAACGCCATGTGTGAGACCCGTAATCTCATGGCCTTCCCACCCCACCGGCACTGCCAACGACGTGTGTGGGAAGCCTAGTAACTAGGGAATGGTACTCACCTACCATACTCATATCTCACAAACCATCCATCAAACTCCTATCTTTCCACAATCTCAACAACAACCTCTCATACTCTATACATAGACAATATAGATAGCCATCCCAAAATCCATATCAACATAATCGTCATACTCAAATATATGTGTTCATATTCAAAATATATATCCAAGATATATAAACATATTCAAATCATCAACCAAAGACTTATTAAATCAAAGTCACCATCATTTAAAGTATATGCACAAAACTTTCATAATTAAAAACCATGCATATGCTTAAAACAAGTCCACTCACAAGTAATCCTAAGCTGCCCGCCCCGTGAGGGTCCCTGCTGTGAGAGTGATCAATCAAGTACCTATTCCAAGATACAAATCTTTGATTAACAGTACGTACTTCCAAAATGGAAATTCACGAAAGGAAATACTTAAATCCCCAAGTTCCGTGCGCCACGCCCAAAGGAACATCCTAAGGTCCTCATGATTGAATTCGCTTCCCAATCGCACGGTGATCGCGATTTCCCTAAACTTCACATTATTGAATCGGAACATCCGGGGCTCCAATTCACGATCCGCGAATTCCTACAGGTTTCTAAGAGTACCTAAATCAACATACTTCAATTTGGAAACGATCCAACGGTCAGAACTTATCGAACCCGGATAACGCACAATATGCGAAATCCGTTCGATAGTCAAACGATATCCAAATTGAGATCCGCGAAATCCTACGCACTCGTGACAGCCTAAGGATCTCAACAGGATGAAAAACAACTTCACCCACCTTGCCCACGCGCCGCCACACGCGCCGGGTGCTCGGGTGTGTAGAGAGATTTCCGGCGACGGAAAATCTCCAAACCAACGCTCACCCTTCCAATCCTAGATACTACTCGAAGAATGGAGCAACTTTTTCAACTACGGCAACATCCAATTCGGACGGCAAGTGGCCGGAATTTCAAATTGAAATCCGGCCAAAACCTAGATTTCCAATTCGGTTCCAAAACTCAAAATCGATCCAAATCTAAACAAACATCAGCTAGAATCGTAAAAGGAGAAGAAACCTCACCGTTCACCGGAATTGGGACAGCGGAGACGACGGCGCAACAATCGGAAACTTCCGGTTTGAACCCGATCAGGAACCAGACGTCGGGTCGAGGTTTCGCGGCGAAATTGGGTGGGTCTTGATCGGGCTTGAGGAGTCGAATGGGACCGGTGCCGGCCCTTCGCTGCGAGGTGAGAGAATCGAAGAGAGAGAAGAGAGAGTCGGGAGAGAGAAACGGGAGGAGAGAGAGAGTGTGCGCTGGAGGGAGAGAGAGAGTGAGGTAAATGTGAAAATCTGATTTTACCCCAACTTACTTGAAATAATTACAGTTCGCCACCGAACAAGTTTTGATCGCCAAAGCTTCGTTAAATCTCCGATTCAGCCTACCTGCCTGTCTACGGTTTCGTCTCATACCACCACGCAACCACACCACTCACGGTCCCAAAATCTTCCCGGATAAGAAAGTGACCAAAATCACCCTTAACCCAGGAATAATTAAATATTTTCCCTTAATTAGATTAAATAGGAAAATAAACGGGGTCGGGGTGTTACATTAGATGTATTCATGTTGTCAATTATCATTATAATTTGATGAATTTTGACATATTCATATGTTGTCGGTGGTGGTTGGAATTTTTGGGTTCATAAAGAAATTATGGAAAAGAGGATAATGGGAAGTATCTTTTGTGTAGTTGAGTCTAACCATTGTAGGGACCAAGTTCAGGCGAGCCCGTGTGCACAGTAGACTAGGAAATCGGCGGTATAATTGTCGATTGGGTGATTTGGGCTTGGAGATCAATGGTGTAGACAAGATGACTAGCAAAAGGGGAATTATGGGATGATCGAAATGGGTGTTAGTTTATATAATGGGGCATTCGGAATCACAGTGGTAAAATGCATGGTATGGGACATGCAAATTTGCTTGCCCTATTATATAGATTAACGGGTTGGGTAGACTTGAAGTTTATTCATGCATTGTATAAATTGTACATTATAAATCTCACTAATCACATAAGACATAGGACCCCTACTGAGCATGTAATGCTCACCCCTTATTGAATCTATTGCAGGCTTTGAAACTGAAGTGTAGTTTTTGCTAAGGAAACAAGAAGAATGGATTATGGATAGTTTTGAGTGTTTTGTTGAAAGTTTGTTTGTTTCTTGTTATTTTGTTTGTAATAATACAATGTAAATTACTTTGACTTAAATGGAAGTTTACGTTCAATCCTCATGTTTCTTGGTAATTAAATTTTTAGTTTTAGTTTTTCTTTTACCTCACATTCCCAAATAATAAAAAAATAATAAAAATAATTGGGGTGTGACAAGTTGGTATCAGAGCATTAGGTATACAATCTTATAGAATAGAAGTTATCATTTAAGTTATTTTTTAGAAATTAAGATTTAGAAGTATAAAATTTTTTGAGTTTCTAATATACTTTCATTTGTATTTTAGATACTAATATTTTGGTAATGACAGATTCTATGGAATCAATAGAAAGTGACGATACCTTTGGAGGTTTCCATGTATGCCCAGAGGGACTGATACCATTAAACCTAGAAAACTATAACAACCTGAGACATGGTGCAAAATTTTGTATGAAAGAAAAGATAAGGAGTACTGCCATAAAGAGACATCATTACCCTATCCCAATGCAGCGACAGGTAGCAATGCATAGTATCTGGTCAAGGAGAGAATTCTGCAGGATGGTGCCTATGAGAACATACAGAATGACAATATTTATAATTCTACAGTAATAGAACTTTTAGAAGAAAGTGGTAATCAGTGGCCACCATGTAATTACCAACCACAACGGGTCCCAAATCCACCAAGTGATAATGAGGAATTTGCCCAGGAACCTACTAATGAGCCTACTTGGGAGCCTACTGAGTCAATCGGATCAGTCACTAGGCCTATAAAGGTTCAGTCACCACCCGAAGTGATTATTATCAGTTTGGATGAAGAAAACTAGTACTGAAGAAAGAGAGTTGTATAAATGTTTATAGTTGTAGAAATAAACCGTCAGGTTTTGTAAGATAAGTTTAAGTTTTTGTAAAATTGTTTGTACTTTTGTAAATATTTTGTGAAATATAATAAATGAGTGTTTTGTTTACTCTTTCTCTTAAATTTATATTTTACTATTTTATGATATTGTTTTTAGATAATTTCCTTTTTATTCATTTAAGATGGCTGAATCTGGAAATGAGTTCAATGGAAATGCTGGAGTAATCTTAGCCATTCAGGATATGGCTTCAGCAATTAGAGAAAATAGTAACCAAGATCACCGTCATGAAACTGAAGAAGATCGAGTTATGAGGATACAAGGACAATTCCGTAAGACGAAACCAACAATATTTAAAGGTGAACCAAATCCTATGGCAGCTGAAGAATGGTTGAGGCAAATTAAGAGAAAGATGGATAATCAAAGAATTCCTACAGACATTAGAGTTGTGATTGCTTGTACCTATCTGGAAGGACAAGCATACCTTTGGTGAGTCAATTTGAGTATGCGGTACTGAAATTACAACTTGGGAGGCATTCGAAAGTGTTTTCTTGGAAAAATATTTTCCAAGTACTATGAAAGCAATGAAAGCAAGGGAGTTTGTTAACCTTGTCCAAGGCAACTTAACTGTTGATCAATATCAATCTAAGTTTGAAGAACTCATGCGTTTTGCACCATATATGATCCCTGATGATGCAACAAAAGCAAAACGATTTGAAGACGGATTGAGACCATCAATTTTGGAAAAGGTTGACATTTTGAAATTAAGCAAGTATGCTGATGTGGTTGATAGAGCACATATAGCAGAGCAAAGACCTGAAACTAAGAGAACTTGGGATTCAAGTAGTGGACCAGTAAATAAACGGACAAGATTTAATACTCCTCAATCACAAGAAAAAGTTCGGACCACCACTATGTTATTACTGCAAACAAGTGGGACATGTAAAGAGATTTTGTCCACAACTACAAAGAAATCAAGGACCTCAAGTATAGTAGATATTATATCATCCTTCACAAGTACCTTTTCGTGCTCCACCGCCACCCTAAAGTTATACTACTTTTCAACCTCAGTCTAACTGGGCAAGGCCAGTTACTAGTCAATCACCACAACATCCAGGAGGACAATCTTCCCAAATTAGACCAAGGGTCCCTGCAGCTGGAAAAAAATCTGGACCATTCACACAAGGAAGAGTATATGTTATGGGAAATGTGACAGATCAAACTGAGCCTAAGACAATAGAAGGTATGTTTTTGGTATTCAACTCTTGGGCTAAAGTGTTATTTGATTGTGGAGCTACACACTCTTTTATATCCACATCTTTTGCATCAATGCTTGAGTTAGACTCTGAAAATATGAAACCTTCTTTGTTAATTAGATCCCCTTTGGGTGGTAGTCTAGAAGTTGATAAAGTATGTAGATCTTGCATGATAGAGATGTCGGGCCATAAAATTGTTGTTGATTTGATGGTATTGGAAATGTTGGAATATGATATTATTTTAGGAATGGACTGGCTTACATGTTACCAAGTTACAATTGATTGTGGTAAAAAGAGAATTACCATCAATACTCATAAGGAAGAAACCTTTAGTTTCTTTGTGAAAAAGGAAAGCCATAAATATGGTGTTGGAGATTATAAATATTTGAGTTAGATAGCTAGAATCGGAACTAAGGAAGTAGAAAAATCTCCAATACAACTTATTCCTGTGGTAAAGGAATTTAGCGATGTTTTTCCAGAAGAATTGCTCGGCTTACCTCCAGAGCCTTGAAGTAGAGTTTGCTATAGAAATATACCCAGGTACAACACTTATTTCTATACCTCCTCATCGCATGGCCCCAGCTGAAGTGAAAGAACTTAAGGTACAACTCCAAGAATTACAAGCAAAAGGATATATCCGTCCTAGTATATCACCATGGGGTGCACCTGCTCTCTTTGTGAAAAAGAAATATTTAACTCTTCGAATGTGTATCGATTTTCGTCAATTAAATAAGGTCACCATAAAGAACAAATATCCTTTACCTAGAATTGACGATTTATTCGATCAGTTAAGAGGTTCTCATTTCTTCTCAAAGATTGATCTTCGATCTGGCTACCACCAACTTCGAGTTAAAGCTGAAGATATACCCAAAACAGCTTTTCGAACTCGATATGGGCATTATGAATTTGTAGTTATGCCTTTTGGATTGACAAATGCACCAGCAACATTTATGGATATGATGAACCGAATTTTCCGACCTTATTTAGATCAGTTTGTCATCATATTCATTGATGATATTCTAATATATTCCAAATCTCAAGAAGAACATGAGGAACATTTGCGAATCGTTTTACAAACATTAAGAGAAAATCAACTGTATGCAAAGTTGAGTAAGTGTGAATTCTGGTTGAGACAAGTAAGGTTTTTAGGACATGTAATTTCCAATGAAGGTATTTTAGTTGATTCTTCCAAAGTTGAGGCAGTATTGAATTGGAGTCAGCCAAAGAATATCTCAGAGATACGTAGTTTCCTTGGATTAGCTGGCTATTATAGGAGGTTTATCAAGGATTTTTCTCGAATAGCTGCACCAATGACCAAGTTGACCCAGAAAGGAGTGAAATTCATATGGACGCAAGAATGTGAAAAGTCATTCCAAGAATTGAAAGCTCGATTGACTACTACACCAATACTGATTATTCCTGAACGAGACATAGGGTATGTGGTTTACACTGATGCATCTAAACAAGGGTTAGGATGTGTTTTGATGCAATCTGACAGAGTAGTAGCTTATGTTTCTCGTCAACTGAAGAATCATGAAAGAAATTATCCAACACATGATTTGGAGTTAGCAGCAATTGTCCATGCTTTAAAAACTTGGCGACATTATCTGTATGGTGAAAGATTTGAGCTTTACTCTGATCATAAAAGTTTGAAATATCTTTTCACTCAGAAAGAGCTTAACTTGAGACAAAGACGTTGGATGAAATACTTAGAAGATTACGATTTCGGTCTACATTATCACCTTGGAAAGGCTAATATAGTGGCAGATGCTCTAAGTAGGAATACACATGGATTTGTAGCAGGACTACAAATTCAGAAATGGAAGATGATGAATTGTATTCAAGATTATAATTTACATGTGAACGTACTTGAGCATGGTGCTTATCTTTATAACCTGGTAACAAGACCAACTTTACTGGGAAAAGTTGTTGAAAAACAACAAGAGGATAACTCCTGTAAATCAATTCAAGAACATATTTTGGATGGAGATAAAATAGAAATAGAAAGTTGGACCTTTCATGAAGAAGATGGTTTAAGGTATTTAGGTAAATTATATGTACCTAAAATTCCAGAATTAAAGAATGAAATTCTTCATGAAGCTCATTATTCGTCCTACACTATTCATCCAGGAAGTACAAAAATGTATCAGGATTTATGTCGTCAGTTTTGGTGGAATGGTATGAAGAGAAATGTAGCCATTTTTGTATCAAAATGTTTGACACATCGACAAGTGAAAGTGAACATCAGAAACCGCTGGCCCTCTTCAACCTTTACCTGTTGCACGATGGAAATGGAATCATATCACAATGGATTTTGTCACATGTTTACCACGATCACCAAGAGGTAAAGATGCAATATGGGTTATTGTAGATCGTTTAACCAAGTCTGCACATTTCATATAAGTCAAAACAACAGATTCCACAGAAACTCTTAGGAAATTATATATTTGAGAGATAGTGAGATTACATGGAATTCCTATTTCTATTGTTTCTGATAGAGATTCAAAGTTTACTTCTCAGTTTTTGGGGGCTTTGCAAAAAGCATTAGGAAGTCAATTGAATTTTAGCAGTGCATTTCATCCCTAAACTGATGGACAATCAGAAAGGACTATTCAGATTTTAGAAGATATGCTAAGAGCTTATGTTTTGGATTTTCATGGAACTTGGGAAGATCATCTTGCTTTGGCAGAATTTGCTTATAACAACAGTTTTCAATCCAGCATCGGAATGGCACCATATGAAGCACTCTATGGTAGACCATGTAGATCACCTTTATGTTGGGCGGAAGCAAGTGAAACTGTGTTATTAAGACCTGATCTGGTACAAGAAACAACAGAGAAGATCAAAACTATCAGACAACGCTTGCTTACAACGTAGTGTCGGCAAAAGAATTATGCTGATAAAAGAACAAGGCCATTGAAGTTTAACATTGGGGATTATGTATTCCTTAAAGTTTCCCCTCGAAAGGGAGTTAAAAGATTTGGAAAGTCTGGAAAATTAGCCCCACGATTCATTAGACCTTTTGAAGTACTACAACGGATTGGGGAAGTAGCTTACAAGTTAGCACTACCACCTCAATTTTCAAATGTTCATAATGTATTTCATGTCTTTATGCTTCGAAAATATGAACCAGATCTAGCACATGTTTTAGATTGGGGAGAACTGAACATAGATGAGCAATTATCTTTTGAGGAAAGACCAATACGGATATTAGATCATAAAGAACAAATGTTGCGAACGAAGACTATTCCACTAGTCAAAATTCTTTGGTTACATGGAAATACAGAAGAGGCTACATGGGAATTGGAAGCTGAGATGAAAGAAAAATATCCAGAACTTTTCCTTGAATCGGGTACGTTTCAAAAATTTCGAGGACGAAATTTCTTTTAAGGAGGATAGATTGTGAAACCCCATATTTTAATATTTCATAAAATTGATATTTATAATTATTAATTTTTCAAAACTATATATATATATATATATAGATATTAGTTAGTTGAATGGTAAGCTGTGTGAATCCAGCTGTAGCCTGTCAAACCTCATTGTTATGATTTTAACTATAGTAATTCCTTTAATATTTAATATACACACAAAAGCTTTTAGAAATGTATTGGTGCCTACTAAGCTTTGACGTGTTGCATTCTGAAGTCTTCAAAAATCAATTGAAGATGAGGTGGTATGTTTTGAGTTGAGGTGTAAGAATTATAGATGTTCTTATATATAAATGTATTTGGAAAGTGCTACTAAGCACTCCCCGGAAACCAACAGCTAAGAACTAAATGGAGTGGCAGTTTTCCTTCAAGCCACCAATTTAGTCTATAAATCATAGGATTGTAGCCTAGAGATCCCTAGGTTAGTTAGGTGGCATAATATTAAAGCTTCATCTACTATTGTTTTGCCGACTCTAACCTACTATATATAAGTTCTAACTAGTAGTTATTGAATCATAGGTTCTTCAAAGTTATGTTAGTTTCTTAAAAATTCGAGAGTGAAAACTAAGTGTGATAAGATTTTGGAAAAAGCTCAACTGGGAAGTGTACAATAGCTTTGGATTCGAGGTAGGGGTTTTTCTTGGGGAGGTTTTGTTTTGCATACATTGAGTTAATTAAATATTGTAAATACTACATTAGGCTTGATAATATTTGATTGTTGTTATGCTTGGTTATATTGTTCGATTGTTATCCTTGATATTAGATGTATACATGTTGTCAATTATCATTATAATTTGATGAATTTTGACATATTCATATGTTGTCGGTGGTGGTTGGAATTTTTGGGTTTATAAAGAAATTATGGAAAAGAGGATAATGGGAAGTATCTTTTGTGTAGTTGAGTCTAACCATTGTAGGGATCAAGTTCAGGCGAGCCCGTGTGCACAGTAGATTAGGAAATCGGCGGTATAATTGTCGATTGGGTGATTTGGGCTTGGAGATCAATGGTGTAGACAAGATGACTAGCAAAAGGGGAATTATGGGATGATCGAAATGGGTGTTAGTTTATATAGTGGGGCATTCAGAATCACAGTGGTAAAATGCATGGTATGGGACATGCAGATTTGCTTGCCCTATTATATAGATTAACAGGTTGGGTAGACTTGAAGTTCATACATGCATTATATAAATTGTACATTATAAATCTCACTAATCACATAAGACATAGGACCCCTACTGAGCATGTAATGCTCACCCCTTATTGAATCTATTGCAGGCTTTGAAACTGAAGTGTAGTTTTTGCTGAAGAAACAAGAAGAATGAATTATGGATAGTTTTGAGTGTTTTGTTGAAAGTTTGTTACTTTCTTGTTATTTTGTTTGTAATAATACAATGTAAATTACTTTGACTTAAATGGAAGTTTACGTTCAATCTTCATGTTTCTTGGTAATTAAATTTTTAGTTTTAGTTTTTCTTCTACCTCACATTCCCAAATAATAAATAAAAAAAATAATTGGGGTGTGACAGTTAATAACTTCAGCATTTTTATTATTCAATCCCCCTAAACCTGAGCATTTTTATTTTCCTGTCTAATGAGACATTTTATTTTCCCATTTCAATTTAACTTAGGACATCGAGAAAAATATACAACTGTATATAATAAATAAATAAACCATTTTCTAAGTCGCAACAAAGGCCAAAATTGAAATATATAAATAAATAAAAACAAATTTAAAAGAAGTCTAAGAATTAAAGCATGCCTTCCGTGCCCTAAGACCCCCAAGTCAAAACCATCTTGTATCCACAGATTAGTCTCTGAGACAGTGGCGACCAATGTTTGCCCACCCCCATTGTGGAACACTAGTGCTTCAACCCTTATCTCTTGTTTTACTTTCCGGGTCAATACCCTTTGATTTGATATCATTCTTTTTGTCCTCAAAATGGAAAAGTTGCACCTTTCTGAGAATCTAAGTGTTTGAATAATATGGCTACATTCGTCTATGGTGATTCCACTACATTTGTTCTATCACCATCATGTAATATGCAATGTACCTGCAGGCTATTAAATAAATCACTGAAGATGCCAACTTCGCCTTCTTTTTTTCTCTCTTTTAAATCTTTTCATAAATTTTCCACCAAGAACACAAGTTTGTCACATGTGAAGAATGCAATGTGTTTGGTGATCAAGCGAAGGGCACATAGTCAACAATTTTGTTAAAATAATCAACATCGGAACACGAAAGAGGAAAACGCAGAGGAAAGAGACCAACTTGAACTCCCTTTTTTTCCTTGGTGAATCTTCCTCACAGAGTTTTGTTTATGCTTACTTGCCAATCTAGCCAACTTGTAAAATGGGTTGAATACTTGGAATCTGGATGGCAATGATTTAGTTATTCATTTTACACTTGCATAACCTCCTATAAGTTTAATTTTCTGCTCAGTTGCCATCTGCCCCACACCAAAGAAAATTTTGTATGAAAATGTATAGCTTTGCACACTCATTCAGCTCTAACTTTCACCTCAACATTGCTCACTATTTCCTCCTTTTCTTTTTCGCCTCTTCATACCTACACACTAGTAAACTCTGCTTTGGTGATGCACTTCCTAGTGTGAAACCATGCATCCATGAAGAGAGACGTGCGCTTATCGCCCTAAAACAAGATCTTACCGATCCTTCTGGGAGGCTTTCTTCTTGGGCTGGTCAACATTGCTATCAATAGAAAAGGAATTTCATGCAACAACAAAACAGGTCATGTCGAAATAATGAATCTATGAAACACGTATACGTATACGCTATCTGTTTTTTATGTAGAGTGGGATAAGATTCTTTGGGGAGTACGATAAATCCTTCTTTGCTTGGCTTGAAACATTTGAACTATCTTGACCTCAGTGAAGAGTCTGACTACTCTTTACTTGAACTTCAACAAATTGAATTTTCTTTCAATCTCTCTTCCCTAAAATACCTCAATCTTGAAGGACTGGACCTCAACAAAACAGGGGAAAGTTGGCTACATGTTGTTAACATGCTTCCTTCCCTAATAGAGCTACACTTACCAGCATGCCAGATTGAAAGCCTTCCACTCTCCCCATGAAATATTAGCCTCAAATCGCTTTTGATCCTTGACATGTCATATAATGATTTGAAGTTTCCATTTCCTGAATGGTTTTTGAATCTAGCTAACCTCAGAAAACTTGATCTAAGGGGGAATTCTTTCAGTGGTGCCTTTCCCCTTGAACTTGGAAGGCTCAAATCATTGGAACATCTTGATTTATCTTTCAATGCACTTGAATTCTTTTTTTGGTGAAGAAACGGGGCTAACGCCCAACAAAGAAATTAAACAATGGCTCGTGGCCTACAGACTCCAAGTAGATCTTCACTCAGAAAGCACCTGATACTATCAGGAGGGTCCTGGAAAGTTGACAGACCCAACTCAACTAGTTTATCGGCTACCATGTTGCACTCACGATATACATGATGAATAGAACAAACCCAGTTTTTGTTTATATAGTCCTTGCATCCCCACAACATAGTAGCAAGAGGGTGAAGGTCTTCCACATTTTTGTTAAGCAGGTGTACCGCGGTCGCTGAGTCAGACTCAAGCACAACTGCACTGCAACCTATATCCCAAGCAAGTTTCAGTCCAGGATAGATGCCCCATAACTCAGCTTCCAAGACTTGTCCTACACCAAGATTGACAGCAAAGCCTCTCATCCACTGCCCGGAACTATCTCTTAGTACACCCCCAACAGCAATGCGTCCATCCTCACCTTTTCTGCACCCGTCAGTATTGATTTTAATCACTCCTTCATTCGGATATTGCCAAGAGAGCGCAGTGAGAGAGCGGGTGGGTTTTCTAGTTTTTTCAATATTGGCTTGTGTCCAATCTGCAGCAGCCATAAGAATGATGTGTCTAGGGTTGTTGGGAAACACAAACCCCTGATCAAAAATATTTTTGTTCCTCCATTTCCAAAGAAACCAACAAGTGAAAGCAAACATGGTTGACCACTCCACTCCATAAGCCAAAATTGTAGAGTTGCGTAAATTTTTTGCAACCCAAGTATGAAGATCAACAGCCTGCAGCAAACTCAGATTCATAGGCATAAGGGACTGATGCCAAACTGAAATTGCCACTGGGCAATTCCGTACAATATGAGCTGCATTCTCCATTGGGGCACCACAAATATCACAATTGGCAGTCATGGTCATCTTCCTTTTAACTCTTTGATCATTTGTTAAGAGTTTATCTTGGTGCAGCAACCAAAGGAAATATTTAATTTTGGGAGGAGCCTTAATGTTCCATATAAAAGCCCAGCTAACATCCATACTCGATGACTCTCGACAATTAGCCATATATGCTGATTTAACACTGAACGAGCCATTGGTAGTATGCTTCCAAATAGGAATATCTGGTTTGCAACTTAATCCAGCAGGTACACACGTAATATGACCTACCATCTCAAGTGGTAATGCACTTGAATTCTTTCAGTGGTGTATGAGACAAAAAAAGACTGCTGCTCTTGACATTTACACAAGAGCGGAACTACGTGTAGGCTCTATTGGGCTCCAGCCCAGTGCTGTTTTTCTGTTTTCGGCATATAGACTTAGTTTTACAAGCCAAACTAGGGTAAATCAAAAACTAGCCCACCACTTTAGGTAGAAATAAGTCCATCAATGCAACCAATATCTACACCACAGACATACCTCTGCAAACAAACTCTAACACATGTTGGTTCATGATTTAATGGGAAAGCATTTTGTGATTTGTGCCAACGTTTCCAGCACAAAAGAAACCAAATTATAATTAAAAAAAACTCTAACATCTATAAAGCTTATAAAAAAAACTCTTAACACCTTTCTATTTTCTTTCACTTTTTATTATTATTTAAAATGTTCTCCTTTTCTCTCTTAATTTTTCTTAATCTCCTCTCACTTCTCTCCAATTATTTCCTTCTCTTTCTGTTTCTCCATATGTTTTTTTTTTTTCTTCTCTTTTTTCCCTTTCTATGTACACTAGTTGCTAAGAAGGTCTTTGGCCGTAGATGCAGACAAAGATACATACATACTATCAGCAGGGAAGGTCTTTAGGCATGGATAGCCATTACATAATTGTTCGAAAACCATGTACGCGAGTCTTTGAGCTGTCATGAATTCGCAAGTGTTGACAAAAAAATCATGGGAAATACGTTCTTTTGGGGTTGATTTCATCTTGGTTTGGATTGTAGGTATTGAGGTTTTATGATCAAGCCAAGATGAGTGATGGCAAGGCAAATCTGCCATGACAAAAAAGAAAAAAATTTAGCCAACCTCTAAAAAAATTCTTGGTTCCGCCATTGTCATTTACAATTGAGGTAAAAGGTATATATATATATATATATATATATATATATATATACAAGAGACTATATAGAAAACCCTAGAACAAGGATCCCTGAGGATGACTTAGCAGATAAGAACAAGGAATATGCTTGTCCTTGTGTTGAATATGCCTTTGTGGCCGTTGGAGCACAATAGATGTCATAGCATGGGTGTGTTGACCATTTTCTGGTCTTTGCTGGGTGTGATGATCATTTTGATCAACCATAAAAACACCTTTATCTCTCGCAAACCCTAGCTCTCTTTCTCTCACCTTTGCTCAAACCCAATTTGATGCCCTTGTTTTCTCTCTTATGAAAACCGTAACGCTAAATTGCATGTTTATAGTTTATAGGACTTTCGTACGATCATACAAGGAATAGGAAACCTAAACCTCCCCAAAACCTGAGGAAAAAAAACCATTCTAAAATGCTAAGGATTAGCCAGGTCACGCGTCTACTGCTCGAGAGCTCCTCAAGTCCTTGAGCACCTGGGTCTATGTGAATTCCACCTCTCTGCCGCTCGAGCGCCTCCTGCGATCGCTTGAGTGCTAGAGCCTAGTCACTTGGTCTGCAGCCCTTTGATTGACCCTTTCCTTCATTCCTTCTGCATCCATTAGGTGAGCCAACATCAATAGTTTTTCATAACGACTGTGATCCAACTAGGAGTCGACCGCTCGAGTGCTAGAGCCCAGTCACTTGGTCTGCAGCTTTTGATTGACCCTTTCCTTCGTTCCTTTTGCATCCATTAGGTGAGCCAACATCAATAGTTTTTCCTACGACTACGATCCAACTTTCTAAGTTGGCATGTCCCCATCAGTTGTGCAATCTTCCCTTGCTTGACATCCTACACCTTAGTCACAACAACTTTTCAGGGACCATTCCCAATTATTTGAAAAATATGACTTCTTTGGTTTATGGTATTTCGAATGTGAGTTACTATGAAAGCTATTTTGGGCAAACCATAATGACCTCAAAAGGAAGAGAACTTGCATATAACAAGACCCTATTCTGGGTGAAAAGCATTGATCTTTCATCAAATAATTTGGAAAGTGAAATCCCAGAAGAAATAACAAGCCTCATTGCATTGGGTATCCTGAACTTGTCAAATAAGTGGAAACATTCCTTCAAAGAACTTTCAATGGCTGGAAACTCTGGATCTCTCACCCAATCGCCTTTTTCGAAAAATTCCTCAAAGTGTTTTTTCTTTAACCTCCTTGTCCCACTTGAACTTGTTTGGTAGAATTCCTTTTGTCCATTTATTACGGCAACCGGTTACTGTGTGGAGAACCTCTTTCAACTAAGTGCAGTGGAGATGAAACTTTTACTGCTACAATGCAAAAGGCACTAATGCAGATGGAAATGATAAGCTGTGATTCTATGTCAGCATGGTGTTGGGCTTTATCTAAGGCTTTTGGGGTGACTGTGGCACAGCACTTGTAAAGGATTCTTGTAGGTATGCCTATTTTGATTTTTTGATGACATCAAAAATAAGGTTGCATTGGCAATTCAACTGAAGTTGGCTCGTTCGCGAAGAAAATATTGATTGGAAAAAGAAAAAGAAAAATTACTGTTGCAGTTCAAATGATTAATCATGATGCAGCATTTGATGTATTTGGTTTTTTCCCTATGAGCATTTCCAGCAAGGGCCTTGGGGAGGGCTGGGGGCAAGCCCAAATGGTGTTTCCAGCAACACAAAACTGCCAGGGCAAGGTGTGGGCCTAGCAAAAAAATCTGTCTAGGCTAGCCCTTGGGAGGTTCAGCCAGTAGAAAAACTCGTTTTGGCTCACGTCGGTACTGCTGTTTAAAATTTTTAGCGTTGCGCGCCAACCTTAAAAAATTTGCGCCTCGTTGACCCCAACGGGTCTATTCCACGTGGCGCAACCAAGAATGTCCGATCCACTTTATTCCAAATCCAATAGCAGCCTTTTTCGCGAATAAAAATGAAAAAAATCGGTTCGCACCTAACGACTCTCTTCCACGTGGTGATGCTCTGGGCACTCCGACTCATTTCTTCCAGCAATCCAACGGCAGCTGTTATTCTGCCCAAAATAAAATTGAAAAAAATTTGAAAAAATACCCAAAAAATACTGATTTTTTTCCTATAAATACCAACCAATACTCTTCACTTTTAACACCAACTCTTCATACATTTTCTTCTCATTCTACCATTATTCACTTTGTAGTCAATATTTTTTTCACTTTGAAGTTGAATTTTTCTAGAAAAATTTATGGGTTCTTCTAGTGAAACCGAGGGGCATGAAGCATCATGGAAGATGTTAGCTTGTGTGAGTCTTGGCTCCACATTAGTCATTGTCCCGTAACGGGCAATGAGATGAAATTCTGTCATATGTGGAAAAAAATTCATCGTGATTTTTGTGAAAGGGTAATTGGTTCGACCCTGCGATCGTACACTATGTAACACCCGACTCGATTATTTTCCTATTTTAATTTAATTAAGAGGAAATATTAATTTACTCTTGGGTTAAGGGTAGTTTTGGTCATTTTCTTATCCGGAAGGATTTTGGGACCACGAGTGGTTTGGTTGAGGTGATGCTGAGGCGAAACCAAGACAAAGGTAGGCTTGAATTGGAATTGTAACGAAGTTTTGGCGATCAAAACAAGCTCGATGGCGGAACCGTAATTAATTTGGAAAGAGTTTGGGGTAAAATCTGATTTTTCATTTTTACCCCTCACTTTCTCTCTCTCTCTCTCTCTCTCTCTCTCTCTCTCTCTCTCTCTCTCTCTCTCTCTCTCTCTCCCGCGTCCCTTCTCCTCTTCGTCTTTCTCACACCGCCACCCTCCAAGATCACCGCCCGCATCCACGACCGCCTCGAGACCGGTCTCGTCTGAACCGTCGGCTCTCCTCGTCCTTTCACGACCAGTTTCA
This sequence comes from Prunus mume, assembly GCF_029339155.1. Taxonomy (NCBI): domain Eukaryota; kingdom Viridiplantae; phylum Streptophyta; class Magnoliopsida; order Rosales; family Rosaceae; genus Prunus; species Prunus mume. Next base: position 8,675,901 of record NC_142700.1, read on the forward strand.
ACCATCACCGTCCCACTGTGCTCGCCGTAAAACGCAGAAATGTTGCGGGTGTTTGGAACTCCCGCTCGATCTCTCTCCTCCAGCCACCATTTCCGACGGGTAAGGTGAGGTTTCTCATCCATTTTCTGAGTTCTAGCTGGCTGTTGTATAGGAATTGATCGATTTGCAGTTTAGATTCATGATTTTGGAAGTTAGGTTTTGGCCGGTTTTCAATATGAAATTTCAGCCACTTGCCGTCCGAATTGGACTTGGCCGTAGTTGAAAAAGATGCTCCATTCATCGAGTAGTATCTAGGATTGGAAGGGTGGCTTGTGATTTGGAGATTTTCCGTCGCCGGAAATTTCTCTACACACCCACGCTGCCGGCGTGTGTGGCGGCGTGTGGGCAAGGCTGGTGAAGTTGCTCTCCATCTTGATGAGATCCTTAGGTTGCCACGAGTGTGTAGGATTTTGCGGATCTCAATTTGGATGTCGTTTGACTATCGAACGGATTTCGCATATTGTGCGTTATCCGGGTTCGATAAGTTCTAACCGTTGGATCGTTCCCAAACTGAAGTATGTCGATCTAGGTACTCTTAGAAACCTTAGGAATTCGCGGATCGTGATTCGGAGCCCCGGATGTTCCGATTCAATAATTTGAAGTTTGGGGAATCGCGATAACCGTGCGATCGAAAGCGATTCCCAAACCATAACCGGACCATAGGATATTCCATTGGACGTACACGCACCGGGAACTTGGGGATTTAAGTAATTCCTTTTGTGAATTTCTATTTTTGAAGTGCGTTATTTTAATCAATGGTTCGTATCTCGAAATAGGTACTTCGGTCGACCATTCGCGGGACCCTCTCGGGGCCGGGCAGCTTGGGATTATTTGTGAGTGGACTTTGTTTTAAGCATATGCATAGTTTTATTGATAAAAGACTTGTGCATATATTTTAAATGGTGATTTTGATTTAATAATTATCTGGTTGATGGATTTGAATATTCTGATACGTATTGGCAATATATTTTGAGTATGGATATATATTTGAGTATGATGAATATGTTATAAGGATTTTGGGATGTCTATCTATATTGCCTATGTATAGAGTATGAGAGGTTGTTGTGGTGAGATTGTGGAAAGACATGAGTTTGTAGGATGGTTGTGAGCTGTATGAGTATGTTAGGTGAGTACCATTCCCTAGTTACTAGACTTCCCACACACGTCGTTGGCAGTGCGATGGGGTGGGAAGGCCATGAGATTGCGGGTCTCACACATGTCGTTGGCGTGCGGTGTGTGAGACACTTCCCATACGATGTCGTTGGCGGCGGCGTATGGGAAGAGTATGTATATTGCAAGTATTATCACACACGTCGTTGGCGGTGCGGTGGGGTGATGATATCTGCGCGTAGGACTTGTTATGAGATTTGTGAGCTACACGTGTCGTTGGCAGTGCCGGCGTGTGAGCTATGGAGTTCCGTCCCCCGGTTGGACTACTCATCCCTGGACGCGGGTTAGTGTTCGAAATCCTGCGTACCACTAACAATCCCGGTTGGATTGTTTCCCCGGTACATTAGTATGGAGAGAAGTATATATTATATTATATATTTATAGTTTTATATATATATAAGTGTTTACGGGTTGATGAGAGTTGCATATCTTTGGGAAATGAGTTGTGAATTTGAGATGTGGGGATGTATTGGACTTTGGGATAATGTGTTTTGAGTTTTTGGTTTCTTAATTGTGAAACTGCATGCTAGAGCATTATTTTTACATGGTGGGGTTATTATGTTGATTTAAAGTGCAAACTTTATTTTTGTCCACTCACATATTTCTATTTTGCGCCTCAGGCAGTAGTTGCTTTTGGAAGCGTTCGAGCGAAGTTGCGAGCTTCAAACACTTTTCATCCGTAGATAGGATCTGTGTAAATTCCTTCTACTCAACTGTTTGTTATAAACAAATTCTGTTAGATGCTCTGTTATCGCCCATGTTAGGTTGTTACTTGAGGCCGGAGGCCACTTTATGTTGGTTTGTTGTATGTTAAAAGCATGCTGGCAGTTGGGATTTATATTATGTAAATTATGCAGGTTGAATATTGTTGGGTTTGAGCATTTTACAGGGGAGACTCTGCCAAAATTTTGGTAGGATGTCTTGGGTTTTTAGTAGTGGCCCGGCATCGGTGTGATGTCGGCACCAAGACGGAATCCGCCCAGTTTGAAATTCAGGCGGGTCTGTCACACTATCTAGTAAGTGGAAAATTCTTAACAAAGAGTTGGCGAAATAGAGGGATGCCTTGGCAAAGGCGATGGACAACCATAGAAGCGGGGAAAACCTTACCAGTGAGGTAAATTATTTGTAATTTTTGTTTTATTAATTTCTATGTCATATTAAAATTTATTTAAATATTTCTTGCAATTTATATATTTTGTTAATATTTCTTGTATTTCCAATATTAATATGAATGTTTGTTGCAATATTTAAATTTTGTTTTGCATTTCTAATAAATTGTTAAAGTTTCTTGTATTTTCATTATTATTTTTTTAATACTTGTTGCATTGCCAATAATTTTTAAAGTTTCTTGCATTTTCTTTTTTTTTTATATAGACTATACAAGCACAAATGTTTTTTGGTGCTACTGGGCAAGGAAAAAAAAGTTTCAACCATACTCATTGTTGGGAGGTGGTGAAAAATTGTAAGAAATTCCAAATTATTCCAACGGGTCCGACGGTAGTCTTGAACGAGACGCCACTCCATGAGACACGGCATCGGATTCACCTATGGATTCCCCGATGAGTCAAGACTCACCTATCGAAAAGGAGCCGAGGCCTATTGGGAGGAAGGCGGCGAAGGCGAAGAGAGGGAGTAATTCTACCAAGTCATCATCTAAATTTTTGGAGGAACTTTCAAAGATGCAAGCCATGAGAATTGAAATGGACATGAAACAACAAGAGCACGATAGGGCAATTGATGTAGAAAATGCAAAAGAAAGGGAGTATGTACGCCAACAAAGGAAGTATGCACGCCAAGAAAAGATTGAAAATAAGGATCGGGAAACAATGGCCATGGATACAACCCATATGTCCCCTGAAACAAAACAATATTGGAAGCTAGAATGAAGGGATGTTATGAGACGAAGACTTTTTCGTGACGATGGACCTAGCAACACGGATTGGTTAAATGATCAAAACAATTAAGTTAGTTTGCTTGCCTTTCATTTCATTGTACCATTAAATTAGTTTGCTTGCCTTTTATTTCTTGTTTTTTTTTTTAAAAAAAAAAATTAGTGGTAATTCATGTATTTTATTTTATGAGTTGTATTGATTTTCTTGTAGTGAATGAAGAAAATATTCAACAAAATTCCTTTTTATTCAAAACATTCCATACATAAAAAGCAAACCACAACCAAAGCATAAAAAATAAACAAACCACAACAAAAGTATAAAAAAACAACAAAGCATAACTAAAAATACAACATAAACATAATGCACTAAAAAAACATCTTCACTTGACTTCATTGACCTTCATTGCCTTTCACCGCCCACAAATGCTCCATCAAGTCAACTTGACGGTGTTCATGAATATACGACGATTGCATCTCCGTGTAGCGCTCAATCATACGATGCATGAAAGTACCGTCTCTAACCAACGGATCATGCTGCACTGGTTCTCCATTTGGCCCCATAGGTTTTTCATAAATTCGTGTTAAGGTCGTGTTCATGGGATCTGGTTCATACACTTCATCAACATCGTAATCATACTCATCTTCCACAATCATGTTGTGGAGGATGATACAAGTCATCATTATACTTCTGAGCACCTCCTCGTCAAATAGACGCGCCGCACCCCTGATAATAGCCCACCGAGCTTGAAGGATACCAAAGCACCTCTCCACATCTTTTTGTACCCCTCTTGATAGGCAGCAAAAAAATTTTCCTTCTGGGATCGAGGATGTGGAATCGATTTCACAAATGTTGTCCATCTCGGGTAGATACCATCAGCTAGATAATACCCGTTTTGATAGACGGTATTATTGACTTGATATGTGATATTTGGGCATTCACCTCTCAAAATATCATTGAACACCGGGGATTGACCCAGGACGTTCAAATCATTTTGAGAGCCGGCAACTCCAAAGAAGGCGTGCCAAACCCAGGTATCAAAACTAGCAACCGCCGAGGATGATGCTTTTCGCCCTTTCCGATTACCATAATCCCTTGTCAAGCAGATGGATAATTTTTCCATTGCCAGTGCATGCAGTCAATGCTACCAATCATTCCAGAAATCCATGAGACTCACTTTTTGTAAAAGCCGTTGCAGTCCACAGGCGTAGGTCTGCAGGTAGTCCCACTGTGTACAGATTTTCCACTGCATCACAAAATCACACCAAGCTCTCCAAAATAGTAGACTTCCCCATCCGGGCAATCTCATCCACTGATCAGCAGATGACCCATACGCCAACATTCGTATCACAGTGAACTTTGCTCGAAGCAGCCCCAAATCTCCAGCACAATTTTTCTTTTGAACAAAGTAGTCATCATAATTGCAAATATCAGGCATGACTTTATTGAATAAATGGGGTTGCATTCTATATCTTGCTCGAAAATGAACATCAGAGTACAGAGATTGTGGGATAAAATAATCTTCCAGAAGATTCTTACCCCGACAATGTCTATGTCTATCCACATTCGATGCTCGACCTTCTCGTGAACCACGGCGGCTCTGGTTTTCTTCCTCCAGCATAGCAACGGCCACACCAAGTTGCTCATCTAGTTCTTTCTGCGCCCTTTTGCTTGCAGCTCTTCTGCGCATTCTTGCTCGCCTTTCTCGCTCTTGCCTATCCAAAACATCTTCCATGTCTAACATTGAGAATGGAGAATGAAATCTAAAATCTGATAAATGAAATCTAAAATATGAGAAATGAAGATGTAGAGAAGATATGGTGTGGGAAGGTATGAGCTGAGCCTCTGGTTTTATAGAAAAATTTAGATAGATAGAGATGACACGTGGCGCAATTTTAGAGGATGAAAATCTTATCTGAAATTTGGAATTGGAAATTTATCTGGAATTTGAATTTTGAAATGTATCTGAAATTCAAATTTTGAATTTATCTGAAATTTGAATTTTGAAATGTATCTGAAATTTGAAATTTATCTTAAATTTGAAACCGAAAATCTTATCCGATATGAATAGTATTGACACGTAGGAACCCAAAAATCTTATCCGAAAATATTATCCAAATTAATTGTTTAAATAAACAAAGTTGTGAAAAAAACAAAAAAAAATAGTATTTGCCATGGCAAGGGGCTAACTGCTGGAAACACACATTTGTCGGGAGCTAGGGCAGCCACTATTCATGTGAATAGTAACTGTCCTAGGGCTCTTATTGCCATGGCAAGGGGCTAACTGGTAGAAGTGCTCTAAATGGTATTTCAATTTAAGAGATGTAGTGTAATGGTGCAAGAAGACTGTTATTATTACTCGCTTTCGATGAGAAACAGAAGATGATAGAAGCATCACAGCCCAAAGGAAGATAACTCATACCCAACTCTGTTTTGGGTGAAACGCAGTGGTGGAGTCCTTCAGAAAATTTTAAAAAATAATTTGAATAGAAGCGCGAATCGGTTAATAAGTTAATACAACCCTAACTACTCGTTTTGGCCCACTTCTTAATATCATTTTATATTGATTACTAATATATATATATATATATATATATATATTAAAGAGTGATACTATTTTATTGATAAGAGGAACATAAACAAGTACAAAGCCACTATGAAGTCAAAGATGGATAAATCTTCTCTAGTAACCAAACACAGCAAGTTGAATTGATTTGGAGAAATTCATGCACAATCCACTAAAATGATTAAAACCCCTGATTCAATAAACAAAAGCACACTTACTCAAACCTACAATACAAATATGTCGTGCAACTGCAAAACCATATTGAAATCAGAAAGCTAGAAAGAAATAAAGTCTCGGGTAGCTTCAACAATTTTATTACGTGGGACTTTTGATACCAATTTAATATTTAATTTAATTAATTCCTCTTTTGTGTTTTTTTATATTCATATTGAACAAATATTTTGTTAAATAAAAACAAGATGAATACATACGTACGAAGATAAACAAATACATATTCCTTCACGTGGGGGACTTTTGGTTATATTATTTGATTTGAACTCTTCTTTTGTATTTCTCTTTTTTTTTTTTTTTTTTTTTTTAAATTCAGATTGCACATTAAACCAATTAAAAAAAACAATGGACATTTTGGAAAAGGCCAAAGGAGAGAAATATTTTTAAAAGAAGCCAAAATGAACAAAAATGTCATTATTATTTTTGGATTTCCTAAGGAATCCTTTATATTTATATATATTTGGTTTGAAAATTGATTTTGTCTTTTTCGGAAAAGTTTTGGCTTTTACCAAAAGTGAAAAAAAATTTGTGGCTAAAACTTAAATTTACTATTTTTTAAAAAAAAAAACGGAGAAATACATTATCTTTTGGTAATAATATTTAATTTGAAACGTCAAATTCTGCATTAATTAAATAGTTGAAAAGTTTAATTTGAATAGAGTGTCGGCCACTCCAACAGTCTTTCCATTTACAATTAGCTATGACTGACTTGAGTCCTGGTCAATGGTATAATAGACTTGAGTCCTGGTCAATGGTATAATAGTTAATAAGGGTTTTTAGTCTTATTTATGCGTATTAGTCAATCTAGTACACATGGTTGAAGATATGAAATCTTATCTGGACGCCATGATTTCAATAGTTCTTTGCACTCTCCTTTACCTCCTATAAATTCAATTATTCTGCTCACAAGCCAACTCCACAAAAGCAAAGAAAACTTTGCACCATAATGGCTCATTATCACCTCAGCATTGCTCATTATTTCCTCATCTTCTTTTTGGCCTCCTCATATCCACACACTAGTAAACTCCATTTTGGTGATGCACTTCCAAGCTCGAAACCATGCATCGACGAGGAGAGACGTGCTCTCCTCGCCTTCAAACAAGATCTCACTGATCCTTCTGGGAGGCTTTCTTCTTGGGTTGGTCAAGCTTGCTGTCAATGGAAAGGCATTTCATGCAAAAAAATCACAGGTCATGTTGAAAAGATTGATCTCCAAAATACGTACACATACACACTTTCTGTTTTCGATGGAGAGTGGGATGAGATGGAGAACTCTTCTTTGGGTGGTAAGATAAATCCTTCTTTGCTTAGCTTGAAACATTTGAGCTACCTAGATCTAAGCAGGAATGATTTTCAAGGGATTCCCATTCCCACATTCTTTGGCAAGCTCAAAAGTTTGAGGTATCTCAATATCTCACGTGCTTCATTTGGAGGAGAGATTCCAGCTCATCTTGGTAACCTATCAAACCTGAACTATCTTGACCTAAGTGAAGAGTCTGACTACTCTTTACTTGAATTACCTTCCCACAACTTGAAATGGCTTTCCAATCTCTCTTCCCTAAAATACCTCAGTCTTGAAGGAGTGGACCTCAGCAACACTGGGGTAAGTTTGGTAATTGCTTTTAACAAGTTTCCTTCCCTACTAGAGTTGCACCTACCCGCATGTCATATTAAAAGCCTTCCAATCTCACTAGGAAATGTTAACTTCACATCACTTTTGTTCCTTGACATGTCATATAATGATTTGAAGTTTCCACTTCCTGAATGGTTTTTTTATCTGACTAGCCTCAGAAAACTTGTTCTAAGCGGTAATTTTTTGGGTGGTCCAATTCCCAGTGAATTTCAAAGCCTAAAATCACTAGAAGCTCTTGATTTGTCTTTTAATGATCTTTCAGGTCAAATTCCCAAAAATTTTGGGAACTTTTGCAATCTAAAGACATTGAATCTTGCAAATAACCAATTTGAAGGGGGGATTCAAGAACTTTTGGGTGGTTTATCAAGTTGTCCCAATAGTGAATTAGAGTCACTAGATTTGTCTTCTAATAAGCTGAAAAGCCAATTGCCTGCCTCAATAGGAATGCTACACAACTTGAAGTATCTTAACCTCCACAATAATGATATGAGTGGGTCCATTCCTAAAAGTTTGGGGCAACTCTCCGAGCTTGTCCACCTAGATCTATCTTTTAACTCATGGGAAGGGTTGTTAACAGAAGCCCATTTCACAAATCTCACAAGATTGAAATACTTTTCATTAGGCAAAGTCATCCCAAACCCAACTCTACCTATTCCTCTCATTTTCAATGTGTCTTATGAGTGGGTTCCTCCTTTTCGGCTGCACAAAATTAACATTGGGAACTGTAAAGTAGGTCCAGCCTTTGGGGCATGGCTTCAATCTCAAACTCAACTTGTCTTTGTCAAACTTTCTTCCACTGGAATCTCAGATTCTATACCCGAGGATTGGTTCATGAAATTATCTTCCCAAGTTGAGTATTTGGCTTTGTCTTCCAACCAAATCCATGGAAAGCTTCCTTGCAATTGAAACTCCCAAATGCACTGCTTTTGGATTTGAGTCATAACCAATTTGATGGACCAATTCCACTTTGGTCTGGTGACAATGTGGTTCGATTTAAGCTTGAAACTAATTCATTTTCTGGCACCATTCCATTGAATTTTGACCAAAAGTTTCCAAAATTAGAATCATTTTATCTTGCTGAAAATCATTTGCATGGCACCATTCCACCTTCCATTTGCAACATGAAGCACTTGTATATCCTTTCTCTGAGAAACAACAAGCTATCAGGAGAACTTCCACAAGCATGGAGCCTGTTGCCCAATATAAATATTGTAGATGTTGCATACAACAATCTCTCAGGCAATCTTCCCAGTTCAATGGGTGACTCAGGTTCTCTTTTCATGTTGAAGATGAACAACAACAATTTCGAGGGTGAAATTCCTTTTTCCTTGCAAACCTGCACTGCTTTGAGGAATATTGATCTTGGGAATAATAGATTCACTGGTGAAATACCTCCATGGATAGGATCAACTGCTGTCTTGGTGTCAACCCTAAGGCTGAGATCCAATTTTTTAAGTGGACATATCCCACAACAGTTGTGCAATCTTGGCTACCTTCACATCCTAGACCTTGCTCACAACAGCTTTTCCGGGACAATCCCCAAGTGTTTGAACAATCTAACTGGTCTCAGAATCTTTAATAACAGTTTTTATAATATATATCTAGAGTATGACCAACAAACAATAGTGATGAGAGGAAGAGAACTCCAATTGAACACTTCTCTAGCGTATGTAAAAAGCATTGATCTTTCATCGAATAGGTTTGAAGGTGAAATCCCTCAAGAAATATGCAGCCTCGTTCTATTGCGCAGCTTGAACTTGTCGATGAATCAGTTAAGTGGAAACATCCCATCAAAGATCGGAAACTTGTCGCAGCTCGATACTCTTGATCTCTCACTCAACCACCTTTCAGGACAGATTCCTCAAAGTCTTTCATCATTGACCTTCTTGTCTAACTTGAACTTTTCCTATAACAACTTGAGTGGGAAATTCCTTTGGGAAACCAACTCCAAGCACTCCCTGATTCATCCATTTATGAGGGCAACCCATTCCTTTGTGGATTTCCTCTTTCAACCAAGTGCTCCGAAGATGGCAATTCTACTCCCAAGGATCCAAAAGACAATGACAATGAAGACGGAAATGAGAAGTTCTGGTTCTATGTAAGTATGGCACTTGGTTTTATCGTAGGCTTTTGGGGTGTTTTTGGCACATTAATTGTGAAGAAGTCATGGAGATACGCTTATTTTCGATGGTTTGATAACATCAAAGATAAGGCAACACTATGTGTGCGTCGCTTGGTTTGCCAAGAGTGATTTTCAAAGGGGATTGTATGCAGGTCATCTCCGCTATTGCATGGACAAATGCAGACCATTTCTATTTTGGTAGTATTGTTGATGATATAAAAACCCTGGTTATAAAGAATGGGTTTAGTTTTTTTATTTGCTATGTGTGAAGACAATAAGGTAGCGCACCATGTTGCGCGGAGTGCACTGTCTTATGATTCTAAAGTAGAGGTTTGAGGAACCACAAAATATTAGTCAAGATTGTCTTCTCTTTGATGCTTGTAATAGGGGTAAGGTTTTAAGCCCTTTTTTTTATGATTAATAAAGTTTCCCTCGTACTGTCGAGGTTCTCTCAAAAAAAAACAAAAAAAAAAGCAACACTAGCAATTACAGTGAAAGCCGCTCCTTTGCAAAGGAAACTTTGATTAAAACAGGAAAGTAAAAGTTGTTATTTTTAACATTTATGAAGTTCTTATCTCGTGTGTTTTTCCCCTTCAATTTGAATTGTAATTTAAATTTTCTAGGAATAATATAAAGTTTTTATTCATATCCCGTGTGATATGTTTTTTCCCTTCAGTTAGAACACAATATTCGACCATAAAAAGAACACCAAACAAATGATTAATGTCATATTAAACTTACTAACTATTAATGTCATATAGTAGGAGACCTTTTTTGTGTATACTAGCCTCCATGTGCAGGGGATTGCCCTATTGTTTTCTTTGATATTTGCGGTGATGATTTTACCACTTCTCTTTTATCTCTTTTTTTTCAGCCACTCCTCTTTTATCCACTTAAACTCCCTTTTGTTTTTAAAAAAATACTTTTTACTATAACTATAAAAAAAATAATAATAATAATAAAATAAAATAAAATAAGTGTAAGAGGACAAAAGATGAGTGAGAACATATAATTTCCAACAAAGGAAGTATAAGTGAATAAAAGAAGAGTGAGAAAATCAGCGCCCTTTTTTTGAGTTAATAACTCAGCATTTTTATTATTCAATCCCCATAAACCTGATCATTTTTATTTTCCTATCTATTGACATTTTATTTTCCCATTTCAATTTAACTTAGGACGTCAAGAAAAATACAGTTGCATATAATAAATAAACAAACCATTTTCTAAGTCGCAACAAAGGCCAAAAATGAAATATAAAAAATATAAAAAAAAAATTAAAAGAAAGTCTAAGAATTAGAAAAAACATTAATACATATACACTACTACATTTTACACTTTGCGCGACGAAGAGAATTTCGTCTCAAAATACATTGTAATCGCACAAATTTCATGCGACAGAAACTTCGTCATGAGAATCTGTCAGCAAAGATCGCGAAGAAAGACTTTGCGCGACGAAGTTTTTCATTGGTTAGCAAAGTGACTTTGAGCGACGAAATATATTGGTCGCGCAAAGTGACTTTGCGCGACAACATATTAGTCGCAAGAAAGTGACTTTCTGTGTAAAAATATTAGTCGTGCAAAGTTTTGTGCTATGAAAAATAAAAATAAAAATTCCTCGTCCCATTTTGGTACCGCCCAAATTTTTAGAGTTTTGTGCGACGAAATATTTTGGTTTTTGACTTTTGGTTTTATTATTTCTTTAATATTAATTTAATTATATTAATTATTTCGAATTTTTACTTTTTAAATTTAATTTAATTGTATGATTTTTTTTGTTACTTTAATTTAAATTGATATTAATTTAATTATATTAATTTTTTTGAATTTTTAAATTTAATTTAATTGTATGATATTTTTTAATTACTTTAATTTAAATTGAAATATGAAAAATAAAATTACATATGAAAAATAGTGATCAAATTATCCAATAAATATATATAATATTCAAAATTGTATACATAAATTAACAAAGTACAATAATAAAATCCTAATACAAGCGTATTGTGATGGTAGTGGCGGAGGATATGTTTTGATAGCTTCCTAATCCTCAACTTTAGCCGTCAAAGTCTTGATGATTCCCTACCCAAAAAAAAAAAAAAAAGGGATAATCTCCCCTAAAATTGTTATACCACAAATCCAACCCAAACTCCAATCCCTCCTCCCACAAACTCAAAACTAACTCCAAAAACACATATTAATGAAAAAATTTTAAAATTTGGAGAGAATATACCTTTTGGCAAGATTGAGAGTGAGTGAGAATGAGAGAGAGAAGTGAGTGTGAGAGAATTAGAGAAAATCGTGATAGAGAGATGAGAGAGTGAGTGAGAGTGAGACATAGTGAAGAGAGATGAGAGAGTGAGTGAGAGTGAGAGATAGTGAAGAGAGAGATGATGAGAGATTAAGTCAGAGGAGTGAGTGTGAGAGAAATGGTGGGATTTGGGGAGAGGAAAGAGAGAGGAGAGGTAAGAGAAAGACATTGAGAAAATGGTGGAGTTATTTTCATTTTAAAAACCGTATCACTTTGCGCGACGAAAAATATTGGATTATTGGTCGCTCAATGTTTTGCGCAACGAAACATATTGGTAGCGCAAAGTCAAAAAAAAAAATCCGTGTCCCATTTTTGGTACCGCCCAAATTTTGAAATTTTTGCGCGACAAAAATATTGGAATATTGGTCGCTCAAAGTCAAAAAAAAAAATCCCCACGTCCCATTTTGGTACCTACCCAAATTTTGAAATTTTTACGCTACGAAAAATACATATTGGTCACATAAAGTCTTAAAATTATATAAAAAATTCAGCGTCCCATTTTGGTACCCAAATTTTTGCTGAAAAATATGTATTGGTCGCATAAACTTTTGAGCGACACAAAATATTAGTAGCGCAAAGTCTAATTTTTAAATAAAAAAATCCACGTCTTATTTTTATACCCGCCCAAATTTTTAGAGTTTTGCGATGAACTATTGGTCGCGCAAACTTTTGAGAGACGAAAAATTGGTTCGTAGTACGATATTTATAAAAATAATTGCTATGAATAATAAAAAATAAAATTATTTTATTTTACAATTTAAAATATAAATAAGGTTGAAGATACTTAATAAAGGTATATACTATTCAATTTCTTAATTGTTATACGTATAAAATAAATAAATTTAAAGCTACTTAATAAGTAAATAAATATATATATATACACACACCATTCAACGATCCAACCGTCAAACTTGTTTGTATATACTTCAAGATCGTATACCCCAAAAATCGCAAAATACAAACATTCAGAGACCTAGTAACGGGACAAAAAACTTCAACGGTTATAAATGAAAAATCACGATTTAACAGTTATTTTAACTCCAATTTTGATGATTTTTTACAGCTACACTCCTTGACCCTATATGAATACAATGAACTAATTCGATCGTCAATTTAAAATATTTACACTAGTGGATACCACAAAATCTTATGTTATATTTAACAAAAGTATAAATAAACTCTTAATTGTTAGTGAATATATTATTTTGATGGCATACGTATTCTACGAAACTAGTTTCAACGATCCAACCGTCAAACTTGTTTGTTTATACTTCGAGATCATATACCTCAAAAATCGGAAAAAATAAACATTTAGAGATCAAGTAACGAGACAAAACTTTTCGACGATTATAAATGAAAAATCACGATTTAACAGTTATTTTAACTCCAATTTTGATGATTTTTTACAGCTACACTCCTTGGCCTTATATGAATACAATGAACTAATTCGATCATCAATTTAAAATATTTACACTAGTGTATACTACAAAATCTTATGTTATATTTAACAGAAGTATAAATAAACTTTTAATTGTTAGTGAATATATTGTTTTGATGGTATACGTATTCTAAAAAACTAGTTTCAATGATCCAACCATCAAGCTTGTTTGTTTGTACTTCGAGATCATATACGCCAAAAATCGGAAAAAGTAAACATTCAGAGATCAAGTAAGGGGACAAAACTTTTCGACAGTTATAATTGAAAAATCACGATTTAACGGTTATTTTAACTCCGATTTTGATGATTTTTTACAGCTACACTCTTTGACCCTATATGAATACAATGAACTAATTCAATCATCAATTTAAAAAATATATTTTCTAACAAAAACATTTTAAAAAAGAATTTTATTTATTTTTATAAGGACTTTGCGACGAATTGTCTTTAGTCGAGCAAAGTTCTTTTTGACAATTGTTTTTAGTTGCGCAAAGTGCTAAAGTGCTTTTTGCGACGAATAGTTTTTCGTTGCACAAAATTTGGTCGCTCAAGACTATGCGACAAAAAAAAATTGTCGCACAAAATTTTGTCATGCAAGGTTTTAGCGATGAAATTTTGTGTTTCGTCGCGCAAAGTGACTTTGAGCGACGCATAATTTTTCATCTCGCAAAATGTGGTCGCGCAAGGGTGATTTTCTACTAGTGATATCAACAACATAAAACATCTAAATGGTTCATCTCCTATCAAACTATGCTTCACCGTACTTGGGAACAATTGCAGTACCGTACTGTATTAAAGCATGCCTTCCGCGCCCGATGACCCCCAAGTCAAAACCATCATGCATCCACAGATTAGTCTCTGAGACAGTGGGAGACCAATGTTTACCCAATCCCTTCGAGGGCCCACCCCCATTGTGGTCCAGTAGTGCTTCAATCCTTATCTCTTGATTTACTTTCCGGGTCAATACCCTTTGATTTGATATCATTATTTTTGTTCTCAAAGTGGAAAAGTTGCACCTTTCTGAGAATCTAAGTGTTTGAATAATATGACTACATTGGTCTACGGTGATTCCACTACATTTGTTCTATCACCATCATGTAATTTGCAATGTACTTGCAGGCTATTAAATAAATCACTGAAGAAGCCAAATTGGCTTTCTTTTTTTTCGCTCTTTTAGGTCTTTTCATAAATTTTCCACACCAAGAACACAAGTTGTCACATGTGAAGAATGCAGTGTGTTTGGCGATCACGACAAAGGAACATAGTCAACAATTTTGTTAAAATAATCAATATCGGAACACCAAAGAGGAAAACGCAGAGGAAAGAGACCAACTTGAACTCCCCTTTTTTCCTTGGTGAATCCAATGGTGTCCCATTTTACTGCAGTTAAACGTATATTACGATATCTAAAGGGCACAATGCAGTTTGGTATGTCATATACTAGAGGAGATTTGCAGTTAAAGGCCTTTAGTGATGCTGATTGGGCAGGGGACCCTAATGACAGAAGATCTACTACTGGTTTGGTGGTATTTTTGGGTAACAATCCAATTTCGTGGTCCTCTAAGAAGCAACAAACTGTTTCCAGATCATCAACTGAAGCTGAATATCGAGCCTTATCCTTTACCTCAGCTGAATTGGATTGGATCAAACAGTTATTAGCATTTCTGCACATTCCACTTCCTAGTGTGCCTGTCCTCTTTTGTGACAATCTCTCAGCTATTGCCTTATCTTTTAATCCTGTTCAGCATCAAAAGACCAAACACATAGAAATCGACGTGCATTTTGTTCCCAAAAGACTTTCACAGAAACAACTCTCTGTGCAGTTTGTGTCTTCCCAGGAGCAATTTGCTGATATTCTTACAAAGGGGTTGAGTGGTCCTCTTTCCGAACTCATTGCTGCAATCTCATGCTTGGTTCCTCACAGCATGCTCTTGTGCACTTCTCCTTTGCCTCCTATAAATTCAATCATTCTGCTCAGAAGCCAACTCCACAAAAGCAAAGAAAACTTTGCACCATAATGGCTAGCTTTACAAATTACTTATTCAGTCCTACATATCACCTCAGCATTACTCATTATTTCCTCATCTTCTTTTTGGCCTCCTCATATCCACACACTAGTAAACTCCATTTTGGTGATGCACTTCCAAATTCGAAACCATGCATCGACGAGGAGAGACGTGCTCTCCTCGCCTTCAAACAAGATCTCACTGATCATTCTGGGAGGCTTTCTTCTTGGGTTGGTCAAGCTTGCTGTCAATGGAAAGGCATTTCATGCAACAACATCACAGGTCATGTTGAAAAGATTGATCTCCAAAATACATACACATACACAATTTCTGTTTTCAATGGAGAGTGGGATGAGATGGAGAACTCTTCTTTGGGTGGTAAGATAAATCCTTCTTTGCTTAGCTTGAAACATTTGAGCTACCTAGATCTAAGCAGGAATGATTTTAAAGGGATTCCCATTCCCACATTCTTTGGTCAGCTCAAAAGTTTGAGGTATCTCAATATCTCACTTGCTTCATTTGGAGGAGAGATTCCAGCTCATCTTGGTAACCTATCAAACTTGAACTATCTTGACCTAAGTGAAGAGTCTTGACTACTCTTTACTTGAATTACCTTCCAACAACTTGAAATGGCTTTCCAATCTCTCTTCCCTAAAATACCTCAGTCTTGAAGG
Source organism: Prunus mume (assembly GCF_029339155.1). Lineage (NCBI taxonomy): Eukaryota > Viridiplantae > Streptophyta > Magnoliopsida > Rosales > Rosaceae > Prunus > Prunus mume. The sequence continues at coordinate 8,691,977 of NC_142700.1, forward strand.
AGTGGACCTCAGCAACACTGGGGTAAGTTTGGTAATTGCTTTTAACAAGTTTCCTTCCCTACTAGAGTTGCACCTAACCGCATGTCAAATTAAAAGCCTTCCAATCTCACTGGGAAATGTTAACTTCACATCACTTTTGATCCTTGACATGTCATATAATGATTTGAAGTTTCCACTTCCTGAATGGTTTTTTCATCTGACTAGCCTCAGAAAACTTGATCTAAGCGGTAATTTTTTGGGTGGTCCAGTTCCCAGTGAATTTCAAAGCCTCAAATCACTAGAAGCTCTTGATTTGTCTTTTAATGATCTTTCAGGTCAAATTCCCAAAATTTTTGGGAACTTTTGCAATCTAACAGACATTGAATCTTGCAAATAACCAATTTGAAGGGGGGATTCAAGAAGCTTTTGGGTGGTTTCTCAAGTTGTCCCAATAGTGAATTAGAGTCACTAGATTTGTCTTCTAATAAGCTGAAAAGCCAATTGCCTGCCTCAGTAGGGATGCTACACAACTTGAAGTATCTTAACCTCTACAATAATGATATGAAGTGGGTCCATTCCTAAAAGTTTGGGGCAACTCTCCGAGCTTGTTCACCAAGATCTATCTTTTAACCTCATGGGAAGGGTTTTTAACAGAAGCCCATTTCACAAATCTCACAAGATTGAAATACTTTTCATTAGGTAAAGTCTTCCCAAGACCCAACTCTACCAATTCCTCTCATCTTCAATGTGTCTTATGAGTGGGTTCCTCCTTCCAAGCTGCACAAAATTAACATTGGGAACTGTAAAGTAGGTCCTGCTTTTGGGGTCATGGCTTCAATCTCAAACTGAACTTGTCTTTGTCAAACTTTCTACCACTGGAATCTCAGATTCTATACCCGAGGATTGGTTCTTGAAATTATCTTCCCAAGTTGAGTATTTGGATTTATCTTCCAACCAAATCCATGGAAAGCTTCCTCTTGCAATTGAAACTCCCAAATGCACTGCTTTTGGATTTGGAGTCATAACCAATTTGATGGACCAATTCCACTTTGGTCTGGTGACAATGTGGTTCGAGTTTAAGCTTGAAACTAATTCATTTTCTGGCACCATTCCATTGAATTTTGACCAAAAGTTTCCAAAATTGGAATTCCATTTTATCTTGCTGAAAATCATTTGCATGGCACCATTCCACCTTCCATTTGCAACATGAAACACTTGTATACTCCTTTCTCTGAGAAACAACAATCTATCCAGGAGAATTTCTAACAAGCATGGAGCCTGTTGCCTGATATAATGGATTGTAGATGTTGCATACAACAGTCTCTCAGGCAATCTTCCCAGTTCAATGGGTGATTCAGGTTCTCTTTTCATGTTGAAGATGAACAACAACAATTTCGAGGGTGAAATTCCTTTTTCCTTGCAAACCTGCACTGCTTTGAGGAACATTGATCTTGGGAATAATAGATTCACTGGTGAAATACCTCCATGGATAGGATCAACTGCTTTCTTGGTGTCAACCCTAAGGCTGAGATCCAATTTTTTAAGTGGACATATCCCACAACAGTTGTGCAATCTTGGCTACCTTCACATCCTAGACCTTGCTCACAAGAGCTTTTCCGGGACAATATCCCCAAGTGTTTGAACAATCTAACTGGTCTCAGAATCTTTAATAACAGTTTTTATAATATATATCTAGAGTATGACCAACAAACAATAGTGATCAGAGGAAGAGAACTCCAATTGAACACTTCTCTAGCGTATGTAAAAACATTGATCTTTCATCAAATAGGTTTGAAGGTGAAATCCCTCAAGAAATTTGCAGCCTCGTTCTATTGCGCAGCTTGAACTTGTCGATGAATCAGTTCAGTGGAAACATCCCATCAAAGATCGGAAACTTGTCGCAGCTCGATACTCTTGATCTCTCACTCAACCACCTTTCAGGACAGATTCCTCAAAGTCTTTCATCATTGACCTTCTTGTCTAACTTGAACTTTTCCTATAACAACTTGAGTGGGGAAATTCCTTTGGGAAACCAACTCCAAGCACTCCCTGATTCATCCATTTATGAGGGCAACCCATTCCTTTGTGGATTTCCTCTTTCAACCAAGTGCTCCGAAGATGGCAATTCTACTCCCAAAGATCCAAAAGACAATGACAATGAAGATGGAAATGAGAAGCTCTGGTTCTATGTAAGTATGGCACTCGGTTTTATTGTGGGCTTTTGGGGTGTTTTTGGCACATTAATTGTGAAGAAGTCATGGAGGTATGCTTATTTTCGATGGTTTGATGACATCAAAGATAAGGCAACACTATGTGTGAGTCGCTTGGTTCGCCAAGAGTGATTTTCAAAGGGGATTGTATGCAAGTCATCTCAGCTATTGCATGGACAGGTGAAGACCATTTCTATTTTGGTAGTATTGTTGATGATATAAAAACCCTGGTTACAAAGAAAGGGTTTAGTTTTTTTGTTCGCTAGGTGTCAAGACAATAAGGTAGCGCACCGTGTTGCGCGGAGTGCACTGTCTTATGATTTTCAAGTAGAGTGGTTTGAAGAACCACAAAATATTATTCAAGATTGTCTTCTCTTTGATGCTTGTAATAGGGGTAAGGTTTTAAGCCCCCTCCCCTTTCCTTCTTTTTTATGATTCAATAAAGTTTCCCTCGTACTGTCGAGGTTCTCTCAAAAAAAAAGAATAAGCAAACACTAGCAATTACAGTGAAAGCCGCTCCTTTGCAAAGGAAACTTTCATTTAAAACCAGGAAAGTAAAAGTTGTTATTTTTAACATTTATGAAGTTCTTATCCCGTCTGTTTTTCCCCTTCAATTTGCAATGTGATTTATTTTTTCTAGGAATAATATAAAGTTACTTAATAATTTTTAAAATTAAATTTTGCACCCAAACAAATGATTAATGTCGTATTAAACTTACTAACTATTTTCCACATGTATATAGTCGGATTTATATATATACACTAGCCTCCGCGTGTAGGAGACCTGTTTTGTATCCATCTCACATATATTTAATTAATGGTTTCACTTGACAAACATATGTTTAATTTATTGCAACAACATGTATTTTTTTTTAAATTGTATTTTTCTCAACGCGTATTTTAAATTTTTTTTATCTGATATTTGTAATTGTATATGTTGAGAAACTTTATATTATACAAATATTAAAATTACTTTATACAAAGATTATTGACAAATTGAAATATCTTTTTTCTTCTTTCAATTGTGTTTAGGAGATTTATCAAGAAACCTTTCATATAGCCAGAATGTTGAATTTGTTCCCACTGTGGATTGCCCTATTGTTTTCTTTGATATTTGCTGGTTGGTTTCTACCCGTAAACCTGAGCTTTTTTTTTTTTTTTTTTCCACCACTCCTCTTTTATCCACTTATACTCCTTGTTGTTTAAAAAAAAAATACTTTTTACTATAACCCCAAAAAAAAAAAAAAAGTGTAAGCGGACAAAAGAGGAGCGAGAACATACAATTTCTAACAAAGGACGTATAAGTGAATAAAATAAGAGTGAGAAAATCAGCTCCCTTTTTTTAAGTTAATAACCTCAGCATTTTTATTATTCAATCCCCATAAACCTGAGCATTTTTATTTTCCTGTCTATTGACATTTTATTTCCTGTCTATTGACATTTTATTTTCCCATTTCAATTTAACTTAGGACAATACAGTTGCATATAATAAATAAATAAACCATTTTTCTAAGTCGCAACAAAGGCCAAAATTGAAATATAAAAAATATATAAAAAAAACAAATTTAAAAGAAAGTCTAAGAATTAGAAGAAAAAAAACATTAATACATATATTAACAACATGAAACATCTAAATGGTTCATCTCCTATCAAACTATGCTTCACCATACTTGGGAACAATTGCAGTACCACACTGTATTAAAGCATGCCTTCCGTGCCCGATGACCCCCAAGTCAAAACCATCATGCATCCACAGATTAGTCTCTGAGACAGTGGGAGACCAATGTTTCCCCACCCCCATTGTGGTCCACCAGTGCTTCAACCCTTATCTCTTGATTTACTTTCCGGGTCAGTGCCCTTTGATTTGATATCATTATTTTTGTCCTCAAAGTGGAAAAGTTGTACCTTTCTGAGAATCTAAGTGTTTGAATAATATGGCTACATTGGTCTATGGTGATTCCACTACATTTGTTCTATCACTATCATGTAATTTGCAATATGTACTTGCAGGCTATTAAATAAATCACTGAAGATGCCAATCTTCGCCTTCTTCTTGTCATAAATTGTTCCACCAAGAACACAAGTTTGTCACATGTGAAGAATGCAGTGTGTTTGGTGATCACGCGAAGGGCACATAGTCAACAATTTTGTTAAAATAATCAATATGGGAACACCAAAGAGGAAAACGCAGAGGAAAGGGACCAACTTGAGCTCCCCTTTCTTCCTTGGTGAATCTTCCTCACATGGTTTTGTTAGTTTTGTTTATGCCTACTTGCCAATCTAGCCAACTTGTAAAATGGGTTGAATACTTGGAATCTGGACGGCAATGATTTAGATATTCATTTTACACTTTCATAACCTCCTATAAGTATAGCTTTCTGCTCAGTTGCCATCTGCACCACAGCAAAGAAAATTTTGTATGAAAATGTATAGCTTTGCAAACTCATTCAGTTCTAACTTTCACCTCAAAATTGCCCACTATTTCCTTCTTTTCTTTTTCGCCTCTTTATTTCCACACACTAGTAAACTCTGTTTTGGTGATGCACTTCCAAGTGTGACACCATGCATCCATGAAGAGAGACGTGCGCTTCTCGCCTTTAAACAAGATCTTACCGATCCTTCTGGGAGGCTTTCTTCTTGGGCAGGTCAACATTGCTGTCAATGGAAAGGAATTTCATGCAACAACAAAACAGGTCATGTTGAAATGATGAATCTGCGGAACACTTATACGTATACGCTGTCTGTTTTTGATGCAGAGTGGGATGAGATGGAGCACTCTTCTTTGGGGGGTAAGATAAATCCTTCTTTGCTTAGCCTGAAACATTTGAATTACCTAGACCTAAGCCAGAATGATTTTCATGGGATTCCCATTCCCAAATTCTTTGGTCAGCTTAAAAATTTGAGGTATCTCAATCTCTCCTATGCTTCATTTGGAGGAGAGATTCCACCTCAGCTTGGAAACCTCTCAAACTTAAACTATCTTGACCTCAGTGAAGAGTCTGACTACTCTTTACTTGAACTTCCTTCCAACAGATTGAATTGGCTTTCCAATCTCTCTTCCCTAAAATACCTCAATCTTGAAGGACTGGGCCTCAACAAAACAGGGGAAGGTTGGCTACATGCTGTTAACATGCTTCCTTCCCTAATAGAGCTACACTTACCAGCATGCCAGATTGAAAGCCTTCCACTCTCCCTAGGAAATATTAGCCTCAAATCACTTTTGATCCTTGACATGTCATATAATGAGTTGAAGTTTCCATTTCCTGAATGGCTTTTGAATCTAGCTAACCTCAGAAAACTTAATCTAAGGGGGAATTCATTCAGTGGTGCCTTTCCCCTTGAACTTGGAAGGCTCAAATCATTGGAACATCTTGATTTATCTTTCAATGCACTTGAAGGTCAAATTCCCGAACTGGCTGGAAATTTTTGTAACCTAAAGATCTTGAATCTTGCTAGCAATAAATTTGATGGGGAGATTCAAGACCTTTTGGGTGGTTTAACAAGTTGTCTTAACACAAATTTAGAGTCATTAGATTTGTCTTCTAATATGTTGCATAGAGAATTGCCTGCCTCCTTGGGGATGCTACACAATTTGCAGTATTTTAGTCTCTACAATAATGAAATGAACGGGTCCATTCCTGAAAGCTTGGGGCAACTCTCTCGGCTAACTCACCTAGATTTATCTTTAAATTCATGGGGAGGGTTTTTAACTGAAGCCCATTTCACAAATCTCACAAGATTGAAATACTTTGCATTAGGCGAAGTCACCCCATACCCTACTCTCCCTATTTCTCTCATTTTCAATGTGTCTTATGAGTGGGTTCCTCCTTTCATGCTTCACACAATCAACATTGGAAACTGTCAAATAGGTCCTACCTTTGGAGCATGGCTTCAATCTCAAACTGAACTAGCCTTTGTCAAACTTCATGGTGCTGGAATCTCAGGTGCCATACCAGAGGACTGGTTCTCTAAAATATCTTCCAAAGTCTATTATTTGGATTTGTCTTACAACCAAATCACTGGAAACCTTCCATTGCAATTGAAATTTCCAAATGCTCTGATTTTGGATTTGAGTCATAATCAAATTCATGGCCCCTTCCCACTTTGGTCCAGTGACAATGCGATCCGTCTTCAGCTTCAAACCAATTCATTTTTTGGGCCAATTCCAATGAATTTGGACCAACGATTTCCACAATTGTTGGCACTGTATCTTTCTGAGAACCATTTGAATGGTACTATTCCACTCTCTATTTGCAACCTCAAAAACTTGCTAGTCCTTTCTCTGAGAAGCAATGAGCTGTCAGGAAAATTTCCTCAAGCATGGAGTCTGTTGCAGGAAATATGGGTCATAGATGTTGCATACAACAATCTCTCAGGCAAGCTTCCAAATTCAATTGGTGTCCCGGGGTCACTTTTTATGTTGAAGGTCAACAACAATAATTTGGATGGTGAGATTCCACTTTCCTTGCAAAATTGCACTTCTTTGAGGCACATTGATCTTGCAAATAATAGATTCACTGGCACCATACCTTCATGGATAGGATCAAATGTGCCCCTGGTGTCGATCTTACGACTGCGATCGAATTTCTTTACTGGACATATCCCCCAACAGCTGTGCAATCTTGGCTACCTTCACATCCTAGACCTTGCTCACAACAACTTTTCAGGAACCATCCCCAAGTGTTTGAATCATCTGAGTGCTTTAACGCATGGCAATTTTAGTGCCTATGACTTATATTCATATTATGACCAGCAAACATCAGTGGTGAAAGTAACAGAACTCGAATATCAGTCGCAGACTTTGATGTTGGTTAAAAGCATTGATCTTTCCTCGAATAGCCTTGAAGGTGAAATCCCTGAAGAAATATGCAGCCTCCTCCTGTTGCACAGCTTGAACTTATCGAAGAACCAACTAAGTGGAAACATTCCCTCAAACATTGGAAGCTTGCAGTTGCTCGAAGTTCTTGATCTCTCACGCAACCTCCTTTCAGGCTGGATTCCTCAAAGTCTTTCATCTTCCACCTTCTTGTCTCACCTGAACTTGTCCTATAACAACTTGACTGGTAGAATTCCGTTGGGAAACCAGCTCCAAACCCTCACAGATCCATCCATTTATATGGGTAACCCATCATTGTGTGGGGTTCCTCTGTCAACTAAGTGTTCCGAAGATGATCACACTCCTACAAAAGACAATGATCATGAAGATACAAATGATAAGTTGTGGTTCTATATTAGCACGGCACTCGGCTTTATCTTAGGATTTTGGGGTGTTTGTGGCACCTTACTTGTGAAGAAGTCATGGAGGTATGCTTATTTCCGATGGTTTGATGACATCAAGGATAAGGTGATGCTAGCATTTGCATTGAAAATGGCTCGTACTCAGAGGAAATTTTGATTGGAATAGAAATATGGAACCAAGTTCTTGAATTCACAACACTTGAGCAAGTATGAAATTCATGTACCATATGAAGTTTTCCCCTGTATGCACTTGTTTTGATTACTTAGAATACGGAACCCACCGTTCATTTCAAGTACTATTTCTTTTTTCTATAAGGCTTTCATTTCAACTCCACTAGCAAATGGAGTTCAGTCAGCTATTGTGCTAAGAGCATCTCCACCCATAAGGGCAAAGTCTAAGGCAAGGGCTGCCACTATTCACGTGAATAGTGTCAGCCTTGCCATTTGTGGTTCCACCCATGAGGGCAAAGTCTAGGACAAGTCTAAGGCAAATACTATTCATTGTACTTTATTTCCTATTTTTTTATACTTTAAACCATTAATTTTGATAATCTTTTGTAATTAAATTTTCGGATAAGATTTTTACCTCTAAAATTGTGCCACGTGTCCCATGTCAGATAAGATTTTCAGATATTTTTAAAAATATACATAATCTTAGATTTCAGATAAGATTTTACCTAAAATTGTGCCATGTGTCCCATGTCAGATAAGATTTTGATATTTTTAAAATTATAATCTCATATTTCAGATAAGATTTTCACCCTCTAAAATTATGTCACGTGTCGTCTCTATCTTCATCCTCTATAAAACCACACCATCAACTCATACCTCTCACACCATCTCTTATCTATTCCTTCATTTCTCGATTTTACAAAACACATTCTACTCAATGTCAAACTTGTCGAGGTGTTGGAGAGGTAACATAAAGAAAGGGAAGAAATTCGGCGTAGACGTGAAGAAGATCGGACGCCGATGAAGAAGAGGAACAAATGCTTGCAGCAACGGTGTGTATGCTTAATCAATCAAGGCAACACCGTCGTCGTCGTGCCTGAATGTGGACATGACGTAGGGAGTCTCGAGGTAAGAATCTCTTGGAGGATTATTTTATCCTAAATTCGTTATATCCTGCTTCTAAGTTTCAAAAGAGATATAGAATGCAGCCACATTTGTTCCAAAAAATCATGCATGATATTTGTAATTACGACACATACTTCATTCAAAAACATGATTCTGTTGAAGCTTTGGGTTTTATCCCGAGCAAAAACTTACAGCTGCTTTGCGGATGCTTGCTTATGGGGCATCTGCAGAGCAGGTGGATGAGATTGCAAGGATGGGAAAATCTACTATCCTAGAGTGCTTGGTGAGATTCTGTGATGCAGTAGAAAATTTGTACACAAGGGAGTACCTTCGCAAACCCACGCCGAGGGACCTGCAAAGGCTTCTACAAAAAGGCGAGGCTCGAGGTTTCCCAGGAATGATTGGAAGCATCGATTACATGCATTGGCACTGGAAGAATTGTCCTACTACTTGGCAATGAGAGTACGGGAATCGGAAGGGCCAAAAAGTATAATTTTGGAGGTCGTAGCTTCATTCAACTGTTGGGTTTGCATGCCTTCTTTGGGGTTGCCGGATCTCAGAATGACCTCAATGTCCTTGGTCAATCCCTAGTGTTCGACAAGGTATTTGCCAGGTCATTCTCCCCAGGTCACATACCAAATCAACAATATCGTATACTCTGGTGCATACTACCTTGCCGACGGAATTTATCCTAGGTGGACGACATTCGTGAAAACAATTCCGAATCCTCAATCCGAGAAGGAAAGAAGCTTTGCTTCCTTTCAAGAAGGTTAGAGGAAAGACATGAAAAGGTGTTTTGGTATCTTGCAAGCTCGTTGGGCAATTATCAGGGGTGCTGCTCGAATGCTAGATGAGGAGGTGCTGCAAAGTATTATGATGACTTGCATCATCCTCCACAACATGATTGTGGAAGATGAGTATGACTACGATGCTCCAGAGGTGTTTGAACCCGATCCCATGAACACGGCGTTGACAAGAATATATGAAAAGCCGATGGGACCAAATGGACTACCATTGGAGCCCGAACCGTTACTTCGGGATGGTCAATTCAACAAACCCATGATTGATCGTTATCAAGAAATGCAATCTTCATATATTCACGAGATCCGTCAAGTTGACTTGATCGAGCACTTGTGGGAGATGAAAGGCAATCACAATGGATGAAGTCAAGATTAGTGCATTATGCTTTGTTTTTAATTATGCTTTATTTTGTGTGTTGTGTTTTTTGGAATTATGTTTTTTATTATTATTATGCTTTTATGTATGGTTTGTTTTGTGTGTTGTTTGCAATAAATTAAGGTTTGTTTTTAATAAATAGTCATATTATTTAATGCTTTTTTAATTGAATAAAAATGAAACAATACAACAAATTAAAGGATAATACAACAAATTAAAGGATAATACAACAATACAGCAATACAACATATGGCAAAGGTGTTTCAATACAACTTAATGGTTTTCATCATTTAACCAATCCGTATTGCTAGGTCCATCGTCATGGAAAAGTTTTCTTCTCATCACATCTCTTCGTCTTAGCTTCCAATAGGCCTTTGTTTCAGGAGACATATGGCTCGTATCCATGGCCATGATTTTCATCTCTCTATCATCCATGTCTTTTTCTTGTGCCTTCTGCTGTTGAATAACAAATGCTTCCTCTCGTGCCATGTCCATTTCATCTTTTTCAAGTCTTTCTCAATTCTTAGTGAGGTGTTCTTAGCTATTTGCTCCAATAATTGTACACATTCATTGTTCGAAGTGCCCCCTCTCGTGGCCTTTGCCGCCTTTCTCCCAATAGGTCTCGATGGACGTGGCACAAATGGTGACTCTGTTTCCATTGGGGAGTCTAATGGCGAATCGGTTGATGGCGACTCTTGGAACGGCGTCTCATTCAACACAACCGGAGGACCGGTGGGAATAATTTTGAATCTCGAACAATCCTTCACAACTTCCCAACATTGGAAATGCACGAAATTTTTTTTTTCCTTGCCCCATGGCACCGAACCACATTTGTGCTTGTATGATCTATTAAGCTATTTAAATAATTGGAAGTGCAAGAAAAAAAAATTATTATGCAAGAAAATATAAACTATTTTGAAATGCAAGAATAAAATTGATTATGCAAGAAAATATAGACAAATTGGAAATGCAAAAAAAAAAAAAATTATGCAAGAAAAAAAAAAGTTATATTAAATTGATTAAAATGGCAATTATAAATATTTTACCTCATCGGTAAAATTTTGACTGCTTTGAATGTTCTCTCTTGCTTTTGTCAAGGCATTTCTCCATTTCCCTGACTCTTTAGTTTCCATCTACTAGATAAGGCCATTTCGGTCCGAATGGAACCCGATCTTTGACATAATTCTCCATGAATTTTGCTCCACATATGATGGAACTTCATCTCATTACCCCGTGATAAGGTCATGACTAACGTTCACCCAAGACTGACACAACGCAATATCTTCCTGAGTTGACCACGAGCCTCCGACTTCGACAGAAGATGCCATTTGTTTTTTTTTATACAAATGGAAAGTAGTAGAAAAATGTGAGTGGAGAGTAAAAAACATTGGAAGGAGAAGAGTTTGTATGGAGAATTGGTGTGGAAAGTGAAAAATGTGAGTGGAGAGTAAAAAATATTGGAAGGAGAAGAGTTTGTATGGAGAATTGGTGTGGAAAGTGAATAATGTGAGTGGAGAGTAAAAAATATTGGATGGAGAAGAAATTGTATGAAGATTTGGTGTGGAAAGTAAATAAAATTGTTAGGTATTTATAGGGAAAAAATACATATTTTTTGGTTTTTTTTTTTAAAAAAATCAGAATTTTTCAAATTTTTTGCAATTTTTTAGCCAAAAAAGGACCGTCCGTTGGATTTGGAAAAAACGATCGGAGAGTCCTCGTCGCGACACGTGGCAAATGCCCGTTGGATTCGTTAGGGTGACATCATCATCGATGTCACTCGACGTCAGCCGAAAAGTCAAATTTTTACCGTTGGCGCGTGTAATTCACCCGCCAATAAAAAAATTTGAATTACCGCTGCTAAGTCACAAAACTCAAGCCCAGCAGAACTTACCCTTAGGCTCGCCGGCTGGTGGGACCCAGCTCTTACCCGGCTTCTTCTCATGCCTGGAGCGCGCTTGGGCTCGCCAGGAGCCTTTCCCCCGGTTTAGGTCTTGCACTGGACATGCTCTAATCAGTTGCCATCCAGGTTTGGTGGGTTGAATTAAACTTCAGGGGTAAATTTGGTGGGTTGTTTGTAGTGGACTCTGTATATATAGTATTTGGCCCAGCCCAACTGACCACTTTCTCTGAAATGGAATTACAATTGGCGTAGAGTTACAGTTAAACTGAAGATAGACTAGTTCAGAGCTGTGCTCTAATTAGTCAGCAATTGCATTTTAACACCATCTGCCTGATTTGACTTGAAAACTTGAAAAATAGGGTGAGCACCTGGAAACGGTGATGGACTGAAGTTCTTCACCCATGAACAATGCATCCAACGCGGTGCAGTGATTTGCAACAAGTATATTCTAATGAGTATCAATACTTAAACGTAGGCTAATGAGGATCTTGAGCTTCAGCATTTATGAAGTGTGAATCTTCGTGCATTTCGCAAAAACTAGAGCATTCATCTAGACCCTTCTTACTTTCATGTACCCGCTATGTTCCCATCCAAAATTTTTACACGTATACAAAAATAACACATCCAAAGCATAAAAGGTGCATATATACCAAATTGTGATTTACAAACATAAATCAATCCTTGAAGAAGCTCTTGTCAGCGGCAATTTTGTCTTAAGGATCTAATTGGGATGTTTGTTTTTTTTTTGGTCAAGATTGATTGCTGCTTTAAATTTTTTATTGATTTATTTTGAGAAACAAAAACATTGACTTTTATACAATCTAATTATTCAATCAAATATTATTAATTCAGTATTTCGATCAAATTATTTATTAATTTTGTTGAAATAATACAATTATGTATTAATAGTCAATTGATACAAATAAAAAACAATCGTCATGGTAATTAGTCAAGAAAACAACATCTCCCCGATTGGACTTCGCAAAGTAGTTTGAGGATCTGGAATCTGGCCGGCGGCACCGTTGATTTTGGGTTTGATTTTTACACGCTCCTAGACTTGTACAAATGTATGAGCTCATTTATTGTGTGCTCATCTGCATCAAATAGAGAAACCTTGATTCGTATAATGGATATCCATCGCCTCAAAATTTCTCACTACTTCCTCGTTTTGTTGTGTGTTCGGTGATATTGGACGTGCAAGCACTGGTGGGAAACAAATATGCATTGAGGAAGAAAGGCAATCTTTTTTCTAACAACCTATATGCAATCGTCATGCATGAACTCATACGCAAATATTTTCAGCCAAAAATAAATTGCCACAAACATATATGCGATGCGTCATTACCATTTTTATACAACAAAAGTAAAACATGACGATAAGATGTGACATATGATGTACGTATAGATAGAAGTTGAGTATATTAGTGGTGCAAGCTTAGACTAAACACATGTATGTACACATACCAAGACTTATAGATGGAATATATCAACCTTCAAGATATACGTACTAGCTACAAACCATGATTAACAACCCATTCCAAACAAAACAAGACAAAAATAAAAAGATCACACAAATAACTTATTCGCTCGCTATTGCATGCTGGAGGAGACCCTCAAACTCTCCACAACATGTATATTTCTCAAATTACCCGTCCCCAATGACTTACTAGATCCAAGATTTTCACATCTAAAAGAGTATATAACTCAGTGCATGTACGTAGTTGTTCAAAGAAGGAGCCACTCGATGGATGAGAGTAGGCTTTGGCCACAACGGTCAAAATTGATAGCTTTTGTGCTCTTAAACTGTCACGTTATATATGGAAACTGGATTAGACTACAGTTTAGTCAAGAAAATGCATTTGAACTCCCTGTACCTGATTGGACTTGCAAGTTGCAACTTTTCGAAATGGTCTAAGGACCTGGAATCTTGATGATCTATCCTCTATCCCTTTCTATCGAAGAAACGGTGACAAGGAAATAAAAGCCATACAAGGACCCCAATTTCTTCAGCGTACGAAAAATGCATTAAAAATTAGATGCATAAACGTATTCTAATGAGTTACTCGTAAACATAGGTCCACTTCCTACCCCCCCAATGTATATTCTAGTGAGCATCAATGTACGTATATTCTTTCAAAAATGTATAAGCGTATATTAATGATGCATTTATTGAAAAATGCTTTAATATTTGGATACAAGTCTAGTGATTTTGTGAATTGTAAGAATTGGAATTGTTTGCAAGAGGTTTATAACTCAAGTGGTTAAGAGCATTTATCTTTGTACCCAAGGTCCTAAGTTAGATTACCCAATATCGCTTGCATCAAAACTAAAAATTGGAATAGAGCTTAACTAACTAGCCCTATATTTAGTAATATTTCTCTTCTTAATGTTGAAATATATCATAATTTCGAGTTCCCTTTTCCCATTGGTTAAGGAAAAAAATGAAAATGCTTTAAGATGTGACAAAGAAAACCTACTAGACACGTATACAAAAATAACTCATCAAAAGTACAAAACTGGAATGCACACATATCAAATCATAATTTGCAAAAAGGATTGACTCCTTGAAAAATATATGAGGATTAATTTCATCTTAAAGAGATAGAAGAAACAAGTTCTAGAGTCTAGGCTCAACGGGTATTCTGGTTTTTCTAAACTTCATTTATATATTTTTATTTGTGTAATTATTACTTAAATTTGATATTTATTTGCATAAAGTTATTTATTAATTGTTTTAGAATATAACAAATTAACACAGTTTTTACAACATATATTCCTTTAACACTCATCACCTGGTTTACCATATCCGTAAGTGGCTTAACACAAACTAAATACATCAACTAAGGTATGTATATATATGTATTTATTTATCAGTCACTAGCTTAACACTTTACCATGTTGGTCAGCTTGATGAATTTGACATCAAGATTTTTGATATATTATTTTTGATATATCTCTTCCACCCTTTAATTTGACATCAAGATTTTTGATATATTATTGTAGCAACTTTAACCTTTAATTTTTGTTATTTCATGTCTACGTGACAATTTGATATATTTGTTCGAGATGCTCTAACCATCTCCAAAGAAGATGTCAAATCTAATGTGACACTTTTAACATATAAAAATAATAGTTGAAATTTACTCCAACTGAACTGCTATAATCTACGTGGAATGGCATATGAAGCCTCAGCTGTCAAAATTGCCGTCAAGTGTGGGAGACGTCTTTTGATTATTTTATTATTTCTTTGCTCATCTGGTTGTGGCTTAATCCTTTCATTTAATACTTATCTATATTTTTTTCTTCTTGTTATTATTTCATATATCTGCTGTCATTATATGCTTTCATTATTATTTTTCTTTTAAATTATTTTCCTTTTTTATCGTCACTTGACACTACAATATGATTGAATTTTTTACCGTTGAAAATTTATGTTGATCTTTTTTATGTTGTTTTCATCAACCAACGTGGAGATGGATGATTTTTTTGTTTAATTATATTTATGTTACATTTTATAATTAATTTATAAGTATTTTAACTTGATTAATGAATTACTCTTAATATTAAAATATAAAAATACATTCATTTAAGAAAGTATTAAATTAATCAACACTAATTAATAAAATAGTATTTTAATTTGACCCTGTGGGGTGTAAAATTATGCAGGATGTCAAATTGCCACATCAGTCATCAAATTTAAATTTAATGTTTGATATTTGACATCTCCCTTGAAGATGCTTTAAAGAGATAAGATAATGGCCTTTTAAGATAAAAAGATACAAAAGAGATAAAAGAAAGGTAAAGGGGAACATTCGAGAGGTAGATAGGAAATAGAGAAGTTTCAATTTTCCAAGTAGTGCATTGAACATGGATGCTATCAATTAAAGTACTATTTTAATAAAAATTTAAATTTGTCAAGATTAAAAAAAAGCCAGAAATGAATCCAGTGCCAAGTGGCACAAAATTAAACCATAAAAAATTAATGTGTTTGCTAATAGACCCTGGAGACCCTTCAAATTCAAAGTCTCCACGGCATCACCCATCAAAGCCTTGCTGCCCGCCAAAAAGGAATACAGAATCCACACCAAACGTCAACGCGTGAAACATGAGATGGAAAATGCATTTCACTCCATCTGGCTGACGATCTGGACCTGAAATCTTTACACACTCCTAGCCTTCTATAAATAAATGTATGAATTCACTTACTGTGTGTTCATCAAACTTGAGAAAACTTTATTCCATGATGGATATCTATCGCCTCAATATTTCTCACTATTTCCTCCTTTTGTTCTGCTTATTTGGTAATATCGGACTTGCAAGCACTAATGTGAAGTCAATATGCATTGAGGAAGAAAGGCAAGCACTTGTGAGCTTTAAACAAGATCTGAAGGATCCGTCTGGTAGGCTTTCTTCTTGGGTAGGTCATGACTGCTGCCAGTGGGAAGGGATTTCATGCAACAACCGCACCGGTCATGTCGCCAAGATGGATCTCCGCAGTCCATATCCATATCCCCAACAACCGGATGAGGAGTGGGGCTCTTCTTTGGGGGGTAAGATAAATCCTTCTTTGCTTAGCTTGAAACACTTACATTACCTGGATTTAAGTTTGAATAATTTTCAAGGGATCCCCATTCCTAAGTTCTTTGGGGAACTTAAAAGTCTTAGGTATCTCAATATCTCATTTGCATGGTTTGGGGGAGAGATTCCCCCTTCTCTTGGTAACTTGTCAAACTTGAACTATCTTGACCTCTCTTCCTCTTATTATGTTTCTAAAAACTTGAATTGGCTCTCTCATCTCTCTTCCCTAAAATACCTCAATCTCAATAGAGTGAATCTGAGCAGCACTACAGGAGTTACAAATTGGATGCATGATGTTAACATGCTTCCTTCTTTACTGGAGTTACACTTATCTGGTTGCGGACTAGAAAGTCTTCCACTCTCACTAGGGAGGATTAACTTTACCTCACTTTTGGTCCTTGATATGTCACAAAATGATTTCAACACTTCTTCATTTCCCAGCTGGCTTTTCAACCTTACTAGCCTTAGAAAACTTGATCTACAATGGAATTCCTTCAATAGTCCTCTTCCAGGAGAACTTGCAAGCCTCAAATTTCTAGAATACCTAGATTTATCTAATTCAGGCGTCAAAGGTCAAATTGCCAGAGTCAGTGGAAACTTGTGCAAGCTAAAGGTGTTACGTCTTGGGGGCAACGATTTTCATGGTGAGGGAATGGAAGAGTTTTGGAGGGCTTTGTCAAATTGTCCAAATAATACAATATTGGAGTTAGATTTGTCTGGTTGTGGACTGGAAAGCGAATTGGCGGCCGGGTTAGGAATGTTAACAAATTTGCAATTTCTTTACCTTAGCAGCAACAAGTTGTGGGGATCAATTCCAGAATCTATTGGAAGCTTATTGTCCTTGAAATACCTGGACCTCTCTGATAATCATATGAACGGGTCTATTCCAGAAGGTCTAGGAAAACTCTCTGAGCTAGAAGTACTAGATCTAGGTGAGAATTCATGGGAAGGCGTTCTAACGGAAGCCCATTTCATAAATCTCACAAGATTAAAAGCTATTTCCATATTCAACTATGATCCCAATTCCCTCATTTTCAACATCACTTATGATTGGGTTCCTCCTTTTAAGCTCCATTCGATTGACATTAGACATTGCAAAGTTGGACCTGCTTTTGGGGTATGGCTTCAATCTCAGACTGAACTACAAATTATCACCCTGAGTAGCACTGGAATATCAGATTCTATACCAGAGGAATGGTTGTTGAAGCTATCTTCCCAACTCACATACCTGAATTTATCTTACAACCAATTCCGAGGAAGGCTTCCATCAATTGAATTGAGATTTCCGTATTTACATTCTATAAGTTTGGATCATAATAAATTTGAGGGACCACTCCCTCTTTGGTCCACTAATGCCACCATCCTTGATCTCGAAAACAATTTATTTTCAGGGCCAATCCCTTCAAATTTTGACAAGCTGATGCCCCAATTGCAAGAACTATATCTTTCAGAGAATCATTTAAATGGTACTATTCCACCTTGTATTTGCGACATGCATTACTTTGCAGTTCTTTCTGTCAGGAGCAATCATTTTTCTGGAGAATTCCTAAATGCATGCAATCCGAAGAGCGTCATAAGCATTGTAGATGTTGCCTACAACAATCTTTCTGGTAATATGCCCAGTTCATTGGGGGAGTTAAGTAATCTTCAAGTATTAATGTTGAACAACAACAATTTTGGCGGTAAGATTCCCAATTCACTTCAAAATTGCCCTATTTTGAAGAGTATCGATCTTGGAGGCAACAAGTTATCTGGGAACATACCTTCTTGGATAGGAGGATCAAATGGATCCATGTTGTACATGCTACAATTGCGAAACAACTTTTTCAGTGGACATATTCCTCGACAATTATGCAATCTTGGCTACCTTCGCATCCTCGACCTTAGCCACAACAACTTTTCAGGAACTATTCCCAATTGCTTGAATAATTTGACTTCTCTTCTGCTTAATGTTTCCGTTACTCCCCCTCGTTTCTATACTCAACAAGCCACGTTGACATTAAAAGGACAACAACTTGTATATAACACGACTCTACTGCTGGTAAAGAGCATTGATCTTTCATCAAATAATTTACAAGGTGAAATTCCTCAAGAGATAAGTAGCCTCATTCTATTGGGTACTCTGAACTTGTCGATGAATCAATTCACTGGTAAGATCCCCACCAAGATTGGAAATATGTATTGGCTTGAAACTCTTGATTTCTCACACAACCATCTTTCAGGACAGATTCCTCAAACCCTTTCATCTTTAACATTTTTATCCCACTTGAATTTGTCTTATAACAACTTGGTGGGACGAATTCCTTGGGGCAACCAACTTCAAACGCTCACAGATTCATCCATTTATGTCGGCAATCCGTCACTCTGTGGGTTTCCTCTTTCAACTAAGTGCCCTGGAGATGAAACTTTTACTACTACAGATGCAAAACACGTCAATGATGATGGAAATGATGAGTTGTGGTTCTATGTGAGCATGGTACTTGGCTTTGTCGTAGGCTTTTGGAGTGTTTGCGGCACATTAATTGTGAAGAAATCATGGAGGTATGCTTATTTTCGATTATTTGATGACATCAAAAATAAGGTAACAGTAGCAATTGTGGCTCTTTAATCAAGAAGAAATCAAAACTTTACTTTACCGTTGTCTATGTAGTGTTGTCTAATGTAAATTTTGGCATAGTAAAGGTGGCTCATTTGCAAAGGAAATTTCATGATGTGTATATTGTAATGGTATATGATGCCTGTTTTTTTTCCTTTTTTGGTTATATGGCACAATATTAAATAAGTTTTGATTCAAAAAAAAATTAAATAAATGTATAGGTGGACATCCATCTTTTCTTAATTGCTCCTACTAGACATTAGTGATTTTATTTATCGATTATTATATACTAGTAAAAGGGAATATTTTTTTTAATCAATAGTAAAAGCCAGCGGGATCTAGCGCATTGAAAAATGGCTTTGCCTTGCAGACTAACCGCCATGACATCTTAGTTGTGTGCTTGTGTGAGAGAAATTTCCCTCTCCTATCATTTAGACTATCGCTTGTACTAAAAAAGACTAGACGGTGATAAGAAGGCTGCAATTGTCTCCTTAACATTCTTCTACTAAACATTCTTAATATTCTTCTCCTAAAAGGTTTTTTCAACCCCGAAAAAAAGAGTTATTCAAGAAAAACTAGACATAAGACTATCTCCAGCAAAGTTGCTATACTATGATGTTTAGCTATTTTGGCTAGAATGAGGGCTATACCCTGAACCAGGGGCTCACCCCTCTTAGGGCCTGGTTCCCAACCTATTTTATAAGCCTAGTGCAAACCTACTAAGAATATATAGAAAATCAGACGATACAAGTAAATTTCATTGTTAACTAAAAAATAACACCTAGTTAAGGAGCACATAAAAAGTCTTACCCTTTAAATGCATCTAGTACATGTCAAAAACTATTAATTAATCAAATGATTCATTATTCATACAAGAAAGAACACCAAAATCATTATCACAAAAACAATAACATGTTAAAGATTAGCTTATTTTCTTCCCTTTCTCAATATTGAACAAGTGGCTGCCTTATATTTAGAGTCTAATTAGGATTTTTTCGAGCTTGGTTATGATTGAATAATTGTGGTTTAATCTTTGAATTGTAGGTAGGACAACTTAATAAGATTTTCCACTTATTGCAGCAATTGCTAAAACATTTAATTAATCTTTTTTTTTCAAATTTTTTTCTTTTTAGAGGAATGGAAGGGCAACACTTCAACCCTCATGATGGGTCGAGGCTTTGAGAACTCCCAGCCAAATTCTAAATAGGACAACGCAAGGCAAAACATAGAGAACTCCTGGAGGCTTAGAGAACTCCTGGATTAATTCTCTATGCCTTGCATTGAATGAATGTAGATGTACAGACATGAAGTTGAAAACTTTTCATGTACACAGGTTCACTGTTCCATGTCATGTTTCATGAAAGCATTTTATAACCTTAAGACAATCATGCATTTGGGGAACTAATAATCATTCTTTTTGTACAATGAATTGAAATCCAACAAAATTATAACCAATGAACCAAAAGGAATAATTATTCATAACACTTAAACAGTAACCATATAATTAAATACATAGAATAGAAGCATGGCTAGCATATGCTCAACTAACCACTTTCTCCGAAATGGAATTACAATTTGAGCAGCCAAAAAGTAGACTACGTACAGTCTAGTCAAGAAACTGCATTATCGGCTAAGCTAGGTCTCTCACGTTCTTTGTAATTAAATTCCAATTTGGACTCTTGTTTTGACACAATAATAGTTGTCTTTGCAAAATCTCTTGTACCTAATCAGATACCTAAAATCAAATACAACCACTTGCACTTGCAGCAGACAAATCCCCCAGGCAAAGCAATTGTTTTGACGACAGTCTTTCTTGGAGTCCAGTAGGAGCACGTCCTGTTTCCTATCTGGCTACCATTTGAATTAGTCCTGGCTTCCTTTGGGCTCTACAATCCAAATGCATTAGACAAATATAAGTCATTCAGCAAAGACCAGACTAATTTCATCACTATGATTTGTAAAAAGCAGCGAAATTGATGACAAACCAGCCGTTTGAATGATCTACTTTGACCAGCATCCTTCGCATTCTCCATACCGGGCTTAGAACAATCAAGACCTGAGAAAAACCAAGTAAAACTAAAATATATGGATTTTATACATTTGGAAATGAAAAAGGGAGATTCACTATTATACCCAATTTAGGGGTCCAAATTATAAAAATATCATACATTAAATGAACTTTAGAAATTCACCCAAAGTCCATTTATAACATAACAAAGAGGCTTCGAACTTCCTATAAATTACAAAACTGCCATTGATTTCTTTTAAAAAAAGAAAACACACAATAGTGTATCAAAGTAATTTAATAATCAAAATTAATTTCAATAGGGCTAGCTGTCATTTTTTGGATTGTTTATAGAAATTAAATAGAGTAGGGTTTATCTATGTCACTAGTGCTAAGAATGGGTATATAACTAAATATCTCAATGAAAAACAGCACAGAGGATGACCCTGGATAATAAGCACTTTCTCATAACTTGAATTACAGTTTAGTCAAGCAAATGCATTTAACTCCACCTACCTTATTGCACTTGCTTGGAAACAAAAAACCATTTGTGGTGTGAAAGTAGCAAATAAAAACAGAGTAATGCTAAAAAAACAGAGTAATGCTTTAGACATAAGCATTAATGAGAATGATAGCGATGAGGAGTCGAGAATTGCAAACTTGAAAAATGGGTTGAGGACCTGGACTCGACCGTTTATTCTGGGTATGATTTTTCCGCAAGCTGGCAGCTTTGTATAAATGTAAGAGTTGTCTTAGTCTGCTCATCTGCATCAAATTGAGAAAACTTGATTCGAAAAATGAAAATCCATCACCTGATCAATATTTCTGACCTTTTGCTCATTTTGTTTTGCTTTTTGGGGGATATTGGACTTGCAAGCACCGGTGTGAAAGTGAAACCAATATGCATTGAGGATGAGAGGAAAGCACTTATGGGCTTTAAAGAAGATCTTACTGATCCATCTTGAAGTCATGATTGTTGCCAGTGGGAAGGGATTTCATGCAACAACCGCACCGGTCATGTTGCCAAGATCGATCTCTAGAATACATATCCACATTCCACAGCTGATGAAGAGTGGGATGACATGAAGTATGAACAGTCTTGTTTGGGGGTTAAGATAAACTCTTCTTTGCTTAGCTTGAAACATTTGTATTACTTGGACTTAAGTTGGAATAATTTTGAAAGGATTCACATTCCTAAGTTCTTTGGGGAGCTTAAAACTCTGAGGTATCTCAATATCTCCTTTGCATTGTTTGCAGGAGAGATTCCCCCTTCTCTTGGTAATTTGTCAAACTTGAACTATCTTGACGTATCTTATTCTCTTTACTCCTCATTCGAAATACATTCCAAAAATTTGAATTGGCTTTCTCTTCTCTCTTCCCTAAAATACCTCAATCTCAATGGAGTGGATCTTAGCAACGCAAGATTTACAAATTGATTGCATGTTGTTAACATTCCTTACTGGAGTTACACTTATCTCATAGCTTGATTGAAAGCCTTCCACTATCATTGCATAGGGTTAACTTCACCTCACTTTTGGTCCTTGATGTATAATATAATTCCCTCAATACTTCTTCATTTCCCAGCTGGCTTTTCAATCTTACTAGCCTTAGAAAACTTGATCTAAGCTGGAATTCTTTCACTAGTCCTTTTCCAGGTGAATTTGCAAGCCTCAAATCTCTGGATTACCTAGATTTGTCTGGTTGTGGCCTGGAAGGCCAATTGCCGGCCTCCTTAGGAATGTTAAAAAGTTTGCAGTATTTGCACCTATCTAATAATCATATGAACGGGTCCATTCCAGAAAGTCTCCGTGCTAGTTGAACTACATTTATCTTCCAATCCTTGGGAAGGATTTCTAATGGAAGCCCATTTCACAAGTCTCACCAGATTGAAACATCTTTCAATAAGGAACAATGGAATAAAGAAGCTCATGTCCCTCGTTTTCAATGTGGCTTATGATTGGTTCCTCCTTTCAAGCTCCACAAAATTGAGATTTCCAACTACAAAGTAGGTTCTGGTTTTGGTGTATGGCTTCAATCTCAGACTGAATTGTCTTATGTCACCCTTAGTAGCACTGGAATGTTCTATAGCAGAGGAATGGCTTTTGAAGATATCTTCCTTACTCACACACCTGGATTTATCTCACAACCAATTCCAAGTGCTTCCATCGATCCAGTTGAGATTTTCTAACCTATTTCAAATAAGTTTGGCATAATTAATTTGAGGGCCCACTCCCACTTTGGTCCACTAA
The DNA here is from genome assembly GCF_029339155.1 of Prunus mume. NCBI lineage: Eukaryota > Viridiplantae > Streptophyta > Magnoliopsida > Rosales > Rosaceae > Prunus > Prunus mume. Next base: position 8,714,985 of record NC_142700.1, read on the forward strand.
GCCACTTACTTTGATCTCTCAAGCAATTTATTTTCCGAACCAATTCCCTCGAATTTTGACAAGCTGATGCCCAAATTGGTAGAATTGTTTCTTTCGAAGAATGATTTGAATGGTACTCTTCCACATTCTATTTGCAACATGCAAAACCTAACAGCCCTTTCGCTAAGGAGTAATCATTTCTCTGGGAACTCCCACACGCATGGAGTTCGGGGAGCCATTGTAGATGCTGCCTACAGCAATCTCTGTGGTAATTACCCACTTCAATGGGGTATTAAGTTATCTTCAAATATTAAAGCTGAAGAGCAACAATTTTGACGGCGATTCTTTGCGCTATTTTGTTGAGTATCCACAGCAACAAATTATCCAGGAGGTTACCTCCATGGATAGGAATATGGTAATGTTGTACATGCTACAATTGAAACAATTATTTTACTCTTATTGTGCAATCTCGGCTACCTTCACATTCTAGACATCTGCATCAATAAATTGAGACCTCAACTACTATCATGCAAACCATGCTGACATTAAAAGGAGAAGAACTTGTGTCTAACACCACTCTAATGCTCATAAAGAGCATTGATCTTTCTTCAAATATTTTGGAAGGTGAAATCCCTCAAGAGATAGGTAGCCTCATTCATTTGGGTACCTTGAACTTGTCGAGGAATCAATTGACACATAAGATCCTTCTAAGGTTGAAATTTTGGACTCAAATCTCTTGATCTTTCACACAACCATCTTTCGGGACATATTCCTCAAAGTTTGCATCCTTAACATTTTTGTCCCATTTGAATTTGTCTTATAACAACTTGGTGGGGATAATTCCTTTGGGTAACCAACTTCAAACACTCACTGATTCATCCATTCATATAGACAATCCATCATTGTGTGGGCAAAACACAGTAATGAAGATGGAAATGATAAGTTGTGGTTCTATGTGAGCGTAGTGCTTGGCTTTGTCGTAGGTTTTTGAGGTGTTTGCGGCACATTAGTCGTGAAGAAATCATGGAGGTATGAATATTTTCGATTCGTTGATGACATCGAAGATAAGGTAACACTAGCAATAGCATTGAAAGTGGCTCATTTGCAAAGGAAGTTTTGTCATGTGTAATATAGTATATGACGTGTTTCCTTCTTCTTTTTTTTTTTTTTTCTTTTTTGCTTTGTGATATTTGCATGCCATGAAATTAGTGTTTCCATATATCAATTATATTAACGGTATGAATAAAAGCCAACACTAATATGCATACTAGGAGGAATGCTAAGAGAAATATGATCCCGCGTTGACAAGGAGACTATTAACTATTTATCACACAATCATGTGACGTGTAAATGTACTTGGATATGCTAAAATAAACTTATCATGACTCTGACTTATGTTTTTCAAAGAGAAATGAGGATTACAAGACAACTATTTTAGAGTACTAACATTCTCCCTAAATATATATTGGAACTTTGTTCTTCATCTTTGTTATTATTTGAAATATATATCATTTGGCTTTGAGTAAAACAGCAATCTGACAAGTATAGGTGTTTGGTATTGTTTTCTCTAGTTTTAATCTTTGTATGGAGATGCATTCTGAGGTGGAGAACTCGTCTCGTCCCCTTGACTGTGTTGTGTGAAAATTAAAAATAAAAACTAAATGTACCATTGAGTTCTGTTTTTTTTAATGGATTGTGTCAACACAAATATGAATTCAAAGATGAACAAAAACGATTTGGTGGTAAAATTCCTTTCTCCTTGCTCCTCATTGTGAATGATTAATCTTGGTGACGACATTTATGGGAAAGATACCTTCAAACATATATGGGTTTTCTCTGCTTCGACTAGGAGACACATATATCCCCACCAATTGTGAAATCTTTGTCCCACTTGAATTTGTCTTATAACAAACTTGGTGGGGAGAATTCCTTTGGGCAATCAACTCCAAACCCTCATTGATTCATCCATTTATATGGAGAATCCATCTGTGTGTGGAGTTCCTCTTCCAACATAATGCCGCCCCGGAGATGACACTTTTACTGCTACATATGCAAAACCCAATGATGAAGATGGAAATAATAAGTTGTGGTTCGATGTCAATATGGTACTTGGCTTTGTCATGGACTTTTGGGGCGTTTGTGGCACATTAATGGTAAAGAAATCATGGAGGTATGCCTATTTTCAATCATTTGACAACATCAAGGATAAGATGACACCGGCAATTGCGTCAAAGGAAATTTCGTGATGTTTAGTAGTGCACAATAATTTAAAGAGAAATTAAAGAAAGTGATGCTTTCTATACACGCGTGTTTTGTCATTGAAGATATCAAAACTCAATTGTTTTTGTTATTGAAGATATCACTCATACCTCTCTGTTAAGCCTCCACTTATGATATTCAAATTAGTCTAGCTTTTTCATCCGGATTCATTTCAACTCCAATTCGAATTTGATTTGAAACAAAATTCTTGAAGTCTTGAGCTCTACACAAATAAATCAAATATAAAGTCACAAAAACTCTTGTACCTAATTAGATAATTAAACTCAAATACAACCATTTGCACTTGCAGCAGACAAATCCCCCAGGCAAAGCAATTCTTTAGACGACTGTCTTTCTTGGGGTCCAGTAGGAGCACGTCCTGTTTACTATCTGGCTACCACACCACACCTTTATTAGTTTGAATTAGTCCTGGCTTCCTTTAGGCTCTACAATCCAAATACATTAGAAAAATAAGTCTTTCAGCAAAGACCAGACCAATTTTATCACTTAAGATTGATAAAAAGCAGCAAGATTGATGACAAACCAGCCGTTTGAATGATCTACTTTGAGAAGCATTCTTTGCATTCTCCATACCAGGCTTAGCACGATCAAGAGCCTGAGAAAACAAACAAGTTAAAATATAAAGATATTCATCTCAAAGCTATTGTTCACAGTACAACCCAGGTAAATATAAAGAGACCAGGATAAGCATGCTGCATCTTGTCAACTCACAGTTTCATGTCATGGTTCATGAAAACTTTTTAAAATCTCAAGTTAATCATGCATTTGGGGACTAACAATAGTCCTCGTTTAATTTTCTTCTTTTTGTAATACGTCCTTTATCCTTTTCTGTTTTTCTTCATTTTTCAAAATGTTATACAATTAAATCCAACAAAATTATAATCAATGAAGCAAAAAAGTATAATTATGCATTGCACTTCAACAGTAACCAGGGTGAAACTAATCTAGCTGCACTCTCATATACCAAAATAAATGCAAACTAAGCTCAGACTCAAGCCATAAAGAAAAAGGACCAACAGACAGCGTCCTCACATTTTGAGGTTTGTCTCCAAAGAGTTCACTCATATATCACATACAACAGTTTGTCTGCCCACTATATCAACACTATGGAAACTTCCTTACTTATGTCCTGACACCCAAATTTCTAAAGGTGGGTGGTTGAACATTCTTCTCTATTCATTCGCATAATTCAGAGGAATGACCTCCCATAGATGCTATTCATTTCAGACGGGATTCATTGCAAACTGGGGATCAAACCTAATTAAAAGAAAAATTACATTCAATATCTTTGCTTTTGATAGAAAATGCCGACCACTCAGACAAAGTTTACCTACTCACTAATTATGACTGTATTAGATCAAGATAACAAAATTATCCATCAACGCATCATACTGGGAGAGGGAGTGAGGACAGGAGGGGAGATGGAAAAATATATTCACGTTTTGTTTTAGTTCCTTTTTCAAGCAAATAAAGAGAGAAGGGGGGACGGGGGGGTGTGTTCATATAGAACCTCTGAAGATATTATCAAGCAGCTACAGAAAATGAGATTAAGTAGCTTTAAGGGAGAGGAAAAAAAAAAGGAAAAGGGAAATGCTACCTCAATCAAAGATTCCACGCGACGCCGCATCCTTGTATGCATGAAACCCTCAGAACACTGTGGAAGAATATGCACAAAAGATACTGAGATCAAACATATCAAATGAAGAAATGGAAATATAGTAAATCATTAAAGACATGACATGCTGCCATGCTGTGATTACAGTCAGTAAGGTACACACAGACAAAACAAAACAAAATTGTGCGGGACTACTAGAAGCATGGAAAAGATAGGTCCAGCATTACTTGTACATGAAGCTCGGAAAAATTCAACAAGTTTCTGTAATTAAGAGTAAATTAAACAAAGGAAAAAAAAATATTTGACTCCCCACACATAAGATGTAACTTTCTGCAATGCCTATATCATACCATGTCCATTCATCAATACAAAGTAATATGACATACAATTTCTTTCTGAAAAGAAAAGAGAATAATATTCAGCAAAATAAATTAGTAAATGTAAATTCTAATTACTAACTCGACCTTAACCCACTTGCACTGTAGTAATATTATACTTTAATAACATTCTGTAGCATGTTGTATTATAAATATTAGAAGCAGGTTCTATATTTTATCAATTTTTGTGTTAGAAAATAAAGAAGTTGAGGACAAAAGATGGAATAATAAGCTCAGGTTAAAAGATCACACCTTAACATGATAACTAACATAAGCATGAAAAGTTGATAAACTGCAAACTGTTCGATCCAGTTTCTTGCCTTCCACGTGACGAGGGAAAATAACTGCATCATTACAGTACAAATTGTTACAGTGAAAAAATATAGATAAACTTCTTATTTCTCTGACATTACCAAAAGTGACAAATCCTGCATTGGCAGATAATGCTTCAGCAGGAGCTTCCTTTAGTTCTAAAGGAGGGGTAGGAGACCACAAACAATGGGGGGCAGTATTAAGTCCAGCCATGCGTCTTGCTTCCACAAATTCCTAAATGGTAATAAAAACCTTCGCAATTAACAATAAGAAATCACCAAACAAAAGTAAATGGATCCAAGTCAGCATAACTTGGAGAGTAGCAGGATTCAAGAAGCTAGCATTATGTAAGGTCTAAAAGCACTTATAGCCTCATCAACATATATATAATAGCCCATTACAATCTCTTCCCCAATAAGAAATTCATCTTTGCAATTTAAGATCATATACTTATTATACCTGCAGGAAGGAAGTTGCAAGAACAATATCAATAGAGTCCTTGAATCTCATAGGGAATATTATCGTCACTTTCTCTGCCTGCAAAAATTTTTGAAAATTTCACCAACAAACTTTCAACTGCTTTCCTTCTAATTAGCTAAACTAGAGAATACAAAATATAAAGAGCAATGTGATAACTTGATGACCTTAATCTGTAATTTTACCTGAGGAATAAGGAAAAAGGACTCGTTTGGCCGATGCACAAGAGCAACAAGCCCATCAGTATTGGAAGCAACAGTCCTTGAAGTAAGCTTCTTCAGAATTCCTCTCAATGGAGCGCCTAGCACCACTTCTCTTACAGATGCAATCTTTACCAAAAGAGCATGTTTGTACTCTACACAAGAATAGCATTTAAATAACAAAGTCACAAAAGGAAAAATTGGAAAATCAGCCAAAAAGTAAATACATAAATTGGAACGTAGTCAAAAAAAGGGATGCCCACAAGAGGATAATCTGAACTCGGCAGGCTTTATAGTGTTGAATCAAGCAATCCAAGAAGATAAAGTTGTCCGGAGACAACCCAATATTGTATATCAAGCTAAAAGTATACTAACACAAGAAAACTCCCAAACAATACAAGAAAATCTCAATATAACATCACACAAAGAATCTTATCATTGTCCCTAGTAGGCCCATATACTTAACAAGCTAGCAAATTTTCATAGCATTGACTGGCTTTAACAAGATCCTAAACGTTCTGAGCACATATCCATGGCAATGGCAAGCTTATAATGACCTTAGAAAAGGAACTCGTTGAACCTTCATCTGGAGGGAGTTTAGAGAGATTGAGCTTCAATGTGAGATTAAACCCATCTCTTGGGGGGTCAAGAATTTGAACAACCGCACCATATGCAGCCTTTATAGCCTCTATAGCTCCAGACGGAAGCCCACCCAAGAACACGGTTTCTTGAGGTGGAGTGGGCAACGATACAGAAAGTAACAAGATATGTGGGTTCTTCATCGTCACCTGCATAATTTCAGCCATTCAATAACCCATTACAACGGTTCAAAATCCTTAATTGAATTCTGGGTAATCACCTGAATATGGTACCGAACGTCATCGAACTCGGCCCAGTGGTAGTCCGCCTCCACTGCTTTTTCGATGCTGCACAATAAGCAAAAAACCAACATGGTAAGGAACCATGAGAGTGGAAGAAGGAAGAAGAAGAATTTAATCGTTGAATGGGAAAAGAAACGAACTTTTGGAGGCGATTGAGCAAGTTGTCAAGGAGAAATCTTGAATGGGACTGCAAGAGAATCATTGAAATGAAATGGGCTTGCGGATTTGAGTGTGTTTGAGGTGTGTGTGGCTTCTGCTGCTCAGTCTCCGTGCGTCGGTGAGAGCTCAGAAATGCACAATAGCTGAGAATGGAATGGATCTACAGTTGAGAATTTGAGATGGCGTGTCACTCCAGGAGTTCCAACAAGACCAGAGACCACAATGTCGTTTTTCGCTTTCTTTTACCTCCCTTTTTTTTTTTTTTTTTTCTGTTTTTGCTTTTACTGCCTTTTTTATTGCTATTTGCTCCTCGGATTCCGGATGGTTCCAACTTGGGTACCCTAGTTCTTTCTATATTTCAAATTTCAACCCTCTCTTTCCCGTTTAACTCTATTTAAAATATAATTTCTTTTTAGAAATATGTTACCGAATTTTGTGTTTTTTAAAATAGAAATTTACATGGAAAGAAAAAGAAAATAAGAAATTATAATGAAAACAAGATTGAGAGTAAATTAAATTTAAAAAAATCTACATAGTGGTAAATCCATGAATTTTTCGTTTTCAAGTCCACACCATTTTGCTCGGTTTCCTTTGGCTCCCTACCTAGCCTTTAATCAAACAACTCATTTCAATTGCATTTACTATTTCTACTAAATTTGTATACCACCTAAGTTTCAAGTCTCTTATAAAAAAATTTAAAAAAAATTAAGAATCATTCCATTTCAATTTGAAAATGCAAATATTAATATTTTCTCTGTTTAAGAACCAATTAATAATGAATTTAATTGGACGTTTTGTATCAAGTTTACTTGACATTTTATGTGAATTTGTAATATTTTAACTTGTACTTACATATAAATTTTCCTTTTAATGTATTATATTGATGAAAAGGGGACTGTACTTCCTAAATTTTTATAAGGGTTGAGGGAAAATTCGAGCGAACATTAGGCGTTTCATCACAAAAGTAACAAAATTGCACGTTTAACCAAAAATTTTGCTATATATATAGATATAAGAGAAAACAGAACGGAAAATTTGGTTTTGGAAGAGGTAAACGAGCGAACAACAATGGAGGGTAGGCGAGTGAGAAGGTTCAGTATGGGAAGAGCAAGAGGACAACACCCACAAACTCAGACCCATCACAGTCTTCTACCCATTCACTCCCGTTCAAACCCATCATCTCCTCCTCGTCTTTCAACCACCATCTCTTGTTGCTACTGCGATTTCAAGTTCTGGGCTTTCAACCAACCCCTCTTCCATTTCGGGAGAGGCCACTCCCAAATTCTCAGGGCATGGTTCTCCATTGGGGTCGGCTTTGGCCTAACCCTGCTCTTCTCCATTTCTCTCATCCTCATCTGGGAACTCGGCAGAGCTCTCAATCTCTTCCATGGAAGCTTCTTCATTAACTTGTTCTCTAGATTTTTCTCCTCCTTCAGCACCTCAATCGCCGACGTTGCCTGTATCTTCATTGCCACAATGGTTTCAGTTTCTGTTCATGAACTGGGTCATGCTCTCGCTGCTGCAAGGTCTCTCCTTTTTGCTTCTTTCTTACCCTTTATGCATTAGCTACTTGCGTTTTTGTTTTTGATTATTGTGAAGCGAAACGTAGGCTTGATTGAAAGCAGTGAGTGCGTGCAAATGGAGTATGTTGCCGTGTTTGTTGCGTTTCTGTTTCCTGGTGCTCTGGTAGCTTTCGATTCTGAGTCTCTGCAACCGTTGTCTTGTTTTGCTGCCCTTCGGATTTATTGCGCTGGAATTTGGCACAATGCAGTGGTAAGCTTACGTGTGTTTTCGTTATTTATGTATTGATGGGGTTAACGTATTTGCAAAAGCTAATGCTAATTAGCCTTCGAATTTCATTCACCTCCAGTGCTGTGCAGTTTGTGGGCTGGCATTACTTCTCCTGCCCTTCATCTTGTTTCCATTCTACATACATGGTGAAAGTCCCATGGTAATTCACTCACCACAACCATTGAATTGTCTCATTGTTTTCTGTATTTTACTTGCCAGTATCAGTATGGTCAAATGAACAATATTTTGATCACCGTTTTTATTTTGATATGTTATATTTGTCTGGAAATAGGTTCTGGGTGTACCATCTACGTCACCTTTGTCCAGTTACTTGTCTCCTGGCGATGTAATTGTGTCAGTTGATGGTGTGCCCATCCATAATGTCCAGGAATGGATGGAGATGACAGCTCTGATAAATGAATTGGCACTTAGAGGTAGAAACCATTCCCTAGATGTCCCAGGCTTTGGAATCAATAGAATAAAGGGGTACTGTGTGCCTAATTCTATGATGGAGGAAAGTAAGCAGATTGTTATAGGAGATAACCAGTCTTCTTGTCCTGATGATCTTACTGCATTTACACCTCTTCCCTGTGATCATACAAGCATATTAGATCATAATCATCCAAGCAGAATTGAGAAAACCCACTGCTTGAATGCAAAGAATGTTGTCAAGCTTAATAAATGTGGTGAAGGATGGGCGGCAATAACCAATGGCAGCAACTGCATATGTTCACAGGTTGGTATCTGGATGTTTGTAAGAAATGCAATTTTAGAAATTTACTTGTTTCACTGCAAATAAATACAAGTTTGTTAATGTCTACAGGAGGAGTCCTGCTTAAGTCCAGTTCAAATTCCGGGCTTAATATGGGTTGAGATCACCTATTCAAGGCCCTATTCTCTGGAATGCTTGCGAGTTAGAAGAAAATCTTTTGTGGGTCCAAGAATTTCTGATTCCATGGAGTCTAACTGTGGTGGGACTTTTGTCTTTGTTGGTGATGTTGTCTCCATGGCACGATCAGTTAAGTTAACTGCATATCAACCTCGCTGGGCATTTCCATTGGGTACATATCTTCCAAATGTACTAGAAAGGATTTTGATATGCACATTCCAAGTCTCTCTAACACTAGCTCTTCTCAACAGTTTGCCGGTAAGTTTTCTATTTATTAATCTTAATTTCTACCATTGTCTTAATAAGGTTTTAAGATTTGTCAAGCCTATGTGATCAGTGCCCTGCATGTTGTGGATATAAAAATTGCATGTCCATGCGTGCATACGGTATGGCCTGCAGAGAGATTATTTGAGGAAGGTTTTGTAGGGCCTCAGAACCAGTCAGTTGTCAAATGCTTATATATTAACCACAAATTCCACATTCTCCTAAGTTAGTCATAGATTTGAGATCAAAATCCATTCAGGATGAGTTGTGCTAAGCCTGACCCAATGTATGAGCCTGAAAGGGGTGTCTTTTTTATCGTTTTAGTTCTGTACTTCAACTAAGGGTTAGCTCCTGAGTTGATCATCAAAGTGCTGCTATTCAGCCCAACGGTCTTCAGATATAATGAGAGTACATGCTCGCCCAAACTCAGTCTGGAGGCTGTAGTTCAAAATTGCAATCATGCAATTCTGAACTTTTGGCATGATTTCTTTCTTTGTGGGCTTAGCAGGGCTAAGCCAGTTGAAGACTAAAGATTAGTTCTGCTGGCCCCTTGATAAGGTGTGAGATGCTTTAGTATGCCTGTCATGTTCATTCAGCTCGGTCCCTTTAAGTATGTGCAACTCAGGAGTGAATTAATGTTGACATAGAGTCTATTCAACTAACACCATTTATACTGTGCCTGATCAGCAGATAAAAAATGATAAGATTCATGCAATTCTTTTTGCTCAAATGATATTAATTAGGTGTACTTTCTGGATGGAGAATCAATTTTAGAGGCGACTCTTTCCCACTTCGCTTTGCTGTGCCCAAGGAAGAGAAGGAAAGTTCTTCAAGTTTGCCTTTTATGGGGGACACTCATTTCCATCCTCGCCTTGTTCAGGATCATGTTATATACTTTGTAAGCGAAAGGTAAACAGAGTTATTTTTAGATTTTTTAATTGAAAATATGACATAGCTTTACTTTTGCTCGTTTTATATCATATAATGCTGCTTCAAGATATTTATTGTAAAATTTGATAGAAATACTTAGTTTACAAGTAGAAGTTTACAAATTTATGCTCTTTCATCTGAGGCTCCTCGGGATTTGAAACAAATATTAGATTCTTTCAAGGACTTTTCTAATGGATGCTGCAGTGGGCTCGCAATTCTGTTTGGGTCAGTGTCATATGTCATATGCATTCTTGTGCTAACACATTTTTGGGGGGACTTGCACTAAGTATACTTCAGCTTTGAATGTAATGTTAGCATCAACTTCTCCTGGTTCTTAGTAGGTTTACAATCAATACATGTCAGGAAGGCCACCCTTGTATGAACATTGGGCTACATTGTGTCTTCCGTTTCTCACTTTTATTTATCTTTCTTATGCAGTGACCTTTGCTCCTAGACAAAGCAGCCTCACTACGAAGCTCACTGTTTAGCAGGTATTGTGCATTATTGTTGTACAACGTAAAACACTTTTTATCCGACATCACTCGCTCTTTAGAGTCATTAGCTAGAAAGCAGTGGTATTACAGCTGAGCTTCAGAATATGAGAAGCAGTGTTATCGAAGCTGACCTTGCAGTATGAATAGGGAGGAGCGTCAAACCATCAGCTGCCTCGGTATTCCACTACCAGAAGCTATAGTTACATAACCTAAGTTTAACCTTGTTGACATAGAAATCCATAAATTATCTAGTGTAAAAGATAGGGGTACTCAGAGAATTTAACTTGTTTAACCTCCTTGTGGGTTCCTCCATAGAATGAGAAATTCTTGTACTGTTTCCATTTTATCTGGGAACAACCCAGTTTATAGCTTACGTTCAATATGCGTTCACAGATTTTGTAAAACAAAGTATTGAGCTTTTTTTTTTTCTGGAACAGTTACTAGAATGAAGAACCCTGAACTCGAACAAATCTGTTTGCTACTGTCTTCCTCCACATTCTGGTTTCAATTTCAATCCCCTGACGCACAATACCTCAAATTGGCTGGAAAGCCCAACTTTATTCCAACTTTATTCCAACTTTATTCCATGAATGGCTTCTGTTTCTGTTTCATCAAGGGCCTTCTAAAGGGTTAGATTGGACCATTTCTGAAATGATTTGGGCTTTTGATGACAAGTGGGATGTGCTCAAACAAATTTCTTGATTTGGGCAAGTATTTTCTTTTAAAACTTTTTTCTTATATTTCTTTTTGTATGATTTTTTTGTAGCATGCATGGGTTAGGTAGGAAGATTTCAATATTGTACATTCAAGACCATCATATTGCTTCATATGTCATGATGTTATTCATCAAAACAGAAAAAATTAAGAGAAAATATTAGACCTCTAACCAATTCCCTTTTGGGAAAAATAAAATATAAAGGCCCAAAACCAATCCCACATACTGGTATTTGGTTTCAGCCTCCAATCCATATGCAAGTACGGTACAGGAAGGTGCTGGGAAAAGAGGTAAAAGTATGCACCAGTACATGGTGGAAGAAGTCTTTTGGAAGATACAAAAAAAGTTGTCAAATATTTAAAATATTTCATAAAAAGATGTAGAGATTGTAGGGCCCTCTGAGGCATATGTGTTTGTTGTTGCTAGCCTCAAACTTGGAAACAATCAAAAGTAGAAATGGTCAAAAACCCCACAAGAGCATGAAGCAGCAGCAGTAGGCCACCAATCTGGGCTGGAAGACACAGCATCACACCACTTTCCTTGCACTTCAATCTTCAACTAAAATATAAAATAATAAATATAGAAAAACAGGGATTAAAATAAACAAACCAAACACAAAACAACATCTGGATTCCTTCTAAGGGTGCTGCGTGCTTTTACCCTATTGGGCTCCTTTCGTCTCATGCCATCTTTCTTCTCTGCAAAAAATATATTTATAAGTTTCTTTTGCTCTCTTCATACGGCCTAAGACTCTACCTACCTGCCCACTTGAGCATTTTGGGGTCACCATCAACTTGATTAACATAGGCATGCATTCTGGATAAGGCTTTTTCATTTGCTGCACTCATCTGTCCCTCATTACATGTGAAGGGTTTTCAAAAGGCTTGCTTCCCCCCATCATTTTAGACGTTGAAAAATCACCTAATCTTAACTGCCAACTTTATGGTTTTTGTAATTACTTTACTGGTTTTTCATTTCTTTTCTTTTCTTTAAGTCTTTTTTATGCATATATTTCATGCACCCAACAGAAGCCAGATGGAATCCGAGGGCCTACTGTTTGGTAACAAATGGTAATTGCTGTGTGGTCCAGTTTATCATGTAGACCTCCCCTTGAGGTTAATTAATTCACTCACTTTTACTTATTTTATAAATTACAACGTGGCGGTTTACGCAATATATACTATGTTAATTAAATACGTAACTTGAAAGTTAATTTATAAAAGGAAATATTCATTTTTCTTGTGAGACAATCAAACATGTTAGTGTTGTCAAATTATCAACTTCATAACCTTATTCAGCAACGTGTAAATTGAATAAAGAAGTTAAAAATCTAATAATTCTAAAACGTTTTAAGTTGCTGAGTTGTTTCATCACATCGTGAATCACAATAAGAACACGGACTAACAATGTATATCAAACTTGATTACAAATAAATGATGATTGAGGCATTAATTACGGGTTTACAAGATGGACAAATCAAAAGCATCCTTAAATATTAAAAAAAATGCATGTCCGGACTCAGTTGGCGGGAAGGGTTTGCGTTTGCTTTTATCATGACATGGTTTGGCTCTTTATTAACTTCCATAACTACCGTAACTTTCCCATCACCCATCACATGCACTGCCTTTATTTGGACTCTTGAGATTTGACCCTTCTCTCTCAAATGTCTCTCACAAGCCCTACCCACGACACAATCAATGAAATAATATGTTGGAAACATCTTAGGTAAGGTGGAGCAGAGGCCCAAATCTCTAATTTCAAAAATTATTCTATGTATATAAGTCATTATCGGTTTAGGTGCTTACCTCTATTTTACCTAATCGCCTTGTTTTTTTTTTGGATAAATATCATGAGGTGTCCCCACATTCAAAAGGAAGGATTAATCCTCGTTCAGGGTTCAATTTGCTCATGGCCACAAAGTGCTTCAAATAATTGAGACACCATGTAGCTCGCCAATTGAAAATGATAGTTTACAAACCACACCACACATTGTGGTTATCTACTCGCATTTTTTTAATGTGTTTTCACTGCTTAATTTATTCAATAAAGTACTGAATTAAAAATAAATAAATCTTCAATGAGGGTCTTGCTCACCTGAACGCCAAAAATAGGCGCCGTTGAGTGTCTATTATCTCTCAACCATTGATTTGAAGTGGTTCGATTTAATCCAACAACTTCTAGAGACAACTCCATATGAAATTATTTATAAATTCGCTTGTCCATCCTTATAATTTGAGGGAATCTCAATCTCTCCCACAAATATATGCACGGAGGTTATAATATCAGTATCCATGAAATCACTAGTTCTTTTTTTTCTTTTTTTTCGTCTGAGAAATGACTAGTATTATTTAATCAAAGGTTTTGGTGAATCATTGCCACGTACGTTGTCGGCATATTACCCATTTGACTAGGCAGAAGATTGGACACTCACATGGCCCTTCAGAGGGAGCTGAAAATACACCCCGATCACCATCATTCATCACCTTCCTTTTGGAACAGTTCTATGACTCTCTCTCTCTCTCTCTCTCTCTCATGTGTTCCTCCATGTTAATAAATAAATAACAAGAATCATATCCTTTATTTTGGTTTCAAAATCACAATTAAAAGTAGGGTTCCAGGATTCTCCCCAACTACTCAATTGATTTGAAAATGGGGAGGGCATATATCATTCTTGGTCTTCATCATCATTTTCCACTTCCCCCTCTACGTAATTTTGCTTCTTAAATTCCCTATTATCCATCATAACATGGACCAGACAAGCCATAGTACTACTCACTCCACAACAATTTCATATACATATATTTATATATCATATAAAAGCCTTCTTTATCTCACCGTTTGACGTATGTATTTTATATTCTTATTTTGACCGTAACGTCAGATTAAGAGACAAACAGTATAACATATCAGATATTTTGGTACATATATACATTCTTTTGATTACCTTGAATTACGTGGTACTTAAAGAAACATCAATTTCATTTCCCTAATTAATTAAGATTATCTAACAAGCGCCTTCCAACATGACAATTATAGTAAAAAGAAACTCTGCTCGGAAACAAGTTGTCTGCCATCACGTGAACTTATACAATACATATCACAAGAAAAGAAACTAGCTCATGTGAGCTTTTTCTGTCAAGAACAATGTTTCTCACATAACAAACAAAAAATAAGATATACAATTTGCATACAATCTAATATTTACATATAATCATTGAATTATTATTCCATCGACATTAACAAACGCAACAGATATATTTTTGTGCAACCTTTACCTAAATGTGTCGTTGAAAGAACCGTGAACTCTAGAAAGACCAAATTTCTAGTAGCTAGGCTTTTTCATCAGCCTAGCTTTTTCATTTAGATTCAGTTAATTCAGTTAATTCGGACGTCCGCATCGGAGAAGAATTATATTAGTCAATATTCAAGCTCTATATGTACGGTCCCCTTTTTTTTTTTTTTTTTTGCTGTGTGTTTTTTCCAACTTGTGTGGTGTTGGATGAAAAGTGAAAAAGGGTAGGAGCAGAGATTGATCATTCAAACTTGTGACTTCTGAGAGACTGAGGGACCGAAAAATAATCAGAAATAAGGTACATATGGGGTATCAATAGTATCACCACCACCCACATGGCTTTGCCCTACAGAAGGCATAAAATCTTCAACTGTGAGATAAGGGTTAGGTGCGGTTGTTCAAAAGTCCAATTCCTCCATGACTATATACATAGATATATATATATATATATATATCACTTTATTATACAAATACAAAGCATCTGAAAGCTTAATTAGATTATAATTGCAAACGTGGTGAGAGCGAGACTGATGATGAGACTGAATAAAGTGATCAAGGAGGGGTCAAAGCACGGCGTTGATCATTAAGATCATGATCATTTGGTTCAAAGCACGCGCATGCAGCAGTCTACAATGATCCTTAATCTGCGTTGTTGCTGACAAAGCACCTTACCCTCTCGAAGAAACAGAGAAAGAAAGAGAGAGAGATAAAAAATAAAATAAAACAGATGGCTGGTTTTTATTTTAATTTGTCCATAAATTTCAACATTATTTATATATAAATTTTAAAAAAATGCGAGATAATATATCTGCATGTTTTTTAGCTTCAGTGGTCTGGTCTCTTGGAGTTGCATGTTCAACTTGTTTGATTTTAATTTCAAACCCCTTTTGGTTTTGGAGATCTTTACGTATCTAATGAGAGCCAGTATGTTCTAAATCGATCATGGCCCACAGGTTGGAAAGGGCGTGGAGCGAGAAGAAAACTATGGTTGAATTTATATATTTGCTAATTATGATGTTTAATTTGTTTTTTTTTAAAGAAAACCTCGATGGTACGAGGAAAATTTTATTAAACAACCACAGATGAAATAAAGGGGACATAAAACCAAACCGTTATCATAGGCATCACAAAACAACTAATCAAACATAATATCAAGTGGTTCTTGAAACCATAGTCAATCCTATCACTATTACATACCGCTAAAAGCGGTGTGCAACCTCATTAGCTTAACTTAGATTAAACGTGAATTAATTTCTACTTAGACACTTGTCTTGCGTTGCTGCAGGCAGCAGTATCCAAATTTTCTGGTTAATCCCCTCATGTCAATTAATGCCAATGTCAATGCTTTCACATATCCTCTTTTTGTCGTGTTCTCTTGTTTTTCATGATCCAAATCAAAGAGACATGTTTCAAGTACGTAAATACAAGAAACATATTGATCCATCTGTCCATCTTTCATTCGTTGAAGCCTTGACTAAAAGGGAATATTCTCTGTGACACAAATTATATCATGACAGTTCAAAGACTCGTAATAGGAAGGAGGACTTCTGCTTGTGAGAAATCATGGCTCATAACTGTTAATAAACAGGAAATTTAGATGATTGAGATCGTTGGTAGAATCGACATCAAATACGTGGATGCCTCGATCGCAATCTGAGTTCAAACTAACATTGCTCCGTAGTCAATGCTCTTTTTCTTTCTTTTTTTTTTTTTGTCTCCCTACTATTGACTTATTAATAGAGCCATTTGTTGACTTGGTCGCACTATACTTGTCGTCGTCAATAAACAAATGCTGAGTTACAAAATATCCTCAATTAAAGCATCTAGAGTGATATCGGGAAGAATCTCAAACCAAGTAGATGTATTAGCAGACAATAAAATAAAACGAGCTAAACTATGAGCCACTGCCTGAAACATAATCAATCGAAATATTCGATAACTGAGGGGGAAAAAAAAAAGCAAACGGCAAATGTATACTTTAGTTTGGGTACAAATTGTTTGCCTATGATGGGATAAGCGAGTTATTTCATAGCCTTTGCAAGAGCATGACAATAACTAAATGGAATGTTCAACTTTAATATGTGGAGGGAGCAATATTGGAGAAAGAAATGTCCTTTTTGTTTAATTTGAGGCTATATGCATTGACAAAGTTGCAAGTGCATTGCATGCCTAACACATAATCATGCCGGACATTTTGGGTTTCCTCGATCCCTGAATTAAGGGCTGACTGGCTCCTTCTTCTCTGCACTGTGTCTGATTGCCCAATATCATGTGGTCATCAGGAGTTATCACCCACACACATATACAAATTAATAGCCTGGCCTGAGGCCAGGACAAATCAAAAGAAGCCGATCATGTGCTGAAGTTGACCAATCATTATATAAAGATCCTCCAGAATTAGTTTTTTGGCGTTTTCTGGGTTACAAATTAAACTCTCTCGGGTTCTCTTTCTTTTCTTTTCTTTTTTTTTTTTTTTTTTTCTTTCTATTATAATTAATCACATGATAAGAAAGATAGACTCATTGTTTTATACAATATTGATAATAGGAATGAGTTTACAACTTCAAGGCAATTTGAATATGTGTGAATTTAAGGTTTAGTGATTAACAACAGTTATCTTGCACCCGAGGTGATTATGTGTTCGAATGCTCCTCTCACAATTTCGCTTATATAAAATGAAAAATAAAGAAGTTTAGTCCTTATATATATATATATATATATATATATATAATCTTGGTGGGGCAATCCTAGGACCAATTGTAATGTTTCTATCTATGGGCGCACAATTGTTTATAATGAACTAATGAAGTTATAACACGAGGTAGGTTAGAAACAAACAGGTATAATAACTAAGGTCGCAACCAGAGATGCACTATGACATTGATCGAGCCTTGAGCCAAAACCAATTACTTAATCCCACCTGTTTTGTGCCAAATTGACTGCTTGACTCTGTGGAC
This sequence comes from Prunus mume, assembly GCF_029339155.1. Lineage (NCBI taxonomy): Eukaryota > Viridiplantae > Streptophyta > Magnoliopsida > Rosales > Rosaceae > Prunus > Prunus mume. The sequence continues at coordinate 8,732,597 of NC_142700.1, forward strand.
TATTAATTGCATGGATAAAGTAGAGGATGAAGGTCCTGAGATTAGCCAACCCTGGTTAAGTGTCGGCCCCGCTGCTTCTGCTTGACCAAAATATTCCACGTCCTCTTTTCTATGCCTCTGATGTTTGATATCTTCTAGATTAAACAACACATCTAGATAAACTAATGTTATCCACTTTTGTACTAAAAAGTATTAAAATAAACTCATTTTGCATTTATAATATTAAGTAGATAGTCGTGTATGTGTCATGTGATGCGTATGCAATGTAATAACGATAAACTAATTAAATCATAATCAATTAATAACTTATAGGTCCATAACCTCGGAAAAGTCTTTTTTCGTTTAGTGCAAGTACTAACTACGTAAGCAAACTACCTTAAGTGAAAACAAACTACTTTGTTATGGTAGAATTTAGAAAGAGAGAGAAACTATAGTATGTAGAATTTGGATTGCAATTGTCAGTTTTTCAACTTTGAAGATATCTCAAGTTCGAATATCGCACCTTCCCTGCACGACAACTAAAAAAGAAAAAATTAAATGATTTAACATGTTACATGTTATATTGTTATATTGTCATCTTTGAAAACGAAATTTTATACATTAATAGGTTATCGGTAAAATATCTTAAAATTTGAGGTAGGCAACTAGTTGTATTTTTCTGCTTAAATATAGCATCTTAACATAGAATTATCTAGGGGTGGCATTTTAGACCGAAAAACTGCAAAACTAAAACAATTTATCGTGATATATTATTATTATTTTTTAAATTGCATTTTGTAGATAGCATTGGTGCTCAAACAACCCAACGGGGTCCTTCAAAATCCACTCACCACCACCAACACTTGAGTTTGTAACTTTAATTTGTAACATTGGTGCATTACATTTTCCTTTTAGTTTGTAACTTTAATTAATTTTGAATTGGATTTTTCCTTTGGGTTGTAACTTTAATTCATTTTGCATTGCGTTTTCCTTTTGGTTTGTAACTTTAAAGGATTTGGAATTGGAATACTTGAGAAGTTGAGGTTGTGAATGATTGAGAAGTTTAACTTTAATTGAAATGCTTGGAATTGTAACTTTAATTGAAATGCTTGGAATTGTAACTTTAATTTTCTTTAGGTTCTGAATGCTTGAGAAGTTGAGGAAGTTGTGAATTTATATATGCTTGAGAAGTTGAGGTTGTGAATTTATTTATTTAGGTTGTGAATTTATATTTTTGGGTTAAAGTATGCTTGAAATCAAAAGGCTTCAAAAGAAGCATAAAAATTAGGTCTAAAATGTGGAAGATTGGATTTTATGACACAAAAAAATTGCGGTTTTAAACTGCTAATTCACGAATCAACCGTTTTTGCGGTTTCAAAATCATAATACCGTAAATAGTAAGTCGATTTATTTGACAAAAATTCGCGATTACCAAACCGCAACCACTCCTAGAATTATCACCTTCAAAAGACTACATGAAAGCAAAATACAATACGTTTGTTTACAACAAACACAATTTAATACGAGAATCGATAGCCTGGTACTGGACAACGAAAGAAAAATATCATTATTTCTGATAACATATATCATTAAAAAATGCTGTCGGCAGCAGTTGGGATTGGTAGGGTCAAGCCGCCGTACAGAGGAACGGTCAACCGTCAAGCCCAGGCGGGACCACCTAACAAACACCAGAAGATAATAGCACGTGTCCCTAACGTGGCAACTGCCATAACCGACAATAACCGTGACCTCGTCCTCTCTGCCTCGGCTCACGTGTAGCTCTGCAGACCACGTTCAACCAGTTTTTCTTTTTCCAGTCAAAAGTTTTTATTTTAGAAATGGAAAAAGAATTGCATGGTAATAATTTTCAGCGCTTGGCCGACTTCTAAAGGAAAAAGAAAATAAAAAATATTTTATGGTTAGCAAAAAAGTGATTTAGAAAAGGTGGACGTGGACCCATCAAGAAAATTATACCACACTTTTTTCTTCTTTCCTCCCTCCATTTTTCTTTTTCATAGTCTTTGCACCCAAACAAGGGAAAATTATGATGTATCTAAAACAGTACGTCACATACTAACGTCGTTTATTTGAGTCTAAAGGAAATATTATTACACGTTACAATCATTTTTTTAATAGAAAAGTTTGTATTTTATTAAATCGAAATAAACATTACATGATAAGAACTAACATTTTAATAGCAGTCTCGTTAAAACCTTCATAAAGAAAACAAAACCTTAGAGTAGGAAAGAATATCACCCATAGTATTGATTAAACAGAAGAGTCAAACTATTTATACGAAACAGACAAACCTAAAACCCAACTACAAACCTTTAAAACAACATCTCATCACTACATAGGTACTATGCCAAAAAAGTCCTCCTATGATTTAGAGAAAACATCATAGTTCTTTGTACAGAGTTAAAAACGTACTATAGGTATCAGAATAGATCTAGCCAATCACCCACCCGCAAAACCATTGAAACACATTCCATCACTATGCAGGTACTGTCAAAGAAAGCCTCTTGTAATCTAAAGAAAGCATCATAGTTCTTCGTACAAAGTCAAAAACGCATTGTGAGCATCATAATAGATCCAGCCAAACACCAACCGCCACCTCCAATTGTCTTGATCTAGAACCCCAGTTGACAAGCAAGGGAGACCAAGATTGACCTCTTAGCTTGAAGAAATTTCCAAAGAAAGATCTTCATAGTAGGAACGTTCATCGGTTGCCAAGCCCACGAACGTTCCATAGGAGAATTATTAGAGAAACCTTTGAGACCCCTCGAGCCTAGTCTCCTCCACCTTGTCAAAAAAAATCCTCGATGCAAAACTACGTTTACCAGAAAAAAGCCATGCCACTAATAATTAGATGCTTAACACCAGTTTTTGCATGCTTTTGATTCTCGCTTGGTGCCGCATACTTGTCATCCCTTTGAGTAGAAGAGGCGGTGGTCACCTCCATAGCGTTAAGATAGAGACCCCTCACCAGCTCTGCCTCCTTGGGAACCCAGAAAGGAAGTTGGCGCAGCTACCTCTCAGAGAACAAAAGAGCCACACACAATAATTTGTACCCAATACACCAAAAAGGACCTAGAAAGACAATTAGAGAAGAATGAGAGAGACGGTACAGAGAATGAATAAAGAAAACTGGAGAAACCCTAACCCTAGTTGTCAAGGCTCTCCTCGCATGAACGAGAGAGCGACCCCACATGTTACAATCATTAAAATGCAAAGTTAAAAAAAATAAAATAAAAGAGAGTGAAATTTAATTTTAAGTTTGGTTGCATGTATAAATGATTATATGTGTATTATAATATGCTTGTACAAGTGAATTTCTTACGACTGTATACCACATGGTGTTTGAATACACAATTTTTCTAAGCAAGATAGAAAAACGTATTCATTGCTAACACAATTTCTTTCATTAATCAAATAATCCTTTTATGACATATTGGTTTTTCTTTTTCATTCAAATAATTAGAACTTGCCATCTATCACATGCTATGCTATCACATGGACAAAATTGCAAATTCCAAAAGAGTAAGAGGGTATATAAATGTACAGGGCACTTAAGCTCTAATCACATAGTAAGTTATTATGATGTTAATCAGTCATTCAAATAATCACATAGTAAGTTAATATGATGCTAATTACTCGTTCAAACCCACTCTATAACATTGTCTCATAATTTTAGTGATTCATATTTTTTTAAGATATCGTTCAATTATCATTGTCTAATCAAATCAGACAAGACTGTTAAAGGTGATAATTTTATTTTATAAAGAAAAAGGAAAATAAATAAATATTTTATGGTTAGCAAAAAAGTATTTAAAAAAAAAAGTGATTTAGAAAAGGTGGACCCTTGAAGAAAATTATACCTCACTTTTTCTTCTTTCCTTCCTCCATTTTTCATTTTCATCTTGTCTTTGCATCCAAACAAGGGGAAATTATTTTGTATCTAAAACACTACTCACATACTAACGTCATTTATTTGAGTCTATAGGAAATATTATTACATGTTACCATCATTAAAATGCAAAGTTTAATGAATTTTTTATTTATTTATAAGAAGAGTGAAATTTAATTTTAAGTTTGGTTGCATGTATTAATGATTATACACGTATTATAATATGCATAATTTTTCTAAGCAAGAGAGAAAAACATATTCATTGCTAACACGATTTCTTTCATTGATCAAATAATCCTTTTATGACATATATGGTTTTTCTTTTTCATTCAAATAATTAGAACTTGCTATCTAATCACAAATATGATGCTAATTACTCGTTCAAACCCACTCCACAACATTGTCTCATAATTTCAGTGGTTCATTTTTTTAAAGATATCGTTCAAGTATCATCGTCTAGTCAAATCAGACAAGATTGTTAAAGGTGATAATTTTATTGCATAAGAAATTGCAAGTAAATTCCAAAAGGTATCACAAGCAAAGACTTTGTGCTAGGTTTTGTTGAAGAAATGGAATCAATATCGCTTATCAATGCGAGAAGGACAATAGTTTGCTATTATCATGTGTGTGATTGATTGACTCCTGAAATGGGAAACATAGTTTCATGAGTAGTGACATCACGGCTTTAAAGACTACATGTTTCTCTCACATGTGCGATACATTTGTTACGTGCACCTATAAAATTTCCTTGATGCCATAGTGACAACTTATCTTGTTGATGTATATACATATACATACTTAAGTTTTTCTAGATTCAGTTGTTGTCTAACATGCGTTACGTACACCTATAAGGAGGTTTTGGTTCGAAACTTCCAGCCCTCATTCTCCGGCTTATCATTTACCATGTTAATTTGTTTCTTCCCATACGTGATGGGGGCCATCTGATGAAGAATGTGTTAACTAACGTGATATACATCGACTCTTGAGAGCTTCAATTTTTTAGGTCAAACACAAGAAGCTGGAGAGTACGTATATGTGGATCGGTTTTCTAATTAATTAGGTTACCTTAGTGACGTAAGGGGGGAAAACTACTGTAGGTTTGTAAGTTTCTAACCACCTTCGCGCACCAGCAATAACCTACTGTAACCATGTGGAAAGCTTTCACGTGTCAGCACCTGGACTGTCTGCATACACATATACAGGAAAACCACTGGGGTTTTTCTTTTCTTTTTTGGGCCACAAGGTAACCATCTTGACTTCCTTTGCCCTGAAGTCACGGAATTTGATTATTTACATGCCTCTACGGCTCTCCCTTGCTAATGGGCCACAACCCGTGCCTCAATGGTAAGCTGTGAATTCATTTTTTTTACTTGGAAAAAAAGCAAGTGGATATAATAATATCCTTCACTAAAAAGAAAGAAGAAAAAAAAAAGGCCAAATAATTAAGGCTGCCATTGCCATTTACAAATGATCATTTGGGTCCATTGGGACACAGAGGAAATTATAAAATAAAAAAAATGGTTGCACGAACGGTGTGAAAATTGATCCTACTTATAAGAAATGGTCAATGCCCAAATGGTTGGTACCAACGAGGCTCATTGATGCCTTTCCACAAACACCTTATCTGCATGCAAATTTGGCCGGCAAGGCTGGCAGACTTTGTGTTGTGCATAGGGAGGCCAACGGTAGACATTAGAGGGCATGGTTTTAAAAGAGAGGGGTCGAGGGCGTGCCTCCCGAGAAGGAGGAGTCTGACACGTATTAATGTCAACGCTGACGTGGTGACATGTAAATATGAGGTGTTCAGTTGGTAATGGGTCCACATTATCAAGTAACTGTTAACCCTACCTACCCAAAATATACATTATATATAGCTTTCAAAATTCATCCACGTTGAATTTTTATATAGTTTACATCGAAGGATAAGCTTAGTCAGCACCACGTGTACTTATTTATTATGCCATTTTCAGAGTAATGCTACCAACCTTAAGGCAAATTTGAAAGACTTCAAAACTCAACTGTTATTGCGGTGTTTCATGTCGACTGATTTTAACTTGTATGATTATCGACTGTAATAGAAATTATTGAAGTGAGAAAAAGGTAGGGTGGTTGTGAGAGAGGAGGGAAAAGTTTGTGGAGGTAATGTTGAATTACTACGTTGTCATTAATTTTTAAATTTGTTTTTTAATCCATCTAATACCGAAAGAACTTGTATCTCAATTATAATACATATAAATAAAATATTTTCATATCCCATGTCACATCATTTGATCTTCCGTAAAAAAAAGTTGGTATCTCTACTGGTCTCATATTCGGTCCATCGGATTCTACACATCTGTAAATCGGTCCAACTCAAAACACTTTAGGAATTCGGTCGAACATTCGGCTTCTTTTAAAGATAGACAAAAATTTTGCTTGCATGATTTACGAAGTAGGAATACATAATGCTATTTTTTCCAGTGGCCCCGAGTCTGTTTCTTGTTGTTTGGCCTGCATGCATGCCTTTGGCAGTTTTCAAACAATTGAGGAAACAAGAATCAGTTAGTTTTCTCCCTATTTTTTTTTACATAACTACACGGTTCCTCTTGGAATTTAGTTAAATAACCATCGATAAAAATTAAGAGAAACATTCCTCTACAAAGTTCTAGGGAGTAGATAGTTCATGTCAGGTGTTTGGTGTTAACTTGTATTATTTAATTAATTGACCATTTTATATGGGTTGAGCTTTTGATACTCTTCTTACATGTCTAACTAATACAACTCATACACCTCGGTTTAGATAATACACGCTTAATTATACAGTTAGGGAAAAAGAACACACACGTTCACGTGAAAAATCTGACGATGCTATTTTCATCTTCTTCTCCCTAGGGTTCTTCTCTGCTATCATTTCTAAGGTTATTCTCTTCACTCTTCTCCAAGTATCCATCTCTCTCTCTTCTTCTTCTTCTTCTTTCTTCATCTTCTATTTCTTTATATGTTTCCTCTTTTATTATTTTTTGTGGAAATTAGGTTATGAGTTTTTCCTTTTTGACCTTTTTTTTCTTGCTGCATTGGAACAATACATGCGGCTGTGTATCTAACTCAATAATCAAATAATCAAATAATCATCATGCAGTTGTGTATCCAACTCAATACATGCTGCTGAGTTTTTCTTGCGTTTTTTTCTTTATGTATTTCATCTTCTCCAGGTATCCAACTCAATAATCAAATTATCATCCCAAGTCAGTAATTAGAACAATAGATGCGGCTATGTTTTTCTTGCTGTAATTTTTTTCTTTCTACTTTTGGTGCTTTGTTGGTTTGTTTTTTGGTTATTTCCGGGTTGCTACTGCTGGCTGTTGATTCTCTTCTTGCCTGCTTTTGTTGGGCTTCAATATATTCTCTTTTGTTCTTAATTATATATATATATATATATGCAAATTATGTTGTCTATATTGTCTATATTTTCACTTAAATTATCAAAGAATTTTTTGGAAAAAATTAGTATGATCCGATGTTATCCAGAACAACACCAAACACAATATAACTTAGTCAAACTATTTATCCGAAACAACACCAAACACCTTATAATATTATGGAAAAATAGTCAGTACTCTCAAGAACAAATTAATAATATCCGACATAAATTAATCACACTCTGACATACCAAACGAGTCCTGAAGGTATATATTATATGTCGCGCATTGTAAATAAATTAAAGTTTTTAGAGTTTCAACCTTTTTTTAACAAAAATATAGTAATTTATTAAACAACAAACACCCACAAATTTAATGTGTGACTCGTGACTCGTAAGTCTTAAGTCAAGTGACATATGACGGATGACGAAAGGTAGAGATTCTAGCTCTCAAATCTTAATTATTAAAAATAAGTTTCATGCGTAAATTTATGCAAATACTAAGGCAAAAATTGATAGGGTGATCAAAGATAAGGAAGACAATAAAGGCAAGATAGGGTATATCATTTGGATGTTTCTTCTCATCTCAACAACAAAAATTGACTATACAAATTTAGGAGAGTTGGAATGGGACCTTACAAGACAAACCATGTACAAAGGTGACTAAGCATACTTCTATGAACAGTGCATAAAGTTTAGAGGTATAATATTCATATATAGTACGGAAACAAAAATAGAGCTTAATTTAAAGTCTGTATATTTTCCCTTTATATGGAAAATATGAGCGTACTTCAATACTTTTTTTCTAAAAACAAATCAATGATAGAGGGGTTTTTAAATATGAACATCTTCTACTATTAGAAAGAGAAATATCACTAAACTAGTGCAATTTATCGTCTTTCTCTCAAAAGATTTAGCTGGTTCAATAATACGTGAGTTACTCATTTCAAAAAGTTGGAAATCAGCTTTTCTAATTTCCTTTTTATGGCACGCTAATTATCGGTACCGTACAAACTGACGCGAATTAGTTAGTTGAATGATAGTAAGTTTAGTGCTTTAAGAAACAATTATTGTCACTTTTCTGCTGTAATTACTTGATTTATATACATGGGATATAATTATCTTAAGATCGGAATAATTTAAAGAAAGAAAACAAGTGAGTGGTAGATTGTTTCGTTGGCCGTTGGTTGGTTAGTTAATAGGTAGTTTCCTTGGGATATAAGGATGCTTGTTCGGTCTTCTTTTTCCTTTTTGGTTGGCTGTTCTATCCTATGAGTTTTCCACAAAGTCTTTTTATACTTCATTTTTGACCCCATTTCTTGGTCTTCGTTTTTTTTCAATTATATTCTTCTTTATAATACTTTCGGAAAGTGGGTGTGGATGCAAACCAATAAAGCTTTATTTCATCTATCAATCTGAATGCATGCGAATATCCTTTACTTCCACACTGCCCTCACTATTATTTTTCTTTCTTATCTGATTAAATAAGAGTTATTTACACTAACACTCCATGAAGTTTTAGGTTTTCTAACAAAATCCTCTTAGGCTTCAAAATTATACGAACACCCATTGAGGTTTCAAATTGTTTTCACAAAACCCGTTTTCAATTAAAGATTAATGATTTTATATAATAATAAAAAAATCTCAAAATGACAAAGTTGGCCTTTGAGATTAAATTGCATATACATTCATTGAGGTTAATTTTATCATTTGCATAATTTATTTATTTTTCAATGAAATCATCAATTTCTGGACGAACAATCAACGAAAAGGAGTTGTGTGAAAACAAACGAAACGTCAGGGGGTATTTGTGTAATTTTTAAAACTTGAGGTGGTTTTGTGAAAACACAAAAAATCTTTTTTTTTTTTTTTTTTTGTGAAACAAGAATAAATTTCAGTCACAAAATTGAAAAAAAAAATAAAGAAGAAGGGTGGAGCCCTTCTTACATTAAATCACTAGGTTGGGTCATTAATTATACATAAGCCATGGGGATAACTTGGTGGGGTATGTTGGCATGGGTCTAATTAATAGGAAAGTAATTAGCAAGTGGTTGGTCGGGTGCCACTCATTACTCATAGTTATTATACAAGTATAATTGAAAAGAATAAGGAAAAAAGAATAGGTGCATATGGTTCTATTTCTTTTCTTCTTCTTTTATCAAATTATGGAAGATACATAATTAATGGAAATATTCTTTCTCCTCAAAGATTGAATTTGATTGTAAGGACTCAAGTGGTTAACTTACGAGTATTTATTCCTAGATATGTGGTCCTAAAAAAAATTGAATTTGATTGTAAAGAGCGTAGCTCAAGTGATTAACTTACGAGCATTTACCCCTATAAATGTGGTCCTAAAAAAGATTGAATTTGATTTGGGCTGCGTGGCATTGCATAAGTGCAGCATTTGAACACCAAAAAAAAGGTGCAAGTAACACCCATCGCATGACTAAAGCCTAAGGCAACATCATCACCATGCCATTGACACCTCTTTTTATCTTATCTGCATCCTTTGTTTCATCAAGCATGACAAAACTACCGACTTTAGATGCTATAGGTAGATACTATACTTAAAGAGTGGTGTTATCTCTAGAAAATAATCAACATGTTATATTATCGTACTATCATTCGATCAATAATTTAGTATATCATTTGGGAAGATTAATACCTCGAATTAAAGTGATTTTACATAAATTGTGTGATAGCATGAGTTTCATTTCATACGAGAAAGTTGAGAAAAATAAAAATAAAATAAGAATGGAATTCTAAGTGTTTTTCTTTGATATTGGTCTCACCACTCAATCACTCCTGAATTAACTAACAAACTCCTACCCGACCTCAAAAAAAATTTAAAAAAAAACTACCCACCTGCATTTGGCCGGAACTTTTTGTCTTGTTCAACTGTTATTTTATAGTATCACTATATATTTGATTTTGACAAAAGAAAACCAAGCACAGGCCTCTTACAAGAAAAGAAAGAAGCCAAATTACACCAGACAAACAAAGAACGGAAAGCAAATTACAGATGGGAGATGATGGAGCAATGTTTTTCCAAAGCCAAGCTCAAAACCAATCAGTGAACGCCAAGTATTACCATTTTGATAACCTTTATCCCTTATCGATAAAATATACAAACGCAATCTAACTTATAAGGATAATATAATTTTACTGGTAGTAAACTATATTATCCTTGTAACTAAGATTACGTCTTCTCTTGTAGTTCTTCAAGTACATTAGTTTTATGTTAATGTTATTGTACTATACATGCTCAGAATAGACATGCGATATGGATCAAGTGGAGGAATTAATAATGCAATTAGTTAAGTTTAATTTGTAACAACGTCATCTAGGTTTTTTGTTTTTGTTTTTGTTTTTTGTTCTTTATTCGAGGGAGAGAGGGGGTAAAGAATTGAACACTTGTTGGGGATAGAAAATCAGTGATCTATCTCAAAAGTTGAAATTTTATAATCGTAGAGAATTTCGCAGCCAATGTAATTATGTTGTTTGGTGTCTCTGGGACAATGAAGTAAATGCATCATTATGATGGGTGTAAGAGAGTACACATGTTGCATAAATAAATAATAGAGTAATGCTACACTTATCACATTTTTATATCATATGATGTGACATGTCTATATTATATGTCACATTAATTAAATCAATGAAGTGTATTTTAATTAAGACAATTAGAAAAAACAACTACTGAAATAAATCATAAAAAAAAAATTTAAATAATTTTAATTGATGTGGCTGTCCACCTCAACTACTACATAAGATGGTATAAGAATATGATATACAAATGTGGTAAGAAATTCTAAATAATATTATTTGTACCATATTTATTAATTACATTACCCACCATATCCCTGTAGGAGTGCCAAATTATCCCTCTAATTTGAAGGTATATGGAGGGAACTCTTTTGACATTATTTGGTAACAACGTGAGGAGGTTACAATACATAGGAGGATCAACTTGATATATACATATGGAAAGTAGTAGTAGTAGTAGTAGAGAGAGAGAGAGAGAGAGAGAGAGAGAGGATATTTTTATTAATTAAGGATATAGTAGTTAGTATGACTTCAAATTGGTCCAAGTTGGCAGAAAAGTGTATACATTTTTTGGCCGGAGAAAAGTGCATACATTGATAAACCAAAAGTGTGGAAAATTTGTACTAAATTGATAATATGAAGAATTATCCAACCGACCAGTTTCTTCTTTATTTTAGTTTTATAAAATTAAAATAAAATTAATGCGAATTAGAGGAAGTAATATTTTAGTTCACTTACATTTTATTGGTGGGATGGGGTATGTATGCCTTTGCAGCTCCGCTGCAGCTGTGACGTGAAAGGAAAACAAATGAAAGACAAAATTGTAGCCATTTTTTTAATTATAGATTTTAGAGGGAAAGAGCAAATTTTTTTTTGGGTGTAATTTCTAATTTTGCATACCCAACTTTGCCTATAAAAGGCCGCCCTTGTGCCTAACCATTCCTCATTGCAACTACCTTTTTATTCTCATCTCTCTTTCTCTCTCTTGTTGTGTCTCTCTTTCTATGTGTCTGTTGCTGTTAAGAAGCTGTTGATGGTTTTTCTTGCTTTGGCTTTTGTATGATATAGCTCATGCTCTTTGCACCTCTGAGTTGGATTAAAGAGAGAGAAATCAGATAACGTTCAAAAACACCAAGAATTGCAAATTAAGAAAATAAGAATTAGCAGCTCCTGCTCTACTGCTCTGCCTTTGAAACACTGTTCTGGTGGCTGGTGGGTTGTGTTTATAAGTCTTTACCAACCAAAAAAATTATATCTTTTTCTTTCTCTTTTGTTCTTCTTTCCACAGTTAATGGCGGAGAATAAAATGCTTATTGGGGTGGTGGGTTATGATTCTCTTGTGTAGGAAACAGGGGAGGGGCTAAGTTGGCGTTTGTCAAAGAAGAAGAAGAAGAAGAAGAAGAAGAAGAAGCAGAGAAGAAATGAAGTACGTTTTGGTGACTGGTGGAGTTGTGAGTGGTCTTGGGAAAGGAGTGACTGCTAGTAGTATTGGCTTGCTTCTAAAGGCTTGTGGGCTTCGGGTCACTTCCATTAAGATAGGTATCTTTCTCCTCCTCTTCTGCTTCCTTTTGTTCTTCTTCTTCTGTTTTCATTTTAATTCTGTGTGATGTTGCTCATCTCTGTTGTTTTCAACTTTTTGAGCCAACCCATTATGCCGTTTTTGTTGGAAAGCTCATCCACTTTTTTCTCTCTTTATCTTTTAATGGGGAAAAAAGATGTATCAGATTTAGCTTTTTCTGCTAAAGTTTTCTTTTTCTTCTTCTGAATTTCAGTTGGTGTTTCAGTGAGAACACAAATCTGAGCGACTGCAATTTTTTTCTTCTATATAATGCCTGATGTATATAAGTTTAAGCTGTTCTCTCTCTCTCCCTCTTGTCCTGATCACCATTTTTCTTTTTCTTATGTAATTCAGATCCTTACTTAAACACTGATGCTGGAACTATGTCCCCCGTTGAACATGGTGAAGTCTTTGTCTTAGATGATGGTGGTGAGGTACATCAACTTACTCTTTGCCCTCTTCCTTCCTAGATGATTCTTTTACTTTTTGAGGGACATTTCTGTAGGAAGCTTTTGTCATTATCCACCTGGGAAATTTCTGTTGTCTTTTATAAGATCATATGCCTTTTCAATCTGTGACACAACAATTTGAATTCCACCATACAAGTACAGAGTTAAAAAGAATTAAATGGTTGCAATTACCAATGAGAAATTTTGGACTCAAGTGTCAAAGTCTTAAAAAACGTGGAAGAATCACGGACTTTTTTTTTGCTAATTTGGTTTTTTCTTTTTTTAAAATTTTCATAGGTGGACTTGGACCTTGGAAACTATGAGCGATTTCTAGATATCAAGCTGACCCGTGATAATAATATTACTACCGGAAAGATTTACCAGGCAAGTAGGTTAAATTGCGCGCGCACATATATATATATATATATATATATCCACTTTATTTTATTTTTATATACCAACTACTGCAGATTCCAAAAATTCAAACGTTTGATTTTTTTTTTTTCCCTTGTTTTGAGTCACAGTATGTTATTGACAGAGAAAGAAGGGGAGATTATCTAGGAAAAACTGTCCAGGTTTTTGTCTACCTACTATGACTCCTTTTTCGGGCTATATTTTATCTGGTCCCTTACTTTTCTTATATAATTTTGTTTATCTGTAGGTTGTTCCTCACATCACAGATGCTATCCAAGAGTGGATTGAGCGTGTAGCACAAATACCAGTGGATGGGGAGTCAGGTCCAGCTGATGTTTGTGTCATAGAATTGGGTGGAACTATAGGTACATCTATATTTTCCACACCAACGTTCTTCATTTCTGGCAGCATCAGCTGTTTCAATGGCTATTTCAAATTACTGACAACTTCCTGGTTGTAGGTGATATTGAATCCATGCCTTTTATTGAGGCATTAGGACAATTCTCGTACCGTGTAGGTAAGCAAATTGAATACGAAACTCCATATGACAGAATTATATATGTTGGCATGGCACACATTCTTTCTGATCTGATCATTTAGTTACTTGACTCTTGTCTTTTCTTTTCCATCAATGTTTGTTTATTTCAGGTAGTGACAACTTTTGCTTGATTCATGTTAGCCTTGTGCCTGTTTTGAATGTTGTTGGTGAACAGGTAAGGTTCTTATAATTGTCTGTTCACTAGATTTTTTCTTATAGTAGATGATTTAACCTCTGTTTATATTTCACAGTCATGAGAGAAAACTACTAAATTGCTCTAATGAATGTACTTAATTATGCTCATTATGTTCAGAAAACAAAACCAACCCAGCACAGTGTTCGTGGACTGAGGTGCCTGGGTTTGACACCACATTTGATAGCTTGTCGCAGCACAACGGTCTGTCTATCTGTCTCTCTCTCCATCTTTTTGCCGTGTTTGCTTTGTCATGTTGGCTGAAGATTCTAAATTTACAGGCACTAGAAGAGAACGTAAAGACGAAAGTCAGTCAGTTTTGCCATGTCCAGGTATGTTTGATAAGTTCTAGTTCAAGCATACTACTTGAAACGAATTTCTATCTGCTTTGCAAGATGAATACTTTACTGAAGCTGCTAAATATTTTGTAGAAAGAGAACATCATCACTCTCTACGATGTTTCCAACATCTGGCACATTCCATTACTTTTAAGAGTGAGTAGTTCTCTACAACTTCTGAAATGCATCTTCTTAAGCTGAAGTTATCTTCATTCTCTAACTGTCACGTGGAATTTTTTGTCCTGCTTCTTCTCAAATAGGATCAGAAGGCTCATGAAGCAATCTTTAAAGTGCTGAACCTTCAAGGGTTTGTCTCATGAACTCTTCTCATTTTCTTTCCTGTAACTTTTGGGATGTAATCCATATGCACTGTGCATCAGTTGATCTCACTGTTTAGTTTTCTAACATTCATCTACACAAATGCTCCTTAATGTGCAGATTAACAAGGGAACCTGAATTAGATGAATGGACTTCTAGGGCTGAAATTTGTGACATGTTGCATGAGCCGGTAGGTCTTAGCTCCAAAGACATACTTTTATTTCCTTTTGTTGCCAAAAAATTGAAATCCTAATGTCATTTACATAACAGGTTCGCATTGCCATGGTCGGGAAGTATACGAGGCTTTCAGATGCCTACCTCTCTGTAATAAAGGTGCACCTAGCTACCACTTCTTCACTATGAATTGGTGTTTAAATCAGACGATAATCTAATTTCTAAAGATGGTTGCTTGCTGCATTTATAAATGCAGTACTCACAAATTACAATTCTTAAATCCTTGCCCAAGATTTGAGCTCAGAACTAGGATCAGTAAAGTAGATAACACGAAAAAATTAGTTTTCTCCATGTTAGCCTTCTGTTATGTTTTGATATGAGGTTATCTGGTAAAGATGATAGCTATGATGAATTCTTATTCCTATAGTTTATGATTTCATCATCAAATTATTACTTTTCTTAGTGCTTTATAAACCGGTCCAGTTCAGGGGAAAGTGATTGTGATATGTTTAGATATGAGCTTGTGAACATATTAACCATACCAAATGTAAACAGCAAGATAAATTTCAGGAAGATACATAGTGGGAGTAAATTTTGGAACAACATTACTGTGTTAATATCAAACATGGTACAATTCTATTATCAAATTCTAATTATTTTGCTTTCATTCTTGTGATACTTAAATTTGAAGTCGGGGAGGACAAAGTATGCTGGGGTTGGATATATAATCTGTAGTAATTTCTGCAGGCTCTTGTGCATGCTTCTGTTGCTCGTGGCAAGAAACTTTTCGTGGATTGGGTTTCAGCTGGTGACCTTGAAGACGCAACTGCAAAAGAGGTTGTTATATATTGATATTCTTTTTTTTTTTTTTAGACGAGTTATATATTGATATTCAGTTCTAGCAATGTTTACATTTTACCTTATATCAAAACTCGACAAAAAATGTATCATATTGCAGAATCCTGATGCTTATAAAGCCGCCTGGAAGTTGTTGAAGGTGTGTGTATTTAGGTTTAATATCCTTGAGTTGCAGTTGCTTTTTTGTTAGCCTTCTGATTGGCCTGTATCTTCAGGGTGCAGATGGTGTTCTCGTTCCCGGAGGATTCGGGGACAGAGGAGTGCAAGGAAAATTCTTGCAGCAAAATATGCCCGGGAAAAGAGAATTCCATTCCTTGGCATTTGTCTAGGAATGCAGATTGCTGTCATTGAGTTTGCACGATCTGTTCTTGGTCTGAAAGATGCTAACAGCACAGAATTTGATCCTAACACTAAGAATCCCTGTGTTATATTTATGCCAGAGGTCTGCATCGTGTTTTCGAGTTTTATGTTTCATTGAAAGGAACTCAATATCCTGCCTTTCCCATTTATCTAATCTCTGGACCTTGTAAAGCAGGGTTCAACAACACATATGGGAGCCACCATGCGCCTTGGATCCAGGAGAACATATTTCCAGTCTACAGAATCCAAATCGGCTAAACTGTGAGTACTAATTTGGAAAGAAATATGCACATTTGATTTGTACATATCACATTTTTCATAGAAACCGAAGCTTATGAGGAGGTCTATTGATCTGCATAGATCAATCAGTAACTTGATACACATGAAAATCAGAGGGTACAAGCATGCTGAATTAGATGCTTGTGTTGGCTAATCTCTGAAATTTGAATTTTGTTAGATATGGAAACAAGCGCTTCATCGATGAGAGACATCGACACAGATATGAGGTAAGCGGCATCCCAATGAAAATGATTGTATTATAAGATACTATTTTGTCAGGAGGGCTAATTCAGTTGGATTCAGGTGAATCCTGAAATGGTAGCACGCCTTGAAAATGCTGGCCTCTCTTTCACTGGCAAGGATGAAACTGGCCAACGCATGGAGGTAGAAATTTTCATTATTTGTCTGTGTAACTATAGAATCAATTGATTTGTTTACTGTGGTGACTTTGATCTAATACGTGTTATACTGACGTTACAGATTGTTGAGCTGCGTAATCATCCATATTTCATTGGTGTCCAGTACCATCCTGAATTCAAATCAAGACCAGGAAAACCTTCTGCTTTATTCATAGGTACATGTCTCATACATCCTTATAAGTTTCACACTCACTTCATGTTCAATTATACTTTGTTACATGAACTGGAGGCTTGCTGTTTATTCATCTGAATATTCACTTATACTAAATCTGTGTTGTTAATTTTGGTTGAAAATTGGGATTATTGTTACCTTTCCTTCGTTTAGTCCATTATTACAATGAAGATAAATGTGCTTTTGAAAGCTTCAGACAAGACTCTGACTATTCATGACAGAACTCAGCTTGAAAAGAAGCATGTTCAATATTGTTCTTTTAGAATTTAGACCAATCTGAAGCCTTCCTATATGACTTGATTAATAATAAGCCAAGCTCAGCTGTAATATTTCTATTAATGAAAAAGCCAGTCAAGGTAAGGTATTAAAATCTGAAGTTAGGCAAGCTTGATGGTAATCTTCGCTTCATTTACTAGAAATCTGTTGCCTACCTGAAGCTTGGACATAGAAGAAATCCCCACTTGATCTTAGCCTAAAATATCTTCCCTGAATTCACTATTGGGTATCTTCTATGAGCTTAAATAATCATTGAAAAAGGTGAAAAAGCTAAGATTAAGAAACAGAGCCGATACTCGTCTGTTACAACCTGGTTGTGCTTCTGGTCAAGTCAATATCTAATAAATTTGGCTAGCCTGGCCCAAGTAACAGCTAAACTCACAAACCAGGCATCTTTCCTTGGACTCTTGTGAAAAATATTTACTTGTCACATGTTTGAGTACTGAAGAAGGTTCTTCAGGTTGTGTACCTCATTGCTGCAGTTTGATAATTTGAATCCTACTTCATGGGATTTCTGTGAAAACCTAAATTCAAAATTCTTCTCTGCTGGCTTGTAAATCAGATTACAGAAGCAACACAATAGCTTGTAAATCTTGATTTGTCAATTTGCAATGTCATGCAGGCCTAATAGCAGCAGCATGTGGGCAGTTGGATGCTTTTTTACAGGGCTCTGAGAGCAAAAGGAATATCCCAAATGGACCTGCCAATGATATGTCCCAGAGGCATATCTCATATGGAGCAAACAATGATATGCCCCAAAGAAATATCCCAAATGGAGCAAGCAATCATATGTTCCAAGCAGCATGTGGGCAGTTGGAATCTTTCTTCCAGGGTTCTGAGACCAAAAGAAATGTCCCAAATGGAGCAGCCAAAGCATATCAAAATGGAGCTGCAGCTAAGCTTGCTAATCGGCCACAAGACGGTGCATACAGCATTTTCAATGGCATGCACTTGTGAAGGCTGTTTAGGCCTCTGCATAATATATTTATAGGATTATCTTTCTTTGTGGTGTGGTTTAGGGGATTTTAATTACATAATTAGCAGGGGCTTTTAGGTGATATAATATTATAGGATTGGTTTGTACAGTCATTTGGGATATGGTTAGATATTAGCCTTCCAAAGACACAAACTTTAGAATGGAGAGCTGCATCCTGAGGTTTTTAAAACAGGTCAGCTTGTCAAAAGTCCTGTACTGCACTTAGAATGTGCAGGGGATTTGCCCATTCTTCCCCAGCACCCTATCCTTTTGTTTTGTCTTGATTTTATTGCAGTAATAAATCTTCATATGCATGGACTCTTGGCTTGAACATCACCTAGCGACCTGCATACAACACTATAAACTCGTCCAAGAAGAAGTGAAGTTGGAGTTCAGCACAATCCTAACAAATTTAGACCGCAAAACCTCTTCACAACTTTAAACATCTAAATATATCTAAATACTTTCTCAAACAATGAGAAAGAAAACAAAACTCATGCTCCTAACTCAAACAAGTTGAGTACAGTTATTTAAATTACAGTAAGGTCAGGTTCACCAACTAACATGTGTGTATACACGTAAGTTCTCTAGACAGGACTTTCGTTCTTTAAAGAATGAAAACGTTGAGAAAATCTCATTTCTACTCACTCGTCTTCATATTTCATCATGTTTATTGACATGGTAGGCTTTAAATTTTAAGCTCTTTAAAACCTAAAATCGGAACTCTAAAGAATCATTATATACCTAAGTAATCAATTTTTTCAATGCATGAAATCAAAAGTAAAAGCATAATTCAGATTTTGATCAATAGGTCCGCTCTTTCGGATTTTTAACTAATCTTAACACAAATTTTATTTTTTTTTCCTTTCACTAAAATTAATAGCTCAAAGCTTTGTTATCTGACTCACTCTGATATGGGGAAAAAGAAAGAGACAATCTTTGTTGTTGGTGGCCCTGCACTGCACCTTTTTGAGTGACCACGAGCCTTTAAAGATACAATACAAAAAGATAAGAGTGAAGTGAAGTGAAGTTGGGCATGGAAGACTAGAAATACCAATGGCTCTGCTAACAAATAGCCTGCTAGTGTTACCCCAGCAACTCGGTCCGAGTCGAACTCAGTCGCCTGCTACTATTCATTTCAACCATTCACAGCGCTGTCACCATTTCTGCAGAGCAACATCCTCTGTTTCGCTTTGGTTCTGTAATGGGAAACGAAAATTCAAGAGTCTCAAGACCAAGGCCTCCAAGGCAGATAAGCAAGAAGTGAAATTGGAAGAGAAAAAGGAGGAAGAAGAAGAAGAATTTCAAGTACTGACGGCCATGAAGAGCGGTTACAATGACATAGTAATCGTGGACACTCCCACATCAAGAATGCTGCTCCTCGACTCTTCTCGTATGTCAATCTTTTTCTTTTGTGTTCGTTCATTGTACCCATCATTTTACTCTTCGTTTAAATGCTATTTATGTTTTGGGTTCATGCAGAAAATGTGCATAGCATTGTTTACAAGCACCAGAAATGGACTGCTTCCTACTGGGTATGTGCATTTCAATAATTCAATGTGTTTATTCTAAGTGCTCCTAGAAATTCTGTGGTTTCAGACATTTGATAAGACTTTGCATGTGACATAGTGCTATTGAATTTGAATCTATAATGTAAGAAAGTCATTGTATTGGTTGCTGCATTGTGCAGGATGAGTTTGCTAGCTTGCCTGCTATTGTTCCAGAAGGTCCTATTGCCATCCTTGGCTTGGTAATTCATTTCATTTTGGACTCATGTGGTAAAATACCTTTTGTACCATAAACATTTGTGATTTCCTGACTAAAAGTATTTGTTCAAGCCAGGGTGGTGGAACAGCTGCTCATCTGATGCTTGACTTGTGGCCGTCTCTGCAGCTTGAAGGTTGGGAGATTGATCACATTGTGAGTGTCCTATGGTCAAATGGGTTAATCCTCTTGCATATTTGCAATGTGCCAGTTCTAGTAACCCTTTACTTCTGCTAATTGAAAAGCATTGGACTTGAGTTCTTTAAATAATTCAGAGAACTGCATTTGATGATTTGCATCTTCCTCTTTGCTTCACAGGTTAATGATTTACCTCACCTTTAACTTCTAAAAATCTGAATGTAATATATGACTAGGTACTAAGTTTAGACAATCTTTATAATTAGATTACTTGAATTATGCACATATAATTATAGCTTATTCGGTACGTTGAATTATTATCATGTGGTAGCTTAAAGAACACATTGGGACTATTGACCAAAGTACTCAAAACCGCAATGCTAATATTGATCTTTTGAGCCCCATATAATACATGATAACTCCCAAGGCATGTCATTGCTTTATTGCAGTGTGAAGTGTTATCTACCAAGACAACTCAACCACTAAGCATTTCTATGTGCTTTCATCCTATTTCAGTTATGATGTAATTTGGACCGTGGCTGCAACTTTAGTGTGGCAATGCCAAGAAGGGCTCTAACATTATCTTATATAGCATTCCTAGTGCAATTTATAGGTCATGGAATCTACAAAACATTACCAATGGAATCAAAGTCATGTTGAAGGTGTTGGCCTGCTAGGTCAGTGATTTTCCCCCTTGTCTTGGAGAGAAAATGTAAGGCAGCTGAAGGGTCACCTCTGTTTCTTTAACTTGTTTTGGAAGATTATGTATTCAAGCAGTCATCAATATCTAAGGTCTTAACCCCTACCAGCACCTTATAATCTTTAATACATTCTTTCTGGAATAAATACAATCAATTGAACGTTATGCTGAAGTTTATTTAGCCACAAGAAAAATTGTATTTGAAACTTTATAAGTTATGGACAGAAGCCTTATCTCAAACAGCCAAAGTATCATATGCTGAATTTTATTTAGCCACAACAATTGTATTTGAAACTTTATAAGTTATGGACAGAAGTCTTGTCTCAAACAGCCAAGAAGTAGGACAAATTGCTCAAAATAAAAAGAAGTCAGCCACACAAGGTCAACAGCATTTGAATTAGCAGTGTAAAAGTCGCTGACCAGAAAAAATCACTTAAGAAAAAGAAAAAATTTGGTCTACAGTCCATTTCTTGAAATGTTTACCTTGAGAAGGTGTGCTGTCTCATCTGTTTAGCTCTTAAGACTAGAGTCACTAAGCAGCACTGTTTACTGAATCTGTACTTGGAGGTATGATTAGCAAGGTTAAAATACTATACAAGGTGTAATAAATGTTTTATAAGATATTAGAGGGTTCCAATTTTCAGTAATGTCATTTGTTTTATCTTAGTTAAATCTTTTTTGCATTAGTTATGATCTGTATCCTTACTGAATATTTTAAATATTTTTAGTTGATTGATAAAGCAAGAGAGTATTTTGGGCTGTCTGATCTTGAGAAGCCTACTCAAGCTGGTGGCATACTTAACGTTCACATTGGTGATGCCCTTTCTCCTTCGGTTAATATTTCTGGAGGGTATGCCGGTGAGTTCCTTGTCTACATGTCTTTAAATTACCTGGCCCACCTTTGGAATGCGTGGATGGTCAAATTCAAGGATTTGTTTTTGTAATTTTCGTGCTCTTGTGTATACTTCCTGAATACATTGGTTATGCCTCATTTTCACAATTTCTTGCAGTTCTTTCCCTGCTGTGTTGCTAACTTGTTCTTGCAGTAAATATCAGGCATTGTTATTGACTTGTTTTCTGATGGAAAAGTTTTGCCACAGTTGCAAGAGGTATGAAGAGTGCTATCTTCCATGAATAGTTGGTGCCTTGCCTTTTCATATTGTTTCATGGTATTAGAGGTTTGAACTATTTCTTCAATTGTTTACTTCTATTATCTTCTCCAATAAATACACCATCTCATGTGATCATCTTGTCTTCAAGCCACATTTTACACAGTGATATCTGAAAACATATGTAGTATCCATTTGAACAATCTCACTCTGAGTCTGGTCAGAAAGCCAGAAGAAAATTTGAAAGAGTGGTGAAAAAAAAATGCCATGAGAAGTTATGCAGAGAATGCAGTTGTTAAACCAAGGTATAATGGGAGGACCGAGGAAATAAGGGTAGAGAAACACCTATGAATTTAGACCCAAAAGAGCACCTCCTACTCATCTTGAATGTGCACAAGAAATCCTTGAGTGCCATTCAGAATACTGCTTTGCTTGGTCAGAGAAAACACTCCCTGTGAGCATGAATGTGAAATTGGAAAAGTCAGAAAGCACCCATAAGACACAACCATCTTCTGACAAAAGTTCAAGGGAACTGATGTTAATTTTTTTATAGCTAAAGTAAGGGAAGTAGCAATTAAATAAAGCTCAGTTTTTTAGTTTCTTCCTAGCAACTATCCTCCAGGGCAAGACCTTGTTCAAATTTCCCTTCACAAGAAACTTGGACAACTGTATTGCTCTCTCTTACTTTTGGATCCTCTTCCTGTGATCTACAGTCAACCAATTTCACCTACCCTTGTTGTCCTTTCAATGAAGGATTAAAATTATGCTACAGCTTCTTAAAGCTAAAAAGTTAAGAGCTGAGTCATAAAGCATCTAAAGTTTAAAGTCCATTAAATTGCATCTATAATCAAAATCAATCGTCTCAAGCAGTTAAGTACTGCAGAAGTCTGACTTAAGGGTTTAATACAGCTAAAAAAGATTGAAACCAACAAGATTCCAGTTAATTATGTATGTCCAAGTTACATGTTAAGTCAGGCCTAGTAAGTAATAATCGGGAACTTATAATTTGTACAACCTAGTAAGTTTTAGAGGTCTATGTACCTCCATGAGGTAGCTAGTTGTATCTTAGCTATTATTCCCATATCTGTCCCTTTCTTTTTTTAATTTATCCAGAACCAGAATGCTGTGCTGTATCCAATTTCCTGTGTCTTGATATTTTCCTTGTCCTCCATTTTGACCGCATCACACGTTATCACGCGTTTAAAATAAATTTCATATATGATTTTTTATGTAGGTTACAACTTGGTTGGAATTAAAGGATCAGCTGATGCCCAATGGCCGTCTAATGGTTAACTGTGGTGGCGTAGATGGAGCATCTGATGCCAGAGATGGAACAGCTCATCCAAAAAATATCTCCAGTGACGACAGTTGGCTACAAAATTCTACTATCAAGGCATTATCTAAAGCATTCCCTGGACAAGTAGGCCTTGTTTTCTTGCTTGATACTCTTGTGGTTATGATTTCCAGCTTGCAACATCTAATTAATTTTTAAACTTAGCCTAATTTGCAATATTTTGTCAGATTTACAAACTGAAAGTATGAA
The DNA here is from genome assembly GCF_029339155.1 of Prunus mume. Classification (NCBI taxonomy): domain Eukaryota; kingdom Viridiplantae; phylum Streptophyta; class Magnoliopsida; order Rosales; family Rosaceae; genus Prunus; species Prunus mume. The sequence goes on from NC_142700.1 coordinate 8,756,002, forward strand.
TATCAGATACTAATTATAATTTATAACATGAGCAATGAGCATACAAAAACTAGAGTTGATTATATGCAATGGCAATTGAGAAAGATGAGCTATATTTCTAGCTTATTAACCAACATTGCAGTCTCCAAACATTATGTGTCTGTGAAATATGAATGGCTCCATTCCTACTTGTTAGTCCCAAATCACCCATCTTTCAGAGTTTTAACTGTTATTTGTGATTATGGCTGGAACTCTTGACTTGTCCTCTCCATACATGCATGTGTGCATTAGCACAAAGCAGAATGAACTTGTTAGTGTCTTGTGTTGATATAAACCATTGGGGTTGTTTTTTCATTCAGCCTAACTTTTGGGATTAAATTTCTTTTTTTAGTCCACGGTTACTTAGCGTAGTACTAAAGCTTTGATTGTCTGTCTGATTCTGTGTTTGAATCCTCTTGCGGTCAGCCATTTCTGATTGTGTGTGGTTTAAGTTTTTAGGAACGTTGATTACTTAACAGATTAACATTCACACAACACAATGAAAATATCAGCAAATTAGTTCCCTCATCACATCTGCAATATGTTTAAGAGTTTTGGGACATTATCACTTTTGCCTTACACGGCATTATGCAGTAAATGTTAGGATTATCTTGGCTTTAATCTGTTAAACATTAATTTGAGCTTCTTGAATTTCCTGTCATACATGGATCTCATTGTCTTCATGCATGCTCCTGGTCATATTTTTGTTTCATTTAATAGGTCAATGCTTCTTAGATTGAAGAAAGCTTACAATTTGGTATTTGACAGGTAAGCTGGAAGAAAATGCCACAAACTTTTGGTGAAAATTATCTTGCACTGACGGGACCTTTGCCAGAGTTGACTTCATGGTCTGCTGCAGTAAAAGGTCCCTTGACCGCCAGTGTGAATCTATGGAGACCATGCGAACCTTGTTGTTGATGGACTCGAATTGTTTTCTTATACATTTGACCAGGGAGCTCTCTGTTGTGAATTTGTCACATTAAACACCCGCTGGTCATGTTCTTGGAGATCAATATTACAGAAGATCACCACAAAACGCAACGGTGATCACAAAGAATGCAATCTGTATCTTGGACTTGCAATCTGTTTGATTGTAATGACTTTGCTCATTTGAAGCTTGCTCTACTATATATCAGGGTAATTGCTACATGTATCCCAAATATATATGATGAGAACAAGTGTATCTCCTTTTTAAGTTTGCTTGAACAAAAATACGTAGCATTCTCGCAAGTTTGCAAGATATATGATGGGAACGAAACCCAAGATACATTGGATTGATAGTCAAGAGAAAAAAATCATGATTGCCTCCTCTCCACTTACTTGTAAATCATGTCCTTCGCCAATTTTGCGTGCGCACATAGTTTGACTGCTTCTAGTTGAAGTTGCAACTTTGGAGTACAGCTCTTTGTTTGACATTCCGGATATGTTAAGCATATGACGTATGATGTATGCATAACATAGTGTATTGTAATGGAGTGGATGATTGAAGTTGAGAGTAGAGTATGTTATTATATATGTTAAATTCCAGCACTTAAATACAACCGAGTAATACTAGAGAGACTAACTCTTGAACAACAACTCAGGTGTCAATGTTTCATTTATTTTCATTATGGACGCACTTTATTTATTCATATAATAAATAAGAAATTGTCACATCAATTAGTATCCAAATGTAAGAGAGTGAAATGATGAGTCGGTGTTCAAAAGTCAGAGAGTGAAGAGTGGAGGGTTTGATTTTGTGGTTTAATCGGGATGACACAAAACGCGTGATAAAGCATTATCTCCGTATATTTGCATTGCATGCATGATGCATCTTTGATGATGAGCATGGAAATTGAATAAATGGAAGCCGATCAAAGCCAGAGGAGTGAATTAATGATTGTTGGAGGAAGCACCAAGCATTATGGAAATGATCGAGGGTTTAGTATTTTAGGGTTACACAAGATGCGAGGAGAATAGAAGCTCCCATACTCCATAGGATTCCATATTGTATTTATATTTTTGATGAATTTAATGCATGATATGAATGCTATGAAGTATTATTAGTAGCAACAGTGTTCGTAAAGGCAACGGCACCAGCTGTACATGTTGCTGCATGTAACCCAAACAATTATTTATACATAACATTCATCTTCATAAATAAATAATAAAAAACTAGTATTTCATTAGGGCATTTCTAATAGACAAAATATTAGGCTCGTTACATTTAAAGAGTCGTTTCTCCTTATAAATAAATGACAATCTGACATGTATGTATAAATTTTTCTTTTTTATAATTTTAATAAATTATTTTTGCATATATCGTGATTAGTTTGTACGAAAGAATAACTCCTTATATGTAAGGAGTCAAACAATGTCCTATATAAACAGTCGAGCAATGTCCTTTGTAATATGATGATGGAAGAAAGATGAAGATGTTTGACCATAATTTTGGTGCGTGTTTGACCAGGAATATGTGTATAAGAATGATAAAAATATGTTATGCATAAGAAGATGAGATTGCGTGGGAATCCCTTTTGGTGTGGATTGAAACAAACAATCCGGGGTTTGCATTGGCATTAAATTAAGGTAATCGAGGCCTTGAATTGTGTAGTCCATGTTGGATCAGCACGTGTAAATGCTACGGACTTTCAGGATTCTGCCTTTTCTTCTCACCATCCACATTCCCTCCCTCCTCATCTATTTTTCTTTTGTTTTCTTCTGGAACTTACCCTCTTCAGTTAACCCCAGAAGGCCAGGACCCACGAAATTGGGGAGCTTTTACAGTTTTTCCCGTACTGATTGTATTATATTCATTCACTGTTTGAAATATAAAACGAGATCAAAAGTAATGTTAGGAAAGCAATGAACTCATAATTTAAGTTGTTAAGAACAGTTATCTCAAACTCAATATTCTGTGTTTGAATTTCTTCGTTCCCTCCCGAGATTTCCCCAATATCAAAGCAAAATGCTTCATTTCCATTAGTATTGATTTGAAATTGAAAGAAAGAAGGGATGGCATACCCAATTCTAATTAGTGCTTATAATCCCAAAATAAGTCAAAACTAAACCAAATAAACCCAACTAATTTACCCATCTAACATATAATATTGTTATTATTGTCAACATCTCTTTATATCAAGCAGTATAAAGAAATAGCAAATGGAAGCGCATTTGGAGATGTGGTACCATTATCATGATCAGGTCACAAGTGGACCACCAAAGATATGGCTAAGCCTTTGGCTTTGGTTGCAATCCAATTGAAAATGGTAGGGCACACCAATATATATATATATATATATATATATATAGAGAGCTTATTGAGGATCCTTCAAATGTTTTATTTGAGGACACCTCAGAGGCCCACTCGGATTGTATTTCACTAATCCAAACCGTCTATTTTGTAGATACACATTCAAAGATCATCTCTACAAAAAATCATTTGAATCCGATATCATTTGACCATTCAATTGAGTTATTGAAAATTTTAAGACTTTCTTGAAGACCGTGTTCATTGATTTTGTAGGGACCCAATTAGATGTCAAACGGTTTTCGATTTGTCTACTTTTTGTAAGGATGATCTATGAATGAAGACCTAAAAATAAATGGTTTGGATCATTGGAAAAAAATTGTAGAAGGGCTTCCTCAAATAAAATTATTTGAGGGATCCCTCAATAGAAGGGGATATATATATCTTCTGTGAATTTGGGTAGTTTTTATGGTTTCTTTTACCGATCAACATATACATATGTACATATTATTTTAAGGGTTTGCCTCATGCCTAGGATCCGGATCATGATATGTGCATCAAAATTCTCGTTCATGGTCACCGATTGCAGCACAGCAACCCAATATTTGCCCCAAAACAATGCCAATGGGGATAAATAAGTAATTTAGCACCATATGAACAACTCAAGTTTCTCACTTGCACTGAATTTGATGCAAATTTTGTCACTTGATGAACGCAATTCAGGGCACTCACTCAGTCCATGATCATCGTATACACACCCCTTTTGAGTTTGACCGCAGCTTTAACCAAAATTTCTACCTTCAGTAAATTAATTTAATCATGCAGCATGAAAAAAACAAGTATAGTGCAATCTAGCTATATTATATATTGGGAGTTTCACTAAACACCCAAAATGGGGTTGAAATTATAAAAACCCAAGCATTATTTAAACATATAAACACACCCAAAACCCATCATTACACACACTCAAAATATTTATAAACACAAAAAAAGTTGACTTTGGGGTTGATTTTGGGTGTGTTTATATTTAAATAGTCTTGGGCTTTTTTATAAATATGCTATTTATAAATTTGTATTATATAATTTACATATTTTTTGCATGAACAATATTGGACCAGAAGAAGGCCCACAGGTCTTAAAAAGAGGTAGATATGAACCAGAGGTTTGGAATATAAAGGAATGAAAGAAATAATTCCCAAATTCCTCGTTGACTCTGACCAGCTACTGTGAGCATGCGCAATTGAAGACTGACAGATGAATTTGGATACAAAAAGACGAAAAAAACAATTTATAAAAAAAAAAAGTGGGAAGAAAATGTAACTGTATTCAAAATTAAATGAGAAATTTGACAGTTTTGCTGGATTTCTTCATCTTTATGAGGCGATATTAAGGATTAGGGTCTCCCATTCAACGGACAATTTACCGAAGCCCCTTCACATTATTCATACCCTTCCCATGAGAAAACAAGACACCGCCTCCTTCATATGAATATATAATATATACTACATGAATATTTACCAAATTATTAATTCATATATACATTATTTTTTCTACCTTCATTTTCTTTGTTTGCCATTTTTTTACTGATTGTTTCTTTATTTCTGTGCCCATCTTCTACTGTCAGACCTTAAGCTTTAAACTCATTCATTCTCTCTCTCTCTCTCTCCCCTTCTTCTTCTTCTTCTTCTTCTTTATCTCTCTGTCTCTCTTTAAACCTACGACATCGTGCCCTTGAAGCGAAGGAACTATTAGTGCTTTCTCTCTCTCATCGGCTGTCTGCCTTCTTTCCTGTGAGGCCTGTTGTCTTCTTTTCTTTGTCTCAGAGGGAAAGTGGAAGCTCTTTCTACCTACTGCAAAAAGGTCTACTGCTTTTTCTTTTTTTGTTCTTTTTCATTCATGCGTATCTTGATTTGAACTTTATATGTTATGTTTCTTCTTCTTCTTTCTTGTGTTCCCATTTTTTCCTACTTATATTACTAGCTAATATTACGTTTTTGGAGTTCATCTCCAATTATAAGCAAATATTACTTATAAAAAAATGTATTTACTTGGACTTCATCTCTTAGATATAGTACAGAGAGAGCGAGATGGTGTTTTGAGGTCCACCAAAGGCAACCTTTCTCCCTTCCACATAAACATGCAGATACGATGACCGTAACCGGGATCGATCTTCCTTACCAAAAAGTTGGGATTTCTAGGTTACATCATGTTCCTGTGCTCACAACTTCCTAGCAAACATCTCAAATTAGTATAAGGGTTTCCAGGGATCTTCCCAGTTTCTATAATCTGAAAAGAAAAAACCAAAAAAAGTTATTTCATGGATGGTTTAGCTTGAACTTTGAAGTTTAGCTAGTTTATTAGTTACTTCTGCATTCAACTTTTAACTCTGCCTTTACTTGCCTGTTAAGGATATATAACGAGTGCAATTAGCTCCTTTTGTAGTTCATATATATCATACTTGTGTTCTAAAAATAATATCTTGCCCTTCTTTTTCAGGTTATTGTAGTTTAAATCTGCAAATACATAAAGGAGGACGAGGAGGATGATGGCTTCAGGAAATGGACAACTGACTGTCCCTCCAGGGTTCCGATTCCATCCTACGGATGAAGAGCTTCTCTACTATTACCTCAGGAAGAAGGTTTCTTATGAAGCCATCGACCTTGATGTTATTAGGGAGGTGGATCTCAACAAACTGGAGCCCTGGGACCTCAAAGGTGAGATTTTTCTTTTTAGGTTTCCATAATTATAATACATACACACAACACGCGTGCGCACGCGCACACATATAACCTTAAAAAGATAATAACTGTGAATGTTGTGCATGCAGAGAAATGCAGAATAGGGTCAGGGCCTCAGAATGAGTGGTACTTCTTCAGCCACAAGGATAAGAAATACCCAACAGGAACTCGAACGAACCGGGCAACCACAGCTGGGTTTTGGAAGGCAACTGGGAGAGACAAAGCCATCCATCTCGCCAATTCCAAGAGGATTGGCATGAGGAAAACCTTAGTCTTTTACACGGGCCGCGCTCCTCATGGCCAAAAGACGGACTGGATCATGCATGAGTATCGCCTCGAAGATGACAACATTAGTGCGGATCAAGTTCAGGTAAAATTAAGTATAATCGATGTTAAGTGAATCACAAATATATGTATGTCAATTACCAACCTGTCATAATAATTGATGTAACAAGGGAATCTTACTTGTCATATGTCGCATGGGAGTTGTTATGTAAGTGGTCGAAATATGTGGTCATATAATATTTGAAATAACTAATAGGTTGTTGGTCTTTTGGTTCAGCAGGAAGATGGATGGGTGGTTTGTAGGGTTTTCAAAAAGAAGAATCACAACAGAGGCTATCAACCAGAATTTGCTCATCATCAAGATCAAGAACACGATCACTTCACAAACATGAAGGCAAGTGGTTCTCATGCCCCAGTACTACTAGAGCACCATGAGCCAAAACAAAATCATCATCATCTGGAAGCACTGTATGATTACACTAGTAATTTTGATCATGCTGGGTCCATGCACCTCCCGCAGTTGTTCAGTCCAGAGTCAGCTGTTGCTTCATCCTTCGTGTCGCCTAATACTATCAATTTGAACACCATGGACATTGAGTGTTCTCAAAACCTTTTGCGGCTAACATCTACTGCAGCAGCAGCGGCTGGTTGTGGCCAACTCATGCAACAGCAGGAGAGATCCTTGATCAACGGTGGTGATTGGTCATTCTTGGACAAGCTCCTCGCATCTCACCACAGCCTCGATCATCACCACTCATCACATACCAAATGCAACAACCCTTCTTCATCAGCTCAGCAGCAGCTTAATAATTCTCATGAACATGTCGGTACTTCATCAACAACACAGCAGAGATTCCCATTTCAATACCTTGGCTGTGGAACTGACCTTTTAAAGTTTTCCAAGTAGCTAGCTACCTATCTCTAGGGTTCTGCAAGCCTGCAAAGTCTCTTTGGTGGATCGATATTCACTTCATCGATCCATCCTAATTAATTTATTTGGGTAGTTTTTCATAGATATTTAGTTCAAATTCTAGCCTTTTCTATTTAATTTATAAGTTTTATTTCTTTTGAGTATCAAAATGTATATATAAATAAGTTCTATTTCTTTTGGTGTTTTGCTTAGATATTTGATATATTCTTCTTTAAGTTATTCTCACACTATAGCTTAAATTATTTTCCATTTGATAAAGTTATACATTATTGGTCCATTTCTTGTCAGTTTCGGCCATAGGTTGCAGGTTCAAGGTAGAACCATGTAAATATTTTGCGAGTGTGTGTATGCACTAAATTATATATACGTACTGAGAGAAGGCTTCTCTGGTTTGCCAGGTACTGAGAGAACCCTCCCGACAAAATAAAGCTAGTTTCAAACATCGCTATATATATGACAGACACCAACCTTGCTTTGCTTTGCCCTTTATGTGTCAAACTTTCCCAGAGACAAATTGAGCACGGCCTTTCTATATGTTTTGCCCTTGGAGGAGTGAAGTGTCTGGTCATGATCATACGGATCAAGTTGCCTAGCTAACACCTTGTAGAGCTAACCATAAGGTAGTACATTTAACAAAAATGGGGAAAAACAATTTTAAAAAAACAATCGCAGTGTCTTATGTAAAGATTATAGCCGTTCTGCTATACCATTTATTTATTTATTTATATTTTTTTTTTTTTTAAAAAAAAAAGACCCCTGTAAAGCCGTGCGGCTATACTATTTTTAAAAAAAATGTCCCCCATATTGCTGCACGGCTATACTATTTTTATAATAAAAACAAGTCGTATAGCCGACCGGCTGTACTACTTTTTAAAAAAATTCCGAGTATCGCCGCCCGGCTATACCATTTTTTTTTAAAAAAGGCCCCGCCTTTGCCCCGTCCCAAAAACGTATAGCCGCATGGCTATACTATTTTTATTATTAAAAAAATCATAGACAGCCGTGCGGCTATACTATTTATTATTATTATTTTAAAAAGAGAAATGCCCTGGCCAAATCGTCTAGCCGAGCGGCTATACTATTTTTATTATTAAAAAATGGAGTTTATAGCCGAACGGCTGAACTATTTTTTATAATAGGGACATTTTGGAAAAAGCAAAATATACCGTACTGTGCCTTCCGTCATTTCACCACGTGTCAAAATAGTATAGCCGAACGGCTATACTGTTTTAGCCGGTCGGCTATACTATCTATTAAAAAAGTACCCGCTGCCGCTAGTATAGCCGCCCGGCTATACAATTTTTAAATAATAAAACCATAATATAGCTGCGCGGCTATACTATCTTAATTATAAACAAAATCCGAGTATAGCCGGTCGGCGATACTATTTATAAAAAAAAAATTAGGACCTGCATGGCGCCTGACTTTTCTGTTCAAGTGTTTTTGTTAAAAGGAAAAACATTTTCATTTTCACTTATATATATATATATATTGTATTAAATATGTTTTCATCTCTCTGCATCTTGCTATTTTCTTCTTGTTCGTTTGTTAATTGTTTTGGTTCTACAATGTTTCGTAAATCAACAATAGCCACTTCGTGAACTAAATCAAAAAGCTGGAACTCATTACCAATTTCGAAAGTAAAACGGGATTGAAGCTTTTAAAATTAATTTCATGGTTTATGATCAGTTTGAGTTGTGTGATAAACCCAAATCAATGAGAAGCTTCTCTAACCCTAATTGAGAAGAATGAAATTGAAAAGAAAAATTAACCTAATATGTCTCTTACCCGTTCTTGTGGCTTCAAGAGAGTGCTTCAACAATCCCACAAGAAAAATTGAAGGAAAATAATGAGAAGGGTAGCTTTGGACTGAGGAACATGGAAGAGAATGCATGAAGATGAATGATGGGAAATAGAAGAACGAGGAGAAAGAGACGCGAGTGTGAAAACATATGGGATTATTTTTAGAATTATGAAATTTTCATTAAACTCTAATGCCTCTCCAAAATGATTGCCGCATAATCAGAAAATGAAAGCAGCTCTATACCAACTTCCCTTATAGCCTTCTCTCACATTAATTTTTAACAATAAGTGATTTTCTCATAATTTACTAGGGGCTTCTCAAATTTTTTAAACCACTTATCACCGCGAATAAGCAATGCCAAACGGACAATTAGACTACTTAAGTGTGGTCTCACGATTATAGTAGAGCTCTAGGACTCGATAAGGAGTTCTAATACAACTATACCTGCAGCTAATATAAAGTCTGTGTTTTAACGATAATTATTGAGCCAAGAGAAGGATTCCTAATTAGATTGTGGAATAGGAGTTTAAAACCTAACACATTTCGGAAGTTGAAGCACTCAAAACCCCATCTGGAGCCAAGTGAGATAAAGAGATCGAGCCTTTGTTTTTGTTCACGGTTCCTTGCAGCACAAGTCCAGTAGCAGTTCAGGAGATTCAAAGGTATGGATATGTGTGCAGCCTTTAAGGTTTATACAAAGAAAGTAGTAATTTGGTATTAGCTGGGCCTTGAAAATGGGTAGGACATAATAATGAGTATGCAAATTAGTACTAATGAAGCCTTCTCAGTTAATTAGCTATCATGGATTTAGTTTAATTTGGGTTGTTGACTAATTGAATCTTGTATATGGGTCAAGAATCATATTACATATCCATCTTTGCGTTGCTGTGGCCATGTTGTGAGTGTGTACCATTTGGCCATGAGAGAAAATCTTTTCCTTCCTATGATGAGTTGCAATCAAACAACTTTTGCTTAAATAATTAAGCTATATATATGTTCTTTGCTTTACATTTTCCTGGTCTTCTCTTCTCTTGCTTTATCCCATTGACATAAGCGGAAAAGTTTAAATTAACTTTCTTAACCTTTTTCAAGTTAAAAAATATATCCTTGATTACGTCTCTCTCCCGATGATTAGTGACCGAAAATTGAGTACGTTTTTTTTTTGGTTTATATGGATTGAGTGTGTTGATGCTCCACACATCATATATACAAATGAATAGTTGATTAAGCCTCTGGTTATAATTATCTAATTGACTCTTGGACATGGCATGGGGTTAAGGACTAGGTGAAAATTTTAAGATTATATTATCCCATACATGCATGGATCATACATCTCAATCTATACAAAAGTCTTCGGTAGGATATTCAAGCTGAGGGACTAAAAGTCCAAACTCTGATCCTACTAAATTTCAACTTTGAGTTGGATAAGAGTGAAGAATCTGATATATTAATTCAAAGACATAGACAAAAGGGCTCTCAAAACTCAGGTAAGAGATCATTTTCAAAGCATGTGATCTTTTTTTTTTTTTTTCTTTCTGTTTTTCTTCATCTTCTTTGAATCTTATCATCTCCTTCGGTTGTAATCTTGCCATTTCTAGAATGGTTTGATTATCATTGACAATTTCATTTTCTTGATGTACATATGAAAAATGAATCCCTCAGATTACCTAGTTTCTTCACAAATATCAGAAAAGAAAACAAAACCATGAACACAAATCAGTGAATGTATACATAAGTATGCAAATATTGGTTGCAAAATTTCTTTCAAAAGCAAACCTTTCCATTAAAAACAATGCAAGAAAGAAGTTTCTCCAGCCTGCTAACTTAGTATAAGCTCTGGTCCAATTGAGTGCTTTGCCTTTCTTTACAGATATGGAAACCTTAAATACAACTCGGCATGGGCCTTCCTATGCCCCCACATACAACTCATATCAATGTCACATTTCATATGTATATATGTATATAAACAAAGCCTACAAGGCCCATTTTACGTCACAACGAGTAATATTAAAAGTATTCGACAAAATACCTCAAAGACGGATAGAATTTGACCGGATAACATTGGATGGATGAGGACCATCATTTCGTCCTAACCTCCAACCTAACATAACTACCAAGGGCCTAAATTTTTCTAGCGAAAAAGTTAAAAATCAGGGACAGCCTGAAAGCACGCTTTGGCTTAATGGGAAAAGCCAAAAGCTCAAGAAGCAATATTTTAAAAGTGATTAGGAGCAATTAACATAAAAGTCCTAAGATGTAACCTAAGTAAGGGATAATGTAGATTAATGGGGAAGATTAGCATGTTCAATTAACAAAGGGAGAGAAAGTAGGGCCTTGTTTTGAACACGGGACGGGATGCCCTTTTCATGTCAAAATGTTCTGCTTTGCTCTGCTCTGCTGCCATTGGTTTTGTTTTTTGGGGGCATATTGCAGCCACAAGGGGGCATAGGGGCATATCAGCATATGCAAGTGTCAGTGACTCAGTGACCCAAGATACATGGTCAGTGCCACGTGTCTGGTGTTGTATCAATTATTATTAAAATCCCAAGTTTGTCTTGGTGTGAATGAATGGTTAGCATGGTAAAAAACAAGAAACAAAAGAAAATATGTGATACTCTTTCTTTTGGGGCTTTTTATATATTATTATATAATATTTTAATATTTTGATTTTATTCCCAAAGCTGAAAATCTTTATAGTGAACACCAATTAAAGGGTCCTGTTGGAAAACCCTAACAAGTTTTAACTGCTGGATATTTTTCTTTTAGAAATGGCTAAAATGGTATAAAAAACAAGAATAAATATGTGATATCTTTCTTTTGGCTTTTTTAATTATTATTTTAAATATCTTAAATATCTTGATTTGATTCTCAAAGCTCAAAATCTTTATGGTAATCACCAAGTAAAGGGGGTCCTCTTGGAAAACCCTAAAAAGTTTTAACTGCTTCTTCCAACTAAAAAAAAAAAGAAAAAGAAAAAGAAAAATCTTAGTAAGGGTGTGAGTGAGTTGGGTTTTTTCCAAGTTAAAAGGCCAAGGTCTTTCTTTTATTTGCTTCTTAGAAGCGCTTGGGTTCCGCCACCCGCCGCCTGGTTGAAACAAGAACAAAGGAGAGGCTTTTGGGTCTATCTTGTATTCCAAAGTCCTCCTTTTTTGCGTTTATATTAACGATAACGATACCAATCTCTCGTTTGTTTCCATTATTTCCAAAGGAAAAAGAGAAAAAGAAGAAAAAAAAGGGAAAAAGTTGCATTGCTTTAGCAGTTTGGCCTTTGCTTTGCTTTCATATTCTGTGTAGCCTTTTGACGATACCCAGTTAAGTATTTATGTGATGTTTGTGAACCCACATCAAATCCCAGAGAGCAAAGCATAGCGGGAGACAGGAACCTTTGTAAACACCGCCATTGTTAACAAGGTTTGATTTTTCTCTTATCTTCATCCCTCTTTATCTATCCAGTATGTACCCATAATATCTATGCAGATTAGCCTCTCATTGGGCATTGATGCTTTGTTGCATTTTTATTTATACTATCTTTGGTTTTATCAAACCAAAAGACCAACTGGGTCTTACTAGCTGTAAGCCTATAATTAGTGCTAGGCGCTACTTCTTCCTGCTATCACATTTATTCTGCTTTGGTTTGTCTCAGTCTTAGTGATGTTGGGTTTTCTCAGATTTTGATAGCAGCAGTCAGCAGAGGACGGTTCTTTTTTGTGGAAAAGATAACCTTTTTATAACGAAAGTAGACAAAATGAAGTACGTATTGGTGACGGGTGGTGTTGTCAGTGGACTCGGCAAAGGGGTAACAGCTAGTAGTATCGGATTGCTCCTTCAAGCATGTGGCCTTCGTGTTACATCTATCAAAATTGGTACCTTTCTCTTTAAGAGTTTCCTCAGCTGGTTTTGGTTTAAATATGCAAATTGTAATACCTTTTGATGAGTATACAAAACAAAATTGCAACGTTTCTTTTTCGTTATACTTGGACTGATGTCATTTTAATAAATTCTAACTTTCTCACGGTACAATTTGCAATTTGTTCTTCCACTAGCTTAGTTTTTTTAATATAGTTGTGTTGTATTTTGGATGTAAATTTCTCTAAATAGTGAACGTATCTTAGTCAATCATAAAACACTTCACTTCACCTTGGCCTCAGCCTTTGTTCAGGTGTTAGAGATAGAGCTTGGATATTAGGATATTTCTTGCTTGTGATGTATCTGACTTATTGATATTTTACCACATGTCCTTATACAACTTGATAATATTTTTATTTTAACAAGAAAATATAAGTTTTAATGCTTCTTCATACATCAATAGTTTATATCGTACTTACTAATGCTGAATTGTATCTGTGTATGCAGATCCCTACTTGAACACAGATGCAGGGACAATGTCTCCTTTTGAGCATGGGGAGGTGTTTGTCTTAGATGATGGTGGTGAGGTAAATTGCCTAATAAACAGATCCAATATTGCATGCTGTTGTTTTAACTTTTGTGGGTTTTTGGTGCTTTCTATTGTTATCTTTAGATGTGGCTGATGCTCTAATTTTAGTGGTGACAGAGAGGGGTTATGACTCGCTTTTTTTGTTTTTGAAGGTGGACCTTGACCTTGGAAACTATGAGCGGTTTCTAGATCTCACTTTGACCTGCGACAACAATATCACAACTGGAAAAATTTATCAGGTTACTTGACTCCCTCCTTTCAGTTTGTGGAGCCATGTTCAACGTTTGGATATAACTGAAGAAATCATGTGAGCTATGTATGTCAAACCACTTGCTTCATTTTTAATTATTCTCTTGGTTGTTTTAACAGCATGTTATTGACAAAGAGCGAAGGGGAGATTATCTTGGACAGACTGTCCAGGTAGATTTCAACGTTCTCTTTTTATGGTACCTTTCCAAGATTTGCAAAATTTATGTTGGTACCTGACTTTTATTTCTCCCCCCTCACTAGATCATTCCACACGTTACGGATGCTGTCCAAGAATGGATAGAGCGTGTGGCAATGGTACCTGTTGATGGAAAGGAAGGTCCAGCTGATGTTTGTGTCATTGAATTAGGTGGAACTATAGGTACATGAAAATTTTATTTTGTTTGTTTAGGACGCAATATTTTCCTGTTACTTAATAGCTCAAAATAAAATCCTATCAAATGTTTTAAAATAAACTCTTGTTTCCCATATTGCAGGGGATATTGAATCAATGCTTTATGTTGAGGCCCTTGGCCAGTTTTCATATCGTATAGGTAAGGTCACGAGCTCAATGAACATAGCACCTTATTTTACATATTTGTTTAAACTAAATTTTCTGTCTTTGATTAAACTGGTTTTCCTTAATAATTTGCTTCTTGTGATAGGCCCCGGAAATTTCTGCTTGATTCATGTCAGCCTTGTGCCAGTTATCAATGTTGTTGGTGAACAGGTGCTCCAAATAGTGTTTATTAATGCTATATTTTATATGCACTGTGCAGGCTAATGGTTCCATTAATATGGAGCCTGCCGAAGCATAGTCTATGCACATTTTGGACTAATTTTCAGTCACATACCTGCTCTAATTAACTTTTGATTTAAATATTCAATTTGTAGAAAACAAAGCCTACACAGCATAGTGTCAGGGAACTCAGAGGACATGGTTTGACACCTAATATTCTAGCTTGTAGGAGTTCAAAGGTCTTGTCTTCTGCCTTCCTCTCCAAATCTAATTTTTAGTTGTATGTGGGTGCAGAAGTCTCAAGTTTCTTCTTTCTATTTGTCTTTGACAGCCACTTGAGGAGAATGTCAAGGCAAAACTTGCTCAATTTTGCCACGTGCCGGTACTATAACAATATAATATGAATGCTGATGTTCCTCATTTGACCTTAACTCTTATTTACTAATCAGCAAACTACCTTTTACAGGCTGAAAACATTGTCACTCTTTATGATGTTCCAAACATTTGGCATGTCCCTTTGCTTTTAAGAGTAAGTATATTGTGTCTGAAAATTAAATTTGTTTATACTTATTTACAGCAAGAATCCATTTTTTAAACTTTTGTTCCTCTGTTGTCACAAATAGGATCAGAAAGCGCATGAAGCAATTTTGAAAGGATTCAACCTACAAGGGTTTGTCTTACAAACTCACTCTTTGTTTGCTGTTTAATCTCTTTCTTTCCTTTGCTGCATGGATGCTCTCCTTTCTATGGTCTACCAGCAACGTTCTGTGCTGCTGCAAGCTGGCCTTTAACCTTTTTCTTATTTAACAGTGTTGCTAGAGAGCCAAATTTGAAGGAATGGACTGCCAGGACAGAAATTTCTGCGACTTTACATGATCCGGTGGGCTTTCAAGATCAAGACTTGGTTATTTCTTTTATCTGTGTAATGCCAGTATCTTGCTCTTAATTGTCTTGTGCATTACAGGTGAGAATTGCAATGGTTGGAAAATACACAGGTCTTTCAGATGCTTACCTCTCTGTTTTAAAGGTAAATTGTTTTGTAAACATATTTTTGACACCTTATAACATGGGTTGCAAGGTCTAAAATTTGTGAGATCGGATTATGATGTCTAGCTTCATGTGCCAGGCTCTTCTGCATGCTTCTGTTGCATGCCACCGGAAACTTGTTGTAGATTGGGTTGCAGCGGGTGACCTTGAAGATGTTACTGCTAAAGAGGTTTACACTAATGTTAACTTACCATATTGCCAAAATTCATTTAGTTTATTTGTTATTTAATTTACTAATTTATGCTTGCAGGCCCCTGAGGTTTATAAGGCTGCATGGGATCTTTTGAAGGTGATCCTGCTTTTATAATTGATTGCATTAAATGTTCCTTTTTGTTAATATTTTGTTGGTTGTATATTCAGAGTGTTTTTGCTTCATTGATCTTCTAAACATCCTTCATTTCAGGATGCTGATGGTGTTCTAGTTCCAGGAGGATTTGGCGATAGAGGAGTGCAAGGGAAAATTCTTGCAGCAAAGTATGCTCGAGAAAACAAAGTTCCATTCCTTGGCATATGCCTGGGAATGCAAATTGCTGTCATTGAGTTTGCACGATCTGTTCTTGGTATGGTTGATGCTAACAGCACAGAGTTTGATCCTGAAACTACAAGCCCTTGTGTCATATTTATGCCAGAGGTGTGTGATCCCACAGTAGTTGATAAAGTGATATAAACTTTAATACTCGATTTGTTTAAATTTTCTTTCTAAAGCTAGTTTATTTTCAACATTAAGGGCTCAAAAACTCATATGGGAGGAACTATGCGTCTGGGATCAAGGAGGACTTACTTCAATGTTGCTGACAGCAAATCAGCAAAACTGTGAGGACTTCAAACCTGTTTAACCTTATATCTTATATATATATATATAT
This sequence comes from Prunus mume, assembly GCF_029339155.1. Lineage (NCBI taxonomy): Eukaryota > Viridiplantae > Streptophyta > Magnoliopsida > Rosales > Rosaceae > Prunus > Prunus mume. The sequence goes on from NC_142700.1 coordinate 8,772,337, forward strand.
ATGTGCATATGCGCATATGTACATGTCTTCATAAACTTCATGACTCCTCCAATAAGTACCGGAATGATTAGCAGCAATTCTTATGCTATTAGAAACTAGATTACTAATATTGTTTTTTGTTGAATCCTCATTATACATTCTTCAGTTATGCTAATATACCAATATGGTTTATGTTTATGCTTAGGTATGGGAATGTGGCGTTTGTTGATGAACGACATAGACATAGATATGAGGTAAGTTTGTTCAAGCTCTACTACATGTAATCAACATGCCTTCTACATAACAGACAGGCTATATGATATAGAAGAGGAACTGTCTTGAATTGTCTTCTCTCTAGTTAAGAAGGATTTGTTTGTGCTATGTAGGTCAATCCTGATATGATATCACAACTTGAAGATGCTGGTTTATCATTTGTTGGCAGAGATGAAACTGGTCGGCGTATGGAGGTAAGCATATGTTGACATGCTGTATATGAACCCAAGTGCCTGAATTACAAGAGTCCTCTATAATTCAGCTTGATAGTTTATTCTATTTTTAGCAACTGTGAACTTTAATTTGTTATTACCTGCAGATTGTTGAGCTGCCTTCCCATCCATACTTCGTTGGGGTTCAGTTTCATCCTGAATTTAAGTCAAGGCCAGGGAAGCCTTCTGCTCTGTTCTTGGGTATTTTTCTTTTTCCTTTTTCCCCTGCTTTGGAATCTCTCTTTGAATGTTACATACTGAAACAATTACGCTATGGGGAAGACTTGCAACGATGAGAAAACTCTTGCATCAACTGTTGGTTACTCTGTTATTTAAATAACTCAAAATGGCTTTTACTCTGTTATTTAAATAACTCAGAATGGCTTTTACTTTATGAAGTTGTGTCTAGTTTGGCTAACGTGAATAATGTCTTCTGTTACAGGACTAATAGCAGCATGCAGGCATTCAAATACAAGTCTTCAAAACAATGGGCATGTAGTAAAGCCAGTTACAAATGGGATGAGTAATGGACATGTAATGGTGAAAACCCACCAAAATGGACATGCTTTTATGACGTCCAATGGCTTGCTAAATGGTGTGTATAGCAATGGTAATGGCGTCCACTTGTAAGAGAGTTGGTGATGGCCTCGTGGTATTGTTTCTCCGGAAGTGCTTTTGGTAGTTTACGGTTTTCTGTACAGACGCTGAGCATGGATAGATGGTGTAGCTCTAGAGGACTTGTCTTCAGGATTAAGCTGGATTTTGAATTTTGAATGACACAGCTGGTAATTCCTAGAAGATTTGGCTTGAAGTATGATGTTGCTCCATTGAACTCTTTGTTTTGTTTTGTTTTCTTTTAGTATGAGGACTTTTTGACTGTTGGCCTTGGAAAAGAGGAACATATAGGCAACATTTCAATATATGTTTTAAAGAACTAACATGTTTGAATGTTTCCTTCTCTAAATAAGTATTAAAGACAGAGACCTGTGTCCCTTAGTGGTTGTGACTTTTATTTCGTTTTATTTTAGATCAATTAGGCATTTTGAAGTGGGGGGATTTTTGTTTGGGAAACCATCTCTAGGGGAGAGATCACTAATTGGTACTACTAGTGTATGACAATTTATCTTTTCTGTTTACATAAATGCAATAATCAATATAATCATGCTCTTAATCCACCATGTATGTTCTTGAGTTGCTTCTGTCTCACAAGTTACTATGAAGGATTGTGATGTCTGTCTCCTTACAGATCATTCGGATCTACCTGCCAGTTCTGAAAAAAAAAAATTTAAAAAAACAGAGATTTTGTCACTCTTCCAATTTCTAAAGCAATGAAAATTTATGCATTGCTGGCCACATCTACCATGAAGCTAAGAGCACATCTCAAAGGCACCCATAAGATGGTGAATTCTACGTCAACCAGACAATGTGCCCATCCAATCCAAACTTCTTCGAAGATTTATGATTTACAGAGTTTCGGCCATTTTGGTTCCTATTACTCTTTGAATACAGTACTTAGAACAAAACCTTTATGCGGTTTCTGGACGAGCAGGATCTAAGAACTGCAGCTAATGCCATGGGAAGAAGGTTGGGGACTCAGATCTCAGCCCAGTTTCAGACAAAGCAATTTCTCCAATATGCGTTCTTGTCCTGAAGAAACAATTTTGATCTTCGTTGCATGAATATGTAACGACTCATAACGTTTTTTCTTTATTTTTATTTTTCAAGGATATGTGAGGAGCAAGAAAGAACATAATCATTAAAGCTAAGATTTATCTTTAAAAAATGTTTTACTTAGTTTTTTTTTATTTATTTTTTTTTTTATTATTTTAATTTTATCAAATAGAAACTTCATTAGATAAACTTCAACAGTACAATCAAAGACATTAAGAAGACATCTAAAATACAAATCCTAAGAGGGCAACAAACTAGCATGCTAAAAGCGAAACTAATACGGACAATAAGCGCACTAAAATTATTAGCCTACATCATCACAATTAACCATAAGCCCAAACAAATCTCATAAACTTAATATAACCAAAAATCCTAAAACAACCCATGAGCCTAGACGAACCTTATCACCACCACCTAAAGAAGGGTGGTCGCGACCACACCCACCACCGCATCCGTAACAGATTTGAGAAAAATATGATTTCCAGCGATCTACCTGAGCATAAGAGCGAACGAATAAACGAAAACAACCACCTTGCCAAAGAACAATTGGGTGATTTGTAGCAACCTTCATCAAAGACGATGTAGAACCAAATTTAAAGAACATGAGCAACATTAGGGAGTGGGTTTTGGGAGAAGGATTTAATTGAGAACATAGACTGAAGTGGTGATGAGGAACTTCAATTTAACCATGACTCAAAAGAAACCACCAGAAGGAACTTTTTATGCCCCAGTAGACTTAATTCACTAACCTAAAAGGAAAAGACAATAAGAGAAGAGGAGGAGAGGTAACGACGCTTCTTCCTCCTCCCCCTCTATGAAGTTTTCCTTTAGGACTCACAGAGGGAGAAAGCGGGTAGGGTTTTAAGAAAAGACTAAGGAAATAAAGGTTTTACTTAGTTATTAGTGCTTGATTTATATTCTCCACCCTTTTCTTTTCCTTACATCTATTTTCTTTCTCACTCCTCAAATTCCCTTTCCTGTTTAATCCAAATAAAATATACAAAATTAGTGAAATACCCAATCCTAGACATGAAACATAAATATACCCTACATAATTTAATACATAGAAACACACCCAAAATAAACCCAAAAATCGACAGCTGTCGATTTTTCTCGGTAGAGCTTATTTATGATTTCGTATCGAACCTGGTAAACGAACAAATAGGTGGTCTTTCCGGAAATGTGAAACAAAAGTTTTTCCCTTGCATCTCGGTCACTTTTACTTTTTTGTTATTTCGTAATCCCCAGGGTATGATACCTTAGATTTATTTTCTATGTTAGATTACGTTTTTGACCTTTTGGTTTGAATATTTTGAAACAGGCCCAAAACTCGCCAGATAGGATAGGAATTTCTTGAAATTTACGTTGGTGACCTCATAACATAAACCTGTTTGGCAGCCTCAACAGATCGAATATTCCAAACGAGCTTCGTTTACTTCTTCGAACAGCGAGCTTCGTTCACCTCTTCGAACGAAGCTTAGTATGATGTGGTTCCAGATTTTATTTCTCGATTCTTCTGAGCTCAGAGAATAGTGTAGATTGGAGTTCTATTACTTCAATTTCTTTTTCTTTCTTGTTTGATTTGGTAATTTTTGGATTGATATGCGCTGCATGAGACTCGATTGGAGCTTGGTGCGATCTGTGATCTTCGATTTTTGAGGTATTTGATTTTTTCTTGTGAATTCATATTCGTTTTTTGAGGTATTCGATTATATTATAGTCTGATTTTTGGTGATTTCAAGTTCGATTAATTAAGTTGCTGATTAGGTTTTTGTTTCTTTTTGTTTATAATTTGGATTGATTCCAGATTCGTTTTGATTGTGGATTTGCTCTTGTGTTTTGGTTTGAGCTGTGGTGAAAAATTTGTGATATTCAATTTAATTGAGGTATGCTTTTTCATTTGAATCTGAGTATATTCTTGTTTTTTCTGCTTATGCACTATTGGTTTTTGAGTTTACTATAATTCACTTTTAATGCACTCGGCATCCACTGTTATTGCTAGTAGTCATTTTTGTTTTGTTTGTTGTTTTTTTGTAAAGATATGGATGATTCGAGAGTGGCGAAGTGCACCTATGGTGCTGGAACTTTAATGCTTATTTTGTCTTCAACTACTACTTTTGATTGGATGTCCAACGAGTTGTGTAGTAGGTTTAAGCTTAAGTTAGGTCATTTTAAGTTGAGGTACTCTTTTACAGATTGCTCCAATTGTTTATTGGAATCAGATGATGATTTGAAAATCATGTTTATGGTATGTGGACTGATAAAGGATCAATTAATTTATATTGCTGTTGGGGATAAAGCTGTAATGAATCATGTTCAAACTGTTAATACGAACATAATTGCTTCTCTTTTTTTGTTGGAAGCTGTTCCTAACAATGACAGTTTTGCACAAGATGAGGATACATCTAAAGATTCTAGTCCAGTCCAAAATGCATGTAATCTAAGACTCCTTGTGCCCAGTTGTAGCTGTCCATTGCTTCTAAGGTGTCAATCATAGTCAAAAAGGTCCAAGCCGTTGTCGCCCCAGAGTTGCGAAAGAGATTTGTGATGAAGAGCTCTAGGATTAACAACCTCACAACATCCATTGTATTATTGTTTCTATCATCTGCTATTGCTGTGTTCAGACACCTATCAACCTCAGTTTTTGTGATTTTTTTTGAATTCTTGAAGTACTTCTTTTTAAAGGCCATATTTGTTCTTGTGGAAGTTGTTGTGCTTGGCAACTTGTTTTCTTTGTTTGGCAATCCAAAGATGTCAGACACATCATTGCTTGTAATTTCATGCTCGTTGCCTTCACTGAATTTGAATTTTTTGGTTGCAGGGTTGTAGTTTGATTAGTCTAATTATTTGATAATTAGACTTCTGGCATTCTGCCTTGGTTAACTGACCTTCCATGTAAGCCTTGATGATGCTCCAGAATGGCGTTTTTTGTAGGATCTTGAGGACATTGTTTCTTGCTGCAAGCTTGTCTTTTACCGTTTGCAATGTGTTGCCAAATGTGAGCATGTTGCTCTTGATCTGCACATAATTTGGGTTATTGCATCTGTTTGGTTGAGGTTTTTGTGTTTGGAATGATGGTTTTTTTGTCTTCGTTGTTTTCTTTGGTTTAAGTGTGTTTGCTGATTTGGGTGCAGATGGTTTGGCTTTTGCTATTGTTGGTGGTTTGCCTTGTGTGTTTGTTGATGCTGTTTTGTGTTTTTGCTGGCTTGGGATCCTTTTGTATGTTTTTTTTTTTGAATTTCAACCCGGTTACCTTTTTCCATATGACCACTTGCAAAGTGAAACAAATAGGTTGCTTTAACTAAACAAAAGAAAGATGAAACATAAGTATTAATACTTCTATGATATGATATTAACCATTTACTTCTATGCATTTGAACCTTATGCTTCTCTTTCTAGTGCACTGCAATTTTTTTTCATATACATTTCTAGTGCATGTTGCACTAGAAGAGCAAGATGCATAGAAGTCTCAGATTTTGATTAACAAAGGATGCTACATATTTTGGTCTTCAAGTGCACTGCTTTGCAGTGCACTAGAAGAGAAAGATGCATAGCAGTCACAGATTTTGATTAACAAAGGATGCTATATATTTTGATCTTCAAGTGTACTGCGAGAAGAGCAAGATGCATAGTATTTAACAGTTGTGACATAGTATTAATAGTTCAAGTTATATGACATAGTATTAACAGTTGTGAAAACTTTGCAGTTAAAACATGCGTCTTTTCAAAACATTGTTATTGGACTTTGAAGTTAAGAGATTTTGTAATACCTGGGAGTCTGATAGTGATGCTTTGTCTGCCATTTCTGAAGAATCTTGAGTGTTTGTTTCTGTCATTGTTGGACCTTTTCGTTGGTTACCTATATTAAACGTGGTACTCTTGCATTAGTTAGCAAAATCTTAAGATGAAAGTGGAAAGTGAGTGTGGGTTCTTGAGATTGTACCTTCTGTCGATGTTTATGGATGAAATTTTCTTTCTTTTTTCCTGGGTTGTCCTTGTGCTCAGTTGCTTTTTTAGGATTTTGTAGTGTCGATTTTGAAGACTTTTGGCTGTGGCAGAATATAACTTCGATTCGTCGGCTTTCTCGTTATGGAGTTTGTCGTTGATTGGTGGTTATGGAGTTTGTCTCCTGCCTGGTGGTTATGAAGGTTTTTGCCTGCTTTTGGAGTTGGTGTCGTGTCGCAAAGATCGGAATGAGAGGTGAGTGGGTTTTTCACTTTTTGGGTGCGTGCGTGTCGCGTTTTTCTGGGCTTAGATTTATTTTTTTATTTTTTCAATGGGCTTAGTGAAATTGGGCTTTATTGGCTTGTTGAGTTTTCTGGGCTCTTTTTTTATAAGACTTCTTAGTTTATTTGGGCTTTTTTTTTTTGGTCAAATTAGACTGGGCCTTTTTTCTGTATTTTTCTACGGCTTTCTTGATTTGTTTTGAGTTTTATTTCGTTTCTAATCTTGATTTTCTCAACTTAGGCTGAGTTTTTTGAAAGTCACTGTTAATACGCATTTTGAACACTGTTAGTGCGTAGTTTGAAATTTAGAATAAGCTACACAGTAACAATTTTTTACATTTGAATCTCACTATACAGTAAATATTTGACATTTGAAAGTTAAGAAGCATCAAAAGATTTTGGTTAAAAGCTACATATTAACAATTTGATATTTGGAAGTTAGAAGCTGGACATTTACTATTTTATAGTTCTAAAATTTGTGAAATCTATGCTTTCATCCTTCATTCCCTTTTGTGAAATATCAACTTTTTTCACTTTCCATTGTCTTCAATAAAACTTCTTTTCTAATTTCCCACACATATGTACTCAAGCTTTCTTCAACTTGTTTTCCTTGTGACAACTATTGCATGTAGTACATGATAAATACTCCACAATCATTTTTGCAAATTCACACACACACACACACATAATCATTTAGTGAATCATAGTTTAATTTGAATTGGCTGAAGAAAAGTGTTATTGCGAAACTTACGACTTTTCAGGTTATTGGGCGCATTCCCTGTCCTCCTTAAAGTGTAATTTGGTGGGATGCGTCTGCCTTGACACTATTGAGGAAGACATGTGATGCGTCTGCCTGCATTGTAGGCAAGTATGTTGTTAGCTTCACTGATTAACTATTTTGTTCATGTCTTGTATTAACAGTTCATAGTAAGAGTCTGTCTTACCAAAATTATTGTTTTTTTGTTGTAGTATTCAACTATTTGCTCAGTTTCCCCCTTAAATAAGTTGTAGTGCGTCCATTGCAATGAATTGGTGTCAAAGACAAGCAGAGTGTGGTGTCCGCCATCCGTTATTAGTGTGAACATCTTTGAAGTTTTCTCTATGTATTCAAGGAGTTTGACAAAATATTCATCAAATGTTCTTGGGTGCATTTTACCTATGAGATACCCCTGCAAGATTAATAGTTTCGGCCTTAGAGAGAATGTGAAAAGTATAGGAAGATGAATAATTTGTGATTTTTTCTAGAAGTAATAGGATAGCTATGATCTTACGTATAAGTAGCACGTGATGTATGCATTCTGTTGTCTTTTAGAGTCCTTCTTTTCATCATGATGAAGTATCTCGGCATACGCATCTATGATTTGTCCATAAATTTCAGTATCTCTTAATAAGCTTTGTATGTCATCTTTGAACAGAATACTTATCCCTTGCCAAAAAGCAGTAACAGTATTTGTAGTTAGAAAAAATGTCAATGAAATTGTAAGAACTGTTCAATAAAGTTCCAGTATAGGGTAATAATACTGCTTGTTTCCTAAAAAACCTTTTACTAATGCATGTCTATCACTGCAAAGTTTCAATATAGGGTAATAACACTGCTAGATTCCTTTGAAATCCTATGACTAATGCATGTCTACTCCTGTAAAGTTCAAGTATAGGGTAATAACACAATGAAATCCTATTTGCTAATGCATGTTCAATAGTAGCATCTTGCATTGAAAATGAATGAAACACATTGCCTTACCCATCAACTGAATTTTTCCAGTAATTTCTTAACTTTTCTTGTGGGAGTTCATCCAGCATGTTGTAGACCTGATATGTATTCCATTGCATGAATGAACCTTTGGCCCTCTTCTTTAATTTGGTTGGTTCTTGAAGTTTTTTTTGTGCCTTTCTCTTTTGTGCTCTCGTCTCTGCTTTAGGAAATGAGGAATCTGGTTTTCTTGATTTTATCTTTTCTACTTCACCTTCTTTGTTTGCTTCTTTGTCGTCTTCACTCTGTAATTCTTGCGCTAATTTTTGATCTCTCAACAAGGCAATAACAACTTCCTTTTCATTAATAATGTCCAAGTAGGAAATCTTCTCTGCAAGAAGTTGATCATTTTCTAGCTGCAGCTTTGTCATGTAGGATTTTTTCTCATGAACATCAAGTTGTATGACTTTCTTGTGATATGCTGCTTCCTTAACCATCTTCTGCAGTTGCTGCTGATGCTTCAATAATTCTTCTTTTTCATTGTACAACATCTGAATAAATTTATTCTTTTTTATGCAAGATGCTATTGCATCATGGATCTTTTGATGCTCTCCTTTCTTTGTCTAATATTCAGCAGCATTATTGATCGCCATCATATACTCTTTTGTAAGCTGTATTTCATCCTCCTTGTATTCTGGGACTGATCTAACAATTTCCTCAAACAACGTTGAATTCCGGTATTCTGGGATTTCATTTTGGAGGTCTTCTTGTAGCTGGTGGTGTTGTTGGACTTGATGTTCAGCAGCATCATCATGCTCTCCATTCACTTCAGCATCCTCGTCCTCTTCATTTTCTTCTTCAGCAACATCACCATGCTCTTCATTCACCTCTTTAGCAGCATCATCCTTGTCTTTATTTTCTTCTTTAGCAGCATCATCATCATGCTCTTCATTCACTTCTTCAGCAGCATCGTCCTCCTCCTCTTCATTCTCTTCTTCAGAATCATCATCATTCTCTTCATTCTCTTCTTTAGAATCATCATCCGGCTCTTGAGCTTTAGTGCTTTTTATCTATTTGTTGAGTAGAGTTAGTATTAAGAATGCACTTCTATGACATGGTATTAAGAGTGTAATTCTATGACATGGTTTTAATAATGTACTTCTATGAAATGGTATTCATAGTCTACCTTTGTGACATGGTATTCATAGTTTACTTCTATGACATGGTATTAACAATGTATGTCTATGACATGGTATTAACAATGTTGTCATATTTGCTGCAGATTATTTGAAAGGAAAGAGTACCTTTATCTGGTTGTTCTTTAGATGATGAAACTTCGAGCTGAGTTCTTGAAGACTCCATTTGACAGCTGCTAATGTCATTTATTCTCTTCCAGGAATTGGAGTTAGTAGGCTAGATCTTTGACACAGCCAATACTGCACAATATTTTTTTGAAATATCACGTGTCAATTCATATCATTAGAATAATGCTACGAATTTGCAGTTTGGAGATTTGTGTTCTTACCAGTATTAGGATTAGGCAGCCACTCACGCTTGGCTGCTTTTTTTTGTCTTTCTTGTTCTTCTTTGCTTGTTCTAATCCAAAATACATGTAGTCCAAAACTCCTTGCGCCCAATTATATTTCGCCATCTCTTCTAAGGTGTTTATTGTGGTTGTATATGTCCAAGAAATTGTACAACCAAAGTTGCAGAAAAGATTGGTCATGAAAAGTTGTAGGATTATCAATCTTGTTACATCCATAGCACCCTCTTCTGTTTCATCTTCAAGTGCTAAGTTCAAGCACTTATCAATTGAAGTCTTTGTTATCTTCTTATACTGCGTGAAGTATTTCTTTACAAAATGCAAATTTGGCCTTGTTGAGGTTGTTGTGCTTGGTAACTTCTTGCCTTTGTTTGACAAGCCAAAAATTTCAGCCACATCTTTGCTTTTCATCTCACTGTCACCATCATTAAACTTGAACTTCTTTGTCTTTGGTCATAAACTTGTATGAGTCTCACGATGTTATAGTTAGACTTCATGCGCTCTACCTTTGTTAATCTTCTCTGGATATATGCTTCTATCAATGCCCAAAAAGGTGTCTTTGATAGCAGAGTTAAGACATCGTGCCGATTTTCAAGTCTCTGTCTGATGTTGTCAATTGTTGTTGCAAAAGAAAGCATGTTGCTCTTGATCTGTACATAATTTGGGTCCTCCCATCTGCTTGGCTTCTTGTTTGTTTTTTTTTGGATGACGAATGTTGTTCTTTTGGTTTGGAGTTTCTTCTGGCTCTTTCTTTCTTCATCTTTTAATTAGTATACCTGCATTAGAAATAGAAACATGACAGTAAAGTATCGGTGTTAATACCCTATACTGAAATTTGACAGTGGTAAACATGCACTAGAAATAAGATTTCATAGGGAATTAGCAGTGTTATTACCCTATACTGGAACTTTACAGTGACAGACAAGCATTACAAAGGGGATTTCATAGGAAACAAGTAGTATTATTACCCTATACTGGAACTTTGACATAGACATGCATTACAAATAGGATTTCATAGGGAATTAGAAGTATTATTACCCTATACTGGAACTTTACAGTGGCAGACAAGCATTACAAAGGGGATTTCATAGGAAACAAGTAATATTATTACCCTATACTGGAACTTTACAATAGTAGACATGCATTACAAATAGGATTTCATAGGGCATTAGCAATATTATTACCCTATACTGGAACTTTACAGTGGCAGACAAACATTACAAAGGGGATTTCATAGAAAACAAGTAGTATTATTACCATATACTGGAACTTTACAATGGTAGACATGCATTAGAAAAAAGTTTTTAAGGAAACAAGCAGTATTATTATCTTATACTGAAACTTTATAGCCATTAATCAACATGAAAGTAAACTAGCGACTAAATTAGTGACTAGAATAATGGTCCTATGAAGTCAGTCCTATAGTGAAATCCAATATAGTTTCAAGATTTTGTCTTTCATTCGAATCTAAAATATTGTTATTACCCTAGACTGGATCTTTATAGCAAATAATCAATATTACAGTAAAGGTTTGGTTTGTAAATGTCTTGCCTTTGAAGCGTTTTCTTGTTGAAATTGTTCTCTGAAATTTTGTGTTGGTTTAGAAGGTGGAGGTCAGTGTCTGATGTTTGTTTTTGAAAGGCGATCAAGCTTGGTGGTGGTTATGGAGTCTCGGTTTGGACAGAAGATGAAGACGATTTGATGAAGACGCTGAGTGAAGAGACGTTTTGCAGAGATGATTTAATGAAGAGGCGCGTGCTGGAAGTTAGGTTACGGTTTACTTTTTTTTAAGTTACGGTTTACTTTCTTTTTTTTGGACGAAAGTTACGGTTTACAATGTTTGGGCTTGTTTATAAATTTGGGCTGGGGTTGTTTTGGGTGTTTTTTTTGAGTTTTTTTGCTGTTGGGCTTTATAGTAGCAGACCTGTAATTTATAAGAACTTTAACACTAATTTGTTATATAATAAATGGATTTTGGATGTATTTCTAAAATGTATTCTATATGGGTTTTTTTAATAATTTCAAGTCCTATTTTGGGTATATTAGTGAAGCTCCCAATAAAATAAGATTGTTACCAAATGCACCCCAAGTACATGAAAAGCCTCGGGCGTAGACAATATAAGCGGGATACTACATGACTAGTTGACATAAAAAAGAAGGTAAATATCTTCTGCATTTTCTGAAAGAAAAGACTTGACAAGTGACGTAATGGAAGACCGGCAGAAAATCATGCCATGTAAAGGCAGCTACAATTATAGATTTGATAACTGGTATAAGGTGTCCTTATTGATGGATTTAATCTGCCAATTGCGATCGGCACTGCTTGGATCGACTGTGGATATATGCAAGTTCTTCTTGTGGAAGTCATATAGAGTACGTCGGTGGCCAACGCTAATGTATGTTATGCCTGCTTTCTCAATCTGCTGATATAAATGAGCCTGCCAAAAGAAGCACACCCAGGAGAACCTCACTACAACTTTGAATTATATGAAATATGATATTGAATAAGTTGAATAAAACAATGCTTTGTAAAGACTAGATTATTCATTTCTGGTGTTTTGTATGCATAGCGCAAAAAGGGACAAAATGTAGCATGTAGATAATAAGGTTTACTATGAAGGTGTCCAGTATGTTGGGGACAATTCCTAAAGATACTCTTGAAAGTCTTAGGAAAGAGAATGGTAACGTAAAATATGTGAACTCCTTTAGCTGAAGCTTACCCAAGATCAGTAATAAAACTTGCATCATCAATTCAAAGATAGGATAATTTCTAGTAAATGAATACCTCATTTGCTTCATCTAAAGCACTGGTTGATTCATCCAGTAGAACCAATTTTGGTCTTGAAAGTAGTAGACGTGCAAAAGCAAGGCGCTGCTGCTCTCCAAGGGAGAGAACACTAGACCATTCATATGAAGTATCCAAACTACTGAATCGGGCTAATATATAACCAAGTCGGACATCCTCCAAAGCCTGTATCAGGTCCTCTGTTGTGGGCTTACTAGGCTTTTCACTTGTATTTTCTAATTTTGGTGCCTGCATCAAGAAAGGAAGTGAACCTGCAAGAATTACAAAATCAATTGTCACAGCTGATTATAACTTCTCAGTACACATACCATGATATATTGAGATCAAAATGTAAATCTACAAATAGAGAATGATATACAAGAATGCAGACGCGATACAACCTCCGAGATTACTTGAGCATTATCAATTATGTGGTACTTACTATCCCAACCAGATAAAACGGGATTTCTTGAATGAAATATTAAGTCTTACGCCATGAAGATTATAGCTAAATCTGCAACTTGCAGACAATTAGAGTAGGTGTCCTATTCTCTTAAAAATATATATATAGGAGTGCAGAAGTACACCCCTTGATAGAGTAGACTAGTGTTGAAGCTAGTCCGTTCACAAGAGACAACATGCTGAAGTACTATAAAATTAATCTGATTGAGGACACATATCCTTGATCTTCAGCAAAAACCTTGTTTCCAGAGTAGATACTCTTTTTGAATCTGTTTGTTATTTTCTTAAGCAACTCAGTCAATTTCACATGCACAGGAAAATTACGAAAGTTTGGCTTTCCAGTTGTTATGCATAGGAAAATTACGAAAGTTTGGCTTTCCAGTTGTTATGCACAGGAAAATTACGAAAGTTTGGCTTTCCAGTTGTTATGCATAGGTATACAAGGGTAAGCGACTTTTCCTGTAAATGAAAATTGTTTCCTCCTATTTTCTTTATTTTTCCTTTTTTAGGGGAGTTTAAAAAGGATTTCCAAAATCCTAATAACAAAAACATGCTCTATAAATAAAATTAGGAAAAAAATGCTCCAAAAAATCTAAGTCAGAAATGCTTTTAAAAATGTGCCAAAAAGATTTGAAGTACATACCTGTTGGTTTAGTACTCTCCGATGTTGAAATCGCACCATCAGCCCATGTAGGATAGAGCAATTGTTGGCGAAGTGTTCCCAGTACCATATATGGTCTTTGAGGAAGGAAAAATATGCCTTTATAATTCCTATTTGAGGGCCTTCCAAGTTCCCCATATTTATCATTAGCAGTATCTACCTTAAGGGGGGCTACACCTGAGGAAATGGATGGTTGATGATCTTCTTCGCCATCTTTCACATAGAATTTGATCTCTCCTTTTCCAGTACTCCAAAGACCAGACATAGCTCTTAACAAAGATGTCTTACCACTCCCACTTGGTCCTGTTACCTATTAAAGTGATCATATACAAGAAAAGTTCTTCAGCATTTACTGGGTCAAAAGATTTATCTAGTAAACTCATGATAAATTCAATATCACAATGGAATTACCAACCAATAAGTGCTCATTGTTGTTGATTAGCAATGATAAGTCCCTAACCAATGTAGCACTACTTGGTGTCTGCACAGTCAAATTCTCTATATCCACTAACTTTTGTTGCTCGTTGTCTATGGGAATGGATCCATTTGAATCCAGTTCAGCTAAACTTTCAACGTTACAATATATAAGACATATCCCTTCTGAGGGATCAGAACGGCGTTCAAAGTTGCTGGTATCCAACACATCATCAAATTCACCTGCATGTGTTGGATATCACTAGGTAAACAAGTGTGCAAAGTGGAATACATGCTATAAAAGATCTTGTGTGGAACCCATAAAGAAAACATTACAATATTTCAGATCATGAGTAAATTTTGGGACGGAGTAAATAGAATTAGGCAGAATAACAAAATACAAAGTATAATGAATCTGTAAATGATGGAATAAATCTAATTAACTTGAAGAGTATAGCAGGCTTCTACTGTTAAATGCAACATAAAAGATATGGTGAAAGGTAGAAATATTATTGAAGATGTTTTACATATCACCTGAAAATATAGAAACAAAGTCTGTAATCATCTGAATGAATCTAGGAAGGAAAATGAATATGGATAGAAAAAGAAAAAGGGTTATCTTATGTCAATTTCTTTCTTGAAGACTACCCATATTCATTCAATTTTTCAAGACCCCATATAGCATCAACCAAATTAGCCAGCTTTCTTATGAAGTTATCTGGTCAGAGAAGACATACGCAACAGATCCTAGTTATAGTAAATAGAGTGATAAGGATGGAAAGACAATACCAAGTCGATCAATTACAGCTGAAAATGCGCTGATAGCCTGAAATTGGTACACAACAAGGGAGAAGTCCCCAAGAATATGATTGAAAGCAGATACTGACTGATTAATGACACCAAACTCAATTTTTCCTGAGAAAAACATAGGAGCAACAACAGCAACGGGAAGAATCTGAATAAGATAGCGGTACCCATTGGTGAAAAACTCGAGATTTCTTGAAGATATCAACAATTTCTGCAAGTTAGGAATAGGAATTAAAACATAATCATATGGAACCACATGAAATAAAAATTTACATGTCCAGTAATTGTAAATCAGTAAAACTATCAACTGCAAACAAAACTCGTGGGCATCTGTGTACTTTAAATTCAATCATGCAAGGAAAGAAAGAAAAAAAAAATGCTCATCTTCTCTCAGTAGATCTATAGAAGGGGGAAGTCCTAAGTGTGATTTTTCGGCATATTTATAGTAAATGCACACAGAAACAATATTGTATTAACTAAATTCAATAAGTGAGAGAAAAGGGAGTCCTCAATGTAAAGGCTAATTACTACATTGATAGAAAACTCAAGTAAATGAAAACAGAAGAAAACTAAAGTCATTCATACACTCAGATTTTCAAAAGCACTTTTGAAGCGTTGCAGCAAAAGTTGCATTTCATTTTCTTCACCACTATAGAAGGCAATGGATTCAGCATTTTCTCGAACGCGCACAAGTCCATAACGAAAATCAGCCTCCTTTTTCTCTTGTAAGAAGTTTAAAGAAACCAAATCCTGAAAACACAAATACAGAGTTTCCATTAAATCGAGTTGGTATCCTCTATTATTGCCAAATATATCAACTGTATATAACATGGGAAATGGTTCTTTGTTAAACAGAGTTACAAATATTACCCTTCCAAGATAGACACTAATAGCTGTTCCACCAATCGAATACACAAGAAGGACAACAAACAGTGGAGGATAGATACCAAATAAGATGTTACTGAATGATATGAGATCTATCACAGCATTGAAAAGTGTTAAGGAGAAGGATAGGGCAGTTCCCGTGAAAGAACTTAGATCATCAACAATGCGCTGATCAGGATTATCAATGATTGATTGGGATTGAATTCTGTAAAAGGTTTGGTTGCTTAGGTAGCGGTCCATGTAATATTTTGTCATCCAAGATCTCCACCTCAAAGAAAGAGTTTCTCTTGCATAATCTCGCAACACAAAAATCTGCACAACAGTTTTCAACATATGAAACAAATATGTCAGTAAACCAGGTCATTGTTTCAATGGAACTGCATAAGCAAACAAATCAACAATAATGGTACGAATATGAACCCAGTGGTTGTGTTTAAAATGCAAAGTGGAAAGTTATGGACAGAATACCCAAAACAAAACAAAAAACTACAATGCATATAGCAGCTTGTATATATGTTTTTTTTTTCTTTTCCCACTGGGTTGCTGTGTAATTTACTGACAGAAGCTTATGATAACTACCTTTTTTATTTTCCTCTGTGGGTTGTGCTAATTTCAGGTTTGTTTGTTTGTGTTGATTAAAGAAGGATGAAAAGTAAGGAAACAAAAAAGCAGAGGGATGGATACCTAAGTGAAAGTGCAGCAATTGGTGCTCACCGGAATTCCACCAGCAAAGGCACCCAAGTAGTAAAGTAGCTGCTTTGTGAATTGCTCTTGGTCCTTGTCTTTATATCATCATCATCACCATCCAATTTTCAAGCAAAAAAGAACAAAATTCAGTAAATAAACTTATTACCAGTACCAATAAGATTAACAAAATGAGCACAAAAGGGAAAGATGGTAGAGAGAGAGAGAGAGAGAGAGAGAGAGAGAGAGAGAGAGACTGGCAAGGGCGTTATAGAAGTCGCGGCCCAGGAAATTGAAGCCAACGCTGATGCCAGTGGTGGCTAGAGTGAGAGCGAAGACTGCGGCCAGCTGCATCCTCGCTTGTTCCTTGTCGTCCGATGACCAGTAGGGAGCTGCCACTTTCCAGAATCTTCGGATCAGCGTCTGCAATTCAGGCACCTCTCTCTGGTGTAAAGTCGACCACTTGGAAGTGAGGAAGAAGAAGAATCAAAGCAAAGAGAGCAAGCAGAGACAGATAAACAAAGAAGCAACGGACCTTATCTGCAGTTGGGGGAGCTGGTGGTGGTGGTGGTGAGGCCGAGGCAGCTGCACAACGCCATGAAGATCTCGAAGAAGAAGAAGAAGAAGGTGATACGACGTCGTCGCTCCTCTTTCTCCTCCTCCAATGGCTGCTGCTGCTTCTAGTGGACATGGTGGCCACTGATGGAAATCTGGACAAGAAGGTTAGACTAGCATGTGCTATAACTCCAACTCTAAAATGCTGGTAATGGTGGTGGTTGGAGTTAAAGGCTGAGGAGCAGAGTGAGATACACTCTGCTTGCGCCTGTATTATCATTTCTCCTTTTTGCCTTCTCTCCTCTAACTAACTATCTTTCTTCTTTTCCTTTATTTTCTAGTTGTCATTTTTTCCTGCCTATTTTCCTTCCATCCAAACAGGTTCTTTTCTCTTTTAAATAATAAGCAAGCCTATTATTATTAGCAGTGAATTATCATCTCGGGAAGTTTATATATCCTACGAATGACCCCAATTATGCCACGCCACCCTCCCCTCCCAATTTCTTATTTTTCTTTTCTTTTTATCCATTAAAAATCCACAATTCATTTTATAAATACTAAATTGGCTAAAAGTCTTCATCTTTCTCCTTCCCTCTTTAAAATGAAGGAACTTTTAATTATAGTACATAGGAGCAGACGAATTAATCAGGCAATTCACCGTCACATTGCACCTGAGTTTGAATTTCATATCTTGTAATTTAGGGTAATTTAGAATCTTGAATTTCTAAAAAGAAAACAAAATGAGTGTATTCTTTTTATTATTGCATTAATTTGTTTTGTTTAATTGAGATAACCAAACACCTAATTTTTCTTAATAAAAACACCTTTGTTTTGATATTCATAGAAACCCTTTTTTTTTTCTGTTCTCTACAACAAAAGGACACCAACAAACAACCTTTGAAAAACAAAAAGGACATTGACAACCATCGCGCATTGGATGAGTTGAAAAGAAAACATCACTGATTTGAAGGTAACTGTTCAGAGCTTTCATAAGAGCCAGCGTTTTTGTGGTCTGAAGTTGAGCCTAATGCTTTTCTTGCAAGGATCAATTCAACATGGAAGCCAAAGCAGATCATTGGAGGGAAGATCGATCGGCAGTTGAGACAAGGGTGAAGATGCAGTCGTCTGCAGAGGGAGGAGAATGAGGAGGTTTTGCAAGCCTTGTTTAAGATTCATTCATTGATTATTACGGTACTGGAGGAGAGATCCTTAATTAATTCATGCTCCCACAATTTCTTCATGGCAAAACCGAGACTAGAGTGGTGGCTCAAAGGGGAATTGCAACTAATGAACATATTTGCAAATTTTGCTGTAAACGCCTTCGATTGCATAAATATTTACTTCTTTTATTACTGAAGTCATATTTGCAAGTGGAAAGCTCGGGAACTTCCTGAACAAACTTCACCAGAGAGTAGAAACTTATCATTTAGAAACTCAGACAGTATTGCAGAGACAGGCTAAAATTACTGAAGACAGAAAAACGCTTCGGTTATTCAATCGGTAAAGACTTGCACCGTACAAGCAAAACAGAACACAAAGAATAGCTAATTAGACAACTCATACAAGTACTGTGCCAACAATGGCTCGAGAAGCATAGTGGGAAACAGGGCATGGCAACAGAGATCAACAAAATAACTCCCAAAGTTCTTCATGCTAGGGACCTCACTGCTGCTGTTCCTGTGTGAACTCGTCTACTTTTGCTTCCCCTCCGGATGCACCTTCTGATGCTGCCATGCCCATAACCTCGCCAGGAGGTGGGTGGTCAAATTTGCAGGTTGCACCATACTTGCATGTGCCAGTTTTCAGGTAATACACACAGATAGCAACACCCTGTAAAAAGTTCCAACCTTATTAATACTCTTACATGCCAGTTTTAAGGTAACAAATAACGCCTAGATAGACTAAAGTTTTCAACGGAAAAGATAGAATATGGGTTAAATGCATCAGAAAATTCAATCAATTGTCAATGGAAAAACGGATAGTTGTATCTTTTACCATTACTATTTTTTCAATCCCTATTGCGCCAACAGTATAATCTCAACAAAGAATAACTCCATCATTCTATAGAGAAGGATTCATACCTCTCTCCTAGGTAGTCCAGCAAGAGTTAGCTTAACATTTTGTTGTTGAACTGGTTTTGTTGTTGACAGCGCCACTGCTGACCTATCAATTGGGTGATGGTATTTGCATTGTTCGCCAAACCTACATTCCCCTGTCTTCATATAGTACTACAACACGAAAAAATCACCACACATAAACATGAGAGCTGTCGTCAAGGTTCCAATGATTCAGAAAAATGAGAAAGTATTCAAATAGAACCATTAATGGCCGACTCAATATTTTTAATATGGTGAGAATCAAGGTTCCAATCATTCAGAAAAATGAGAAGGTATAATATTCCAGTAACAATAACATTCAAATTCAATATTTTTCTCTTAGGATCTATCCATAGGCGTCTCAAAAACCATATGCATTTAAAATCACATTAATTTAAATAATGAAGAGGATGAAGAAGAATGCTTACATCGCATTCAATCTGTCCAAAGCGTTGAGGATACACAGTTTGGCCCCCTCCCACCTGCAACATGCAAAAAAAATTACATGAGTCAAGTTTAAGCAAACAATACCAAGATGAAGTTTTACAACCACGTATCATGGCCCACCCAGTGCGTCGGCATGTGTTTTTGTGCGTGTGGGCGTGCGTGTTTGAGAGAGAGAGAGAGAGAGAGAGAGTTGAATTAGCTAACAGTTCAACATGGTAGAAAAGAAAAAGAGTAAGACGAAAGATAGGATACTATTTACCGTTGGCTGAGCCAAAGTTTGATAAATGGAGGCAGCTGGATTAATAACTCCTATGTTCAGACCTGCTGCCGGAGGGGCTACAATGGGATGGCTGATTGCACCAATTGGTGGATTGATTGCTGCACAAAAATCTAAGCAATGAAATTTGAAACACTATTTGATAAACGACACTGAACACTGGAATCTTGAACATCAGAATCTTAAATATACCATATCTATCAGGATGATTGTAGCGGCAAGTGGCCCCATATTTGCAACTGATTTAGAAAACAAAAGCCATTTTAGAATTCTTAGTCATCTTTTACTTTTATCACAGTATAAATCAACAAAACTATACATATGCAGACCTTCCAGTTTTCAGGTAGAATGGACAATCGGGTTCACCCTGTTAGAAGCAAGAGATACATGATCAACAGAAATTTACGACATCAAAAAGCTGTTAAATCAAAAGAAGAAAGAATTAACTAAAAATCGGGACGTAATGCAAATAGAATAATAAAATGCTTATGTGTTGCTTCATCCTTACCGGTCTTACAGGAAGCTCCTTGGAGTTATATAATAGTGCAGGGCTGAATGAAACAGGAAGCTTCACAGCAAATCCAGTTCCCTCCGGCTGAATAGTTGTCCCAGTTTCTCCAATTTTATTCTCTTGCTCGGCTGATGGTATCTGGATATCTTTTGGGTGATGAAATTTGCAGGTTGCACCAAACTTACATTGCCCCGTTTTCATGTAGAACTGTTTAAAAATTATGAAATGGAATATAAGCAAATCTACATCATAGATAGATGGATAATGCACACCAAAAAAGTAATGGAAATATATCTTACTGCACATGGGGGCTCAGAAGGCCTCTCAGGTAAGGCAAAAGCATCAGCATTTTCTGAAGCAACCTGAAACCAGAGTAGAACATCATATCATAATAAAATAGGGAATAGGTCCAGATGACAGATAACTCTTGGAAAATCTGCATATCATTTGCACTTACAGCAGCAGCCAGTTTTTCCTTCGGATGATTGAACTTGCACCTCATACCAAATTTGCATCTTTGAGTCTTTATAAAGTACTGCAACATTAAAAAGGAAAAAGAATCCATGTCCAGTTAAAGTGTTTAAAAGTATCATTTCTGCAAAAAGAAAAAAAAATATTGAATTGCTACTTACTGGACAATCTGGCTCTCCAGGTCTCTCAGGAAGGGATTCACTTGGAGCGACAAGTGGAACCTAATGAACCAATCACAAATTTCTGTTATGTTATAGCAATATACCTTTTGTCTCTTTATCAATTAATAAGCAAATAGACAATAGCACACAAACAGCTGCAATCTGTGATGAACAAATTCAATTTCTAAAATTAATAGATTCCTGATGAAGATAATACAAAAGGCAGAAAAGAGCAAATACTCTGCAGAGCACCAGAATAACTTGCCACAATAATGGAATCATGCAATCATAAATTTATAGCATTTTTCATACACACAACTCATGTTATTGAGCAAGTAGGTAATTATCAGATGGGACCGCTATTACGTGGAATTTAAGGCAAGAAACAGGTGTAAGCCAGGTTCAAATCATAAGCTAGATTAATATTTTCATCTTCTTTCAGTAACAGGCAAATGCATAGTAATCAGATGAAAGCCCCTTTTACATGATTCTAAGCAAAGTATAGGTATGTGTCTACAATATGTCAGACATAGTAACTGACTTGACTTCGAAAACGTTATGTCACCATCATTATGGTCAACAACTAGAAAACTGCCCACACACCTTCCAAACAATTCTTAATACATTCCTACAAGCCTTCACAGTCACCAATAACCAACTATCTTTCAAACATATCAAGATACAAGTACTCTCCTTTGTTTGTTTACGGCTACAAGCAACCTAATCTCTTGATCTTTATCTTCAAGTTAGGTCCACAACAACATCAACATAGGAGCAAGGTCTCCTCCAAAAGGAATCTCAAAACTCAGTAAGCCAATGAGTTTTGCATAAAAGCATGCACTTGGGTATTGAAGAAACTCTTTCAATAATGATGGAGGTACTCCATGAGCAACCCTAGCATTGAAATAGCACTCGCAAAAACATCTCAGACCATGGAAAAATATAGCCTGTATTTCAAAAAGAAAAACACCCAACAACCAAGTCAAAAGCTCAAAACTACACTTAGCTATAGTTTATTTTCCAACGGAAATTAGCCTTGGCTACATTCTACTAGGTTTTCAAGATTGAAGAACTAGAACACTTCACTGAGAAATGATTCAGTGAACATTAATCAAATAATTCTACCAAAAACTCTGCTAAAAAACATGCTTGCAACAAAATTTCACCTTTTCAAACTGTGAAAGTTTTGCCTGACAAACCTTCCTTCACGATATACACAATCTAACGAAATGTATTCAACATAGCTTCAAGATGGCATAGTTATCACAATGCACAAACATGACAGACCAAGACTAAAGATACAACTCACAGGTGTATTGACAACGTAATTAGCCGACAATCTGTACCCTAACACCCCTCTTCCTATTCAGCAGTTCATGAGAGAACTAATTAACAGTCGTTAGTCTGTCCAAATATACATAACTCGGGTTAATGAGATGATAATAAGATTAAAAAGTAAGAAGTAAGAAAGAGAAAGTCAGAAATAATATGTTCCCCAACAACTGACTTCAGAACAAATCAGCCTCGCTGCTTTATCTTTCCCACATAACCAGATTCTCTACAGAAGATTCAGCAGGTAGGCAGACTAAAGAATATATGAAACAGTAAAATTTAAAAGAAAAAGTTGTATTATAATGCAGACTACCGAGCTTTAAAAACCATAAGAAATAAGCAAAAAAGTCTTACTATAATATTGTATCTGCACATCCAAGGAACAATCATACAACATAGCAATGACAAATAGCTTATAGGATATGATCAATTCACTGATAAATTTAAATGACTTTATTTTATATCAGAATTTAAGAAGTTATTATACTAAATAATAATTTCGTATGTAAAATTACGATAAAATACCATTATAGGCATGTAATATAACATTAAACAGTCACCTCTTTCCAATCTGGAATTCCACCCTCAGGAACCCAAATAGGATGGTCAAACTTGCAGAGCTCTCCAAATTTACAGGTTCTTGTGAGCATATAGTGGGCACAATCCTTCTCTCCTGGCCTCTGTGGATAAATAGGCAAATTGCTTGCACTCTCATATCTAGGGCGCTTGGCTAATGCAGAATACCAAGCTTCTTGCCCAATCGTATTATACGCACCCATAAAACTCTGATGGTAGAGTGCTAATGTACGTAGTAGAAACGTATATACAAGAAAACCAGAGGAAACATATAGGTTACCATATAAGTATAGCTTAAATAGTAATTTTGAGTAAGAACGTACATATATAAGAAACACAAATATAAATTTTCTTGTGCTTCTATTTTTGTAAATATATGGACCTAAATGCCAATACAAAAACACTAAACTACTGGACATTAAGCAGTTTATTAGACATATAAAAAATACAGTACCCAGCTGAACCATATAGTAGATAAAGTTAATTAACTAAATCTGTCATGATATTATTGAAAAAAGTTTCAACTTTCCTTCTCTAAGGTGAAATCTGGGGTAAACTGACTTGACGAAAGTAAGCTTGAAATACTAATCTGTTTCTAACATTACTAATTAAAGCAAAAAAGCATATTCATACTTGCTGATAAGCAAATTAAAAGGCACACATAGAATCAGAAATACACTTGCATACAAGATTAACATAGAAGTAAGCTTAAATTAGCAATGTATGCATGCATCAAAGGCAGCAAGTGCATTCCCATTCTTTGATCTCTATGATACTGCGATTAGAAACTTCCAGTAAACGTCTGTATTAAAGCAATGAACTTTAATCATAATCATATTCAAGATTCTCACTTTCTTATCAAACAAACAACAAACAATTACATCAGAACAAAAATTTGAGTTAAAATGTGAAAAAAATTGGGGCCCAGAAATTTTCCCAGTAACCAAACAGAAAGCGGAAGTAGAGTGACAGAGAGCGGAAAGTGAGGAACCTTCAGATGGGCGTTTGACGCCGGGAACACCGGGCTCGACATCGGGAGTTGGCCATGAAGACTGGGACATCAAATGCGACGTCGCCAGATACATAGAGCTACTTCGGCTATGGTGGTCGGTGGCGGAGGCGAAAGGGTCCGACCCGGAAAGGTACCGGAGGGTCGGGTCGGTTAGGGCACGTGAGGTGTAGACGCTGGAGAGGCCGGCAGTGGCGGCGGCAGCAGCAGCAGCTGATTGTGCGGCGCCGTAGCCGTAGAGATGGCTCGACATTAATTCTTATGAGATGTAAATCCCAAATTTATTTGCAGATGCAGCAGCTGCCCTAGAAACTGTGAAATTCAGATTCTCCACATGTCCCATTTCGATTTTTTTTTAACTGTTGGATTTTGGGGGGTGAGTGGACTGTTGTGGGTAATTTTATTTCAACCAGAACAATTTTACTTCTTGTATTTTTATTTGAACAATTTTTCACTTTGGAATTTTCTTTTAAATGGTGGAGAATTGAAATAGGTCTAAGTTGGTAATCGTTGATGAGAAACCAAGGAAAAAATTGAGCCATTGTGGTCGTTTGGAGGTGTCACTGCCACTTTTTCTGTGATGTTGTGGAGTGGGAGATGGTTGTAATGTGCCATGTGTGATTGAAGTATATTGAAGTAATGTACCATTTGCCATCTGTGATTGATTGTGACGAGCGGTGGAGCCATAAGTTTTTCAAAAAATGAGTGATATTTAAAGGGCTAAAATTTCAACCAAAAAAAAAAATCAAATACATATATAATTTATGGAAAAAAAACATTACAAACAAATAAAACAATAAAGCCTTTTTGAGGCATTTAGTAGAACACGTGATGGGCACCAATAAAGAGGCATATTCCGACCTCTCAAAGAGATCTTTTTTGTGACAAAAAGTGCACATGCACATCCTGCGTCTTTGTGGCTATGTCACTATTAACGAGCCACGTTTCCATTTTAAAGTGGTAATATGCATGGATACACTCTTTTTAAAATTTCACATATGAAGCACATGCAATGCTTCGAAATGGAAAAATAAATTTAGTTTTATATGTGACGAATTATCGCAATATTTAATTGAGATGACACATTGCTTTAATTTTCTTTTTAGAATGACATTAAATTTCCCCTAAATTTAATGTCTATTTAATCATCGTAATGGAATCAAGTATAAACAATTTTGGTAAAGTGTACTCAACAGTCGGATGCTCGGATTTAGAGGGGAAAACATATAGGGCAGACCGTAAAGAGTTCAACAAAGAAAAGCAAGAAAACGTGAGCCCCAACCTATACAAGGGCTTACGTTTTTCAACTGTATCGTACCATACTTGCATGGGATAAATAAATGGGTGCTATAGGAGTAGGTTTTAAGTTGAACCCTAGAGCTTGGACTATAAACAGAAGATCTTGAAGCTCAAAGGTTCTCAAGAGTTTCAAACTTAGGATTTCAAGTATGGCGTGGCGAAACCATCTCCTATGTGTTATCAAAACGAAAATTTAATTACATCATATGGAGACGCATAATTAACCAAAACACCAGCACCATACATGCTGATCATAATACACTTAATTAACCCTAGGCTATATAATTAACACAGACACAAGCTGCCTAATTATGCTATTAATTATAATTAGCCACTGCCGGTTACACCAAGGTCTTGCTTATTTGGGTCTTTCCCGGCGCCAAAGACAGGGCCACCTTTGCCAGCAGCATCCTCGACCTTGTCTTGGAGCTTGTCAATCTGAAGGCCACCTTGGTCCTGTCGGGATTTCAGCTCTGTCTTGCTTTTGTTCTCTCCTCCCGGAATTGACTTGTACGTTGTTGCCGTCTGTGACCCCGGCGGCTGAGCTCCTTGTGCCCTGACATTTTCAACTTTGATGATCAAATTTTACTTTTAACTTTGCAGCTCTGATGATTTGCAAGCAGGGATATAATCAGATTTCATTATACATATATATAGCCTTTGTTTGAGATTCTTGTAGTCGGTCAAGTCTACTGTTTGTTTCGGCTGATGAAGCCTCAATTGATTGTATCAATGACACCTGTCACCGGTGAGGCTACGTGGCATCCATACATAGCCAACAGTTAGCCTACGGCTCCATACGTGTCTCATGCAAACGCTTCGCAGCCACGCCTTTAACAAGATAAGATGAAGAGTCATAATCTAAACATCAAACATGTTATGGATATACTGTTACATAGCAGAACAAGATGAAGAGAGTGCGATGGAGTGTTATATTAAGGTTTATTTATATTATAACACGTGAATTAATAACACTATGTAACAGTGTCTTTTAAAATAAAAAGTTTCTCAATAACATATAAGCTCAATATATTTTCACTACTCCCCTGTTCAATAAGTATACTCTGAGATGAGACTACAATTTATAAAGAAGAAAAAAGAATGCTTGTGTCAACTCAACACAACTGAATTGATACTTCCTTTTCCTTTCTCTTATGTGTGCTTGTTTTGTGCTTTGGTACATCTTGCCACTTCCAATTTCTATCCATAAGTCAAGTTCTATAAGGAGATCTCATCTCTTAAGCTATAACTATTTCAAGCCTAAGAGCCTAGTAGCCTACATCAACAACAATGATTATAGGATACAAAATTTGGGCCACAAGTATGAGAGCATTTGACATCACATTATGGTGTACATAGCCAAGCCTACTAAGAAACCCAACAAAGCACCGGCCGTGACTTCAACTTCAGTGTGGCCAATCGATTCTTTCAACAGAGTTGAACGATTGCCAGCTCTTTCTAAACCTTGCTCAGCATCAGTTCCTAAGCCAGAAGACATCTGTTTCTCAGTAGTTTGCCTAATTTTGTTATCTGACAGAGACACTAAAGGGCCGTTTGTTGGTTCTGATGAGAAAGAATTTGCTTCCTCAGACAACAGAGACCCAAAGCTATCCGACTTCAACGACGAAGACGATGATATTTTAGGTTTAGGGTTAATTCTACCCCTGTCCTTGGTGGGAACTGAGCTCATCCTTTCACCTTCAGGCAGTGTCTTGTTCAGTACTTTTGCATGGTTGCCAACTTCTCTTCTCACCCCCTGAAAAAGTAAATATTTGCCTTCAGATCTTGGCCACATAAGCAAATACAAATTTGAACACATTGTCATCAGTCATTTACAATGTGGGAAAAGAGTAATACCTTTAATATGTTTTGATAGGAAACATGCAGATATATATTGAAAGGTATAAAAAGTAAGTACAAAGAATGTGGACCAGCAGCCCTAAAAAACTTGGAAACTAAACAAAACCTCAAAGAAAATCCCCAAACTCGAAGCAGGAGAAAACAAGCCACCAGAAACAAGGGAAACACGTATTATTAACTGTTATTGATTAGTAATCTCTAAAGCTCTCCTTCCTGTAATGACTAAGATGGAATTTAGAGATTTCATGAAGACTTTAAAGTTGAATGTATAAAATCTATCACTAGTATGATCTCACATTGATATTTCCAAAACAATGATTTGTATTACATAGCAAGCATTACTATCCGAGACATAGTAAATCTCCACCAGAATGCTTTTCAATGCAGCAGTGTGGTAGATTTTTGCAATATATCAAACATAAGTCCTCTCAAGAACACCAAAGAGCTATGAAGACAATTAACTTGAAGAACCAGAATTGTAGCACTGTCAGCCTAAATTTATATCTCCACATCCTTTTGGCAGTATAAATTTAGTCAGCAGAGGAAAAGTTTAAAATGATCAAATATCAACCACAACAAAAATCCTGTATCACGTTCTGTAACCTTTATACTACTCCTGTAGAAGCCACCAAGGTCAAGGAGTACAGAGTTGCACCTTATTATTCTTTAATAAGACCTTATGAAACAAAAGGTTGGAGTTCAACTATTGGTACTCTTGAACCAAAAATCATGACAAGAAAGCAATCCCAATGTAAGTTTTCATTATTCAAAATATAAAAACTGACGAAATTCATAGGATCAAGGGACAGATGTGAAAAGACATAATTAGAGGTTTGAAACTGTAAAGAACATTTATACCTGGGCGTCATACATCACAAGACCTGCATAAACAACAGTAAGGCCAAATATTGAATCCGAAAGGCCCCTGGAACGAAACAATACAGTTATAAGTAAGAGACCAGTCAAAGTTAGTCAATTTCAAATTTAACTTAATTTCCAGATATTCAGCTTTACATGAACAGAGGTGTTTGTATGAATGCAAGAGGAAGAAAACGAGTGGTGCATACCTTTCAAGGCCAAGGGTTGTTGCAGTAGCCATCACTGCCTATCCATGGAGAAAATGGTAATAAAAGCAATTTCAGGGTCAGCTAATTAGTATTCAACATCATTGAGTATGATGAATTAACTTAAATCATATATTCTGACTGATAATCTTACAGAGGAATGGGTAGAAGGGAAGCCCCCGGCCTGAACGATTGCCTTGAAATCAAAGTCTTTCCCATACAAAATTACAGAAGTGACAGGCTTGGTGAGCTGCCCAATTGCCGCAGAAACGCCAGCAGCAATCAGCACCTTTCCAAGATAAACAAAACAGAACAAACAGATGACCAAAATTTCATCTCAGCAACCAACTATAGCATCAAAACCATCCAAAACGATGAAGCAATTCAGAAAATTTGAAGCAGGAAATGAAAACGCAAGAAGCTTTAGAGATACCGGAATTGGTTTTGACCTTGTTATGGGCAAGTTGTGTGATTTCCTCTAGCAACTGAGCTCTGAGGCAAGTGGGTGAGGAGGCCTTTGGCTTTCTGAGGCAGATAGGTCCTTTAAAAACAAGGTTGTGGTGCTTTCCGGAGTAAGAGAAAGCCCAAGAATTGTGAAGCGCAGTGGAACAGGAAATGCTCCAAAACTGGAGCAACATGGTCTTTCACTCTCAACACACACCAGTCTCTGACTTTTCTCTGTGTCTGTTTTTCTCCTGTCCATGTGGATAGCTTCATTCCTCATTGGTAGTGAGGCCCATGCCCAGGGAGCCAAAAAGAGACATCAATACGCCGCCGTTTAATAGTTTTACAGCGGTTCCAAGCCTTTTTAACTTTTGGAACAGGGACATGGTAAAACTTAAAACCCTACGCATCCCAATACCCCAAGCGGAGAGGATCTATCTAGAGCACGCCATCTCCCTCAACTTAACCAAAAAAGGAAGCAAAATTTCATACCCAAAACCCAACTGGTAGAACCTGGACCTGGTTAATGGAACCGCCGCACAAACCAGCATCACAAATGACCCTTCCTTGGAATTCATATCTTTAGAGGCCATAGCCAGTTCAATCCCAGCAATGATGGATTTTCATTTGTAGTACGTGTTTGTGTTCGATGGGGTTTCACTTGATTTCGGAGCGAGCATTTTCCCAACATTGCAAAGCGTACCCATAACCGATAGCGTGAAAAATGCATCCATTGAAACAATGACAGAATGAATCTCCTACCTCCTATGCTTCGACCCATCTCTTACTTCACTCCCAAACCCCCATGGCGTCGCTGTTTCAACACCTGTTCAGAGGCGACTGTTACTGCTAATGAGGTCCTCACCATCCTTGAAACAGTCAACCATATGGAGAGTGCCCTGGAACCCGTAGTCCCCAAACTCTCCAGTGAGATAGTGAGCTATGTGATCCGAGAACAGGCAAACCCACGATTGGTTTTCCGGTTCTTCATCTGGGCAACCAAAAGGATGAGGCTTTGCAGCCGAATGTCTCAGAGTTCGGTCATTGACATGCTTGTCAGGGACGATGCCTTTGAACTCTATTGGAGAACACTTGAACAACTGAGAGACTGCGGGCTTCCAATTGGTTCTGCTGCCTTTGCTGTGCTGATCAATGGTTATGCCAAATTGGACATGGCTGAGAAGGCTGTGGAGACATTTGGCCGGATGAAAGATTTCGATTGTGAGCCAAATGCCTTTGCTTACAATGCGATACTTTATGTTATGGTGCGAAAAGAACTGTTTTTGCTAGTTTTAGCTGTATATAACCAGATGTTGAAGTCAAATCATACTCCTAGTAGAAATACTTATGGCATTTTGATTAATGGGTTCTGCAAAACGAGGAAAACTCAGGACGCGCTTCAAATGTTTGATGAAATGACCCAGAGAGGTATTGCTCCCAATACCATAACTTATACTATTGTTGTTTCTGGCTTGTGCCAGGCAAAGAGGACCCATGAAGCGTATACATTGGTTGAAATGATGAAGGCAAGTGGGTGTCCTCCTGATTTGATTACTTACAATGCTTTACTTGATGGGTATTGTAAATCAGGCAGCATTGGTGAAGCTTATGCGCTCTTGAGATCATTTGAGAGGGATGATTATGTTCTCGGACTCAATGGATATACTTGCTTGATTCATGGTTTATTTATAGCTGGGAGATTTGATGAAGCGCATGGGTGGTATAGCAAAATGATCAAGAAGGGCATCAAACCTGACATTGTCTTGTGTACGATAATAATTCGGGGGTTATCAGATGCTGGCAGGGTTAAGGATGCTTTGAATTTCTTGAACGAGATGAATGAGAGAGGTTTGGTTCCGGATGCCTACTGTTATAATGCTGTCATTAAAGGGTTCTGTGATTTGGGTCTTTTGGATGAAGCTCGGTCTCTTCATCTTGATATTTCAAAGCTAGATTGCTTCCCTAATGCCTGCACTTACACCATTCTCATATGTGGTATGTGCAAGAACGGGCTGGTAGGGGAGGCGCAACAAATATTCAATGAGATGGAGAAGCTTGGATGTGTCCCTTCTGTTGTGACCTTCAATGCTCTTATTGATGGACTTTGTAAGGCTTCTAAGCTTGAGGAAGCGCACTTATTATTTTACAAGATGGAGATAGGAAGAAATCCTTCATTATTTCTTCGTCTTTCTCAAGGTAGTAATCGGATTACTGACAGTGCCAGTCTTCAAATGAAGGTAGAGCAATTGTGTGAGTCAGGATTGATTCTTAAGGCCTACAAACTTCTGACGCAGCTAGCTGATAGTGGGGTCACGCCTGACATCATCACTTACAACATTCTAATCAATGGGTTTTGCAAGGCTGGTAACATAAATGGTGCTTTTAAGCTCTTCAAGGATATGCAATTGAAAGGGCTCTCACCAGATTCTATTACATATGGGACGCTTATAGATGGACTGCAAAGGGTTGATAGAGAAGAGGATGCCTTTGTGGTCTTTGATCAAATGGTGAAGCATGGATGCATGCCTAGCTCTGCAGTTTATAAATCACTGATGACTTGGTCTTGCAGGAGAAAGAAGATTTCTCTAGCTTTTAGTCTTTGGTTGAAGTATCTAAGCAACCTTCCTCTGAGAGAAGAGGAAAAAATCAAAGCAATAGAAGAAGACTTTAAGGAAGGGAAAACTGAGAAGGCAATCAGAGGTTTACTGGAAATGGATGTAAACTTCAAAGACTTTGATTTAGTACCGTGCACCATTTTGCTAATCGGTTTGTGTCAGGTGAGAAGAGTACATGAAGCTTTGAGAATATTTTCTGTTCTTGACGAGTACAAAGTCATTGTCACTCCACCAAGTTGTGTACACTTGATCAATGGTCTCTGCAAAGAAGGGAACTTGGACCAGGCGATAGGTGTCTTCCTATATACTCTGGAGAAGGGTTTCATGTTAATGCCTGAAATATGCAACCAGCTGCTCAAGTGTCTTCTTCGTTCCCAAGACAAAAAGGATCACGCCCTTGATCTCATTAGTAGGATGAGATCTTTTGGATATGATCTTGATTTTTATCTGCACCAAACTACAAAATTTCTTCTAGAATGCCACATGAACTAAAGGGAAATGGAAAACGTGTCCTGAACCTGCAATTACTACTACTTGGGGTTTGATTCTTGCTAGCAAGGTAACTTCTCTCTTCTTGTTTCTCACTTCATTTGATATGATGGTTAATTTATTTTATGATTTTAATTTGTGTATTCTTTTGTCTGTTTTTTGTTCTACATGTTGTGTTTTGTTTCTTTGTTATGATTAGCGTTGTTTTGGAGGCTTGAAATTTGGTATTTGTTCTGTATATGCAAGAAAAACATTAGAACTGAAAAAAAAAGCTTGGGGTGTTGTTTCATTGTAGCTCGTATTTGTGGAGAAAAGGGTAAACTACAAATCTACAAACAAATAAATTACAAGCATTTATCATGTTATATATATATATATATATATTTTTTTTTCTTCCTTATGTGACACATTGATCATCGCTTGCGAGCCTGGCACATTCGATTGATGTGTATACTCATTAGTAGTTAAGCTTCCACCAAGCATGTTATTCATGAAAAAAAAGGCTTATTCAGTTTTTATTTTTTTCCTTCCTGCTATCTCATAGTCTAATGTGTGTGATTATGTATTTGCAGATATGTCTGTGTTTGGGGAGGACCGCATGTTTCACCTGTTTAACCCAAATTGTGACAAGCCTGTGGACTTGGTGAGAAAGGTATCTTCTTTCATAAATCAGGCCAAGAAGGCATGTGTTGAGAGAGTTTGGAATTTTAAATGAAATCTTAATAAGATGCAGTTATTTGGTTATATGATAGATGGGTCTGTAATATCTGTGATTTCTCCATCCTTGTCTACCATTGGTTTTTCTACCCTTTGCACAACAATGATATTTTTATTATTTTATTTTTGTTAAATATCGTTTTTTTTCCTTCTTGTTAACAAGGAATTCAACTGAAGTGTGATAGGTTTTGCTTTGCTTTAATTATGTTGTTTTCTTATAAGTTTCTCCCCTGATATAAATTATAACAAGCTTCAGACACTTGGCTTTTGGATGATTAAATATGATTGATAGTTTTCTTTTCACGCAGCCCAAAAAAGCCAAGTCAATTTTTCACTTGTATTGGACCATTCTAAGGTTTCTCAGGAACTTGTATTATTTTTTTGTTGGGATAAAAAAAACTGAGCAAGTATATGTGTTGCCATCAATAAGATTACTGCCAGGTATTCAGTTTTTCAGATCTAGACTTGAAGATAAGCCTGATAAATTGAATTCTTCTCAATGGTTCTCTAAGATTGACGTCTCCCTTGACTTGGTATATCTGGTTATAACCTAGGGAGTTTATTTAATGCACGTCTGTATTGTCTGAAACCCATACTCTGCCAGCAAGTAAATCCCTCTTATTCCAGTTTATGCAATCATGGATTTTGCAAACCATTGCTTTCTTTATTTCATTAAGTTTAAATTATGGATATGCATTATGCGCGGTTAAGTGGACAGATTGAAGTTTTTAATTAAATATTTTATGTTAATTTCTTTCCATGGACATATTCTTGTACTAATTTTCTTTAATTGTCTTGCGTATCTCAGGTTGGCTCCTTGCTGACATGCTTCTCTTTCAAGTCACTCTTGTCACAGCCAAGTTCTTATTTGGGGTTCTTGCCCAGGTAGGAAAGGTAATTTATAAGCTCCAACTTCCAAGTGGTTCAAAATTACATCCGGTTTTCCAATCTGTAATGCCTTACAAGGCATCCTTTCTCCTTACAATGTTTTGCCTACTACCAATACTGACGGGATCATACAAGAGCAGCCTGTTGATTATTGGATATATGAAAGGTGAAGAAGAGCAATGGAGGAATTACTGAGGTCGGTCTTCAATGGAAGTTAATGCTGCTAAGGAAGATGCCACATGGGAGGAGTTTCTGGACTTTCCAGTCAGATTTCAAATAGGAGCAGTAGGAATTTTGCAGGGGGATAGATTAGCAAACAAGAGCTATTCCAGCAATCCTAGCTAGTTATCATGGATACCCAAGTCAGCAGGAAGTTTGGCAGGAAATCTGTTAACAGTTAGCTTTTGTAGTTAGGAGGGTGTCCGTTTTAGCAGAAGGTAGCATGCAAACCAAGCTATAAGAGCTGGTAATTTTGCACTTTCTGGCATGCTTTGTGTGGTCAATGGTCAATGGTCAAGACTCAATATTGCTTTCTCTTAGTAATATTCTTTATGCCAGTCTCTGTTGTGGAGTCTTGGTAATAGGTTATAGCATATCATCTGACATATTACACAAATTTCTCTTTTATGTGATTAAAAGGTTGAGCAGTGGGTTACTCGTTTTATAGAGGCTGCCACGACCGGCAAAAAATCGTGGATCTTCTGTTTCTATTGTGGGTTCCATTTTTCTCAAAGGCTCCTGAGATATGGTGTAATAATTAGTTTAGCTGAAGCATATGCTTATTATAATTACTTGAGCAATATCTATGTACGTGATAAATGTAACAAGGACAAACTATCTCACAGTGTTCTGAGCAAACAATGTTCAATGGATACTTACTGCTTACTGAGGAAATCAATTTAATCGCTGGCATTGATTTGGGAGATCCATCATCATCTGAGCTTATGTTTTTTTCTTGATTCAAGTATGGTTGAAAGGCTCCTGCTGAAAATCAAATTCTTTGCTATAAGCAAAATAAGAAAAAAGAAAAAGGAAGTCAAATTCTTTGCATGTTCAGTCCTTGATTAACTTTAATTTGAATCATTTGAAAATTTATACAAGTTCTCAAAACAGAGGAAAATAAAAATCCCACACCATTATCTAAAAGTAGGAACTTGTAATTCTAGTGGTTGTGATAAGAGCATTTACCATTCGAAATATCCGCTTATCTAATATCGCTTGATAAAAAGAAAAAAAATTTAAAATATAATTATTCATCCCTTTTAATAAAAATTTATTACATCCCAACAGAACCCAAAAAAGCTTGAGTTCAAGCGGCAAAGGAAGTAGGTTTTAGGATAAAGTCTAGATGTAATTAAAAAAAAAAAACATTTTAGTCAATGTAATGTGTGTGTGAGAAACCTTTCCTCCTCATGTAATTTAGAGACTATTGCGTGCATTAAATTTATATATATATTTTTTCTGGACCGTATTATAAAGTTTTTTATTTTATGTGACCATATTATAAAGTTACTTTTGCCGGTTCCCTAAATTTGTTTAGCGATGTGATATAATAACTGGGTCGGTCCCGTTGCAATAATAAAATAAATTTTGTTGAGAACCAAAAGAAAAAGAGTGATGATTTTCCCACTTATTTCTATATTTTATCACTTACACTCCTTTTATAAAAAATGAGTGTAAGTGATAAAAAGTTTTAAAATCATTACCCAAGAAAAAAAGGAAAAGAAGATAAGGTTAACGAGAGGCCTTGTGAACCGACCCGGTTTGTGTGGGCGGGGTTTACTGGTGGGGAAGTTGATTCTTTAGTAGGGTTTTAGGCTTTAGCAGAAAGAAGCTTAAGCTGTTCAGAGTAAATCATTCAAAACCTCCGAGTCGGTGACTCAGTCTGTATGAGCAAAAGAAAACCACGAAGCCAAAGCTTTAAGCTTCAATGATGAATGCCAAGTAAGATTTCTCTTTCCAATTGCTCGATTCTCTTTAATTTGAACTACATGAAGGCGTTGTTGCAATGAGTCTGAATCTTCCATGTGTATGTGGCTTTCGTCCATTAGACTGGGTTTTCCCAGAAAACGCATTCAACCCACACAAAACAATCGCAATCATTTGATGTTCATCTATGGTGGTGCTAGTGTTGGTGGTTTCAAGTGGGCGTCTTCCCAAACGGCTCTTTCTCACTGGAACTCCTGGTCATCCCCTTCTGATGAATCTGATGACAATTATGTTACTGTTTGCACCACAAACACCAACTCCAATAACTCCGATGCAACCCATTTCTTCTCTCAATTAGATACCTTTGGGGTTGTTAGCAACCTCAACAGTCTAAGAAACGAACCCAATTTGGCATTTTCCTTCTTCCACCAGTTGAAGGGAGATGGCTTCCAACACGATGTCTTCACCTATTCCGCGCTTATTAGAATTTTATGCTCGTGGGGTTTGTATAGGAAGCTGGATATTCTCTTCTTGGACCTTATTAGGAGCTCTAAAGACCTTGGATTTCAGTTTTCGGATTTGTTGGAAACCATTGCGGAGGGAATTGAGGCTTCCCCGTCGATGGTTCGAGCTTATGATGCATTGCTCAAGTCTTTTGTCAGTTTGAACATGTTTGATGAGGCTATCGATGTTTTGTTTCAAACAAAAAGGCGTGGGTTTGTGCCGCATGTCTTTACTAGTAATTTTTTAATGAACCGCTTGATTGAGCATGGTAAAGTGGATATGGCTGTGGCTATATACAAGCAGTTGAAACGGATTGGTTTGAGCCCTAATGATTACACCTACGCAATTGTCATCAAGGGACTTTGCAAGAAAGGTAGCTTGGAAGAGGCTGTGGACGTGTTTCAGGAGATGGAGAAAGCTGGGGTAACCCCTAGCGCCTTTGCCTACACAGCATATATTGAAGGACTTTGCACCAATCGTAAGTCGGATTTAGGATATCAAGTGCTCCAAGCATGCAATGGGGCAAATGTCCATATTGATGTCTATGCTTACAACACTGTCATTCGTGGGTTCTGTGATGAGATTAAATTTGATGAAGCTGAAAGCATCTTTCTTGATATGGAAAAGAGAGGGGTGGTCCCTGATTCTTGTACATATGGTGCAATAATCTGTGGATACTGCAAGAATCGTTTTTTGTTAAAAGCTTTGACACTCCATAATGACATGGTGTCGAAGGGTATAAAAACAAATTGTGTGATTGTTAGTTTTATTCTTCAGTGCATGTGTAAGATGGGCTTGCCTTCTGAAGCTGTGGATTATTTCTTAGAATATAAGAGCTTGGGGATCTATCTTGATGAGGTTTCCTACAATATCGCTGTGGATGCTTTGTGCAAGCTGGGGAAAGTGGACCAAGCCTTAGAATTGCTTGAAGAGATGAAGTGTAAGCATATGATCTTAGATATTATGCACTACACCACATTGATTAAAGGCTACTGTCTTCAGGGGAATGTTGTTAATGCTGTAAATCTTTTGGAGGAAATGAAGGAAAAAGGTCTAAAGCCAGACATTACTACTTACAATGTACTTGCTGCTGGGTTTTCTAGAAATGGCTTGGGAGCTGAAGCACTTGACCTTTTGGATTATATGGAGTCACAGGGTTTTAAACCAGACTCTGTTACACACAACATGATAATTGAAAATTTATGTATAGGAGGAAAAGTCAAACAAGCTGAAGCATTTATAAAGAGTTTGGAATATAAGAGCGTTGATACCTATTCTGCCATGATCAGTGGGTACTGTGAAGCCAAGGATACAAGAAAAGCCTATGAACTTCTTATTAGGTTGGCAAAGGGAGGAACTTTAGTTAAAAAAGGTGTTTGCTTTAAAGTACTCAGTAACCTTTGTGTTGAAGGTGATAATGACAGAGCTATTTTATTGCTCGAGTCAATGTTGGCCTTAAATGTGGAACCTAGAAAAACTATGTACAACAAAGTCATAGCTTCTCTGTGCAAAGCTGGAGAGGTGAAAAAGGCCCATTGGTTTTTTGATACTTTAGTTGAGAGAGGATTCGCTCCTGATGTCATTAACTACACAATGTTGATAAATAGCTACTGCAGGGTGAATTGTTTGCAGGAAGCCCATGATCTCTTCTATGATATGAAAAGGAAAGGGATTCAACCTGATATCATCACTTACACAGTTTTGCTTGATAGTTATTCAAAAAGAAACCTAAGAAGGGTTCACTCCCCTCCAGGCGCAAGTGGAGATAAGAAGGAAAGGATGAATGCTTTCACTCTTTGGACTGAGATGAAGGAAATGGAAATAAGACCTGATGTAATTTGTTATACTGTTTTGATAGACAGACAGTGTAAAACAGACAACCTTCAGGATGCTATTGCACTCTTTGATGAAATGACTAACAGAGGATTAGAACCTGATACAGTGACATACACAGCTCTTCTGTCTGGCTGTTGTAATAGGGGAGATGTGGATAAGGCTGTAACCCTTGTTAATGAGATGTCTTCGAAGGGAATACAGCCAGATACCCGTACACTCTTGGTTCTACAACATGGAATCCTAAAAGCCAAGAAAGTGCAGTTTCGGAAGTAAGAATGCTGTTTGATTATCAGTGCCTGGATAGATGCATGAGCTGTGAATCTATGAAGCCCCTAATGGTATAGCATGGTAACTTTCCTATTCAATAATGTAGATAATTTGCATGGGCTTGCATAATGAACAGCTTTTGTTGTTCCCTTTTGATAGATAACAATTATTCCACAGCTGGAGACAGGGATATGCATACGCCAGACCCCACACTGTCAACTGCCTTGAGCACTGGGCCACTCGCCCCACCCCGAGCTGGATAGGTGGAGAGTTTTGTTTGCAGGTCACCTGGAAGTCAATCATGCCTAGGTAATCATACAGCTTTGCATTTGATTAATCTACACCGCATAGGAGTTGCGAAGTTATCATATTCATAGTTTTAGTTTTATACATGACTTTCCTGTTTGTTTCTATAACATATGTGATCTGCCATTTAGCTAATCGTACAAGAGACTATTTTATCATATTGTCTGTCCCGTTTTTTTTTTTTTTTTTCTAGCTTGTCTTCTGCCTTCTTCTCATCCATATAACTTTTGCTTTTGCAGATCGAGCAGCTTTTCTTGTTTCATTTTGATGGATAACATTTGATTCCACCACTGAATGGGTTATGCCTTGCTGAAAGTGACTTAGTGGTCAGGGAAACAGGGATATATAACATCTATCCCTCCCAGCCCCATTGGCAGGAGCCTTGTACACTGGGCCACCTTGCCTGCCCCTAGCTGGAGGAGAAGAAAGCTTTGTTGGCAGGTCACCTGGAAGTGAATCATGCGTAGGTATAATACACCTTTGCAAATGATTAATCTATATTGGATAAGAGTTGCAAAGTATTCATATACACAGTTCTAGTTTCATACATGGCTTGCTTATTTGTTTCGGTAATATATATATGGTATTCGCTAATAGTGCACGATAAATTTTTTTTAATTGATCCTTGTCATGATTTTTTCTAGCTTGTTTTCCATCTAAAGCACTTGATTGCAGGACTATTATTATGCTTTGCAGTTTGTTTAGTCATTTAGCAAGAGTTAAGGTTGTGTTTGGATGAGGTACTTTGAAATGATGGAATTTTGAAGTGAGGGGATTTCAAAATGATGGGACTTTAAGGTGAGGGACTTCAAAATGATGGGATTAGTGTTTTTTTTTTCCTTTTCTGATCCAGGGGAAGGGGAAAGTGAGAATTGAACTCTGGCCATGCGTGTGGGAGTAAGTGCTTTACAGGCATAAATTTTTTTCCGTACAGTACTATCAGCATGTGCTCATTCTTTAGTGAATGGCAGATGATATTCTTTGTTCATTGCAGTGATTTATTCGCCTGATACTGTTCATTGTAGTCCCCAACTCATTGTTTGTGGTCTGTATTTTCTTTAACACGTCAAGATAGAAAAAAAAGGAAAAAACCTGAGCTTTGAGGTGTACTTTTGCAGGTCAACTTCTGCATAAGCTTTGTGCAGCAAGTCCTAGGATACATGGAATGCGCAAACCGTGGAGAAAGTTGCTACTTTTGCACTGCTTTTTGTCTTGCATTATGCTTTACCCATTGGGTTGGCAACTTGCTTTGGATATGAATAAAAATGTCATGATATGAAAGAAGATGAGGAATTGTGATCACAGTCCCATGGCAGGGCTTTATTTTGTGACTGGTCACCAGACGATGGTGATGCCAAGCTGCCTAATACTTGAAATTTTGTAGAAGAGTATTTAAGGTATACCACCATTCATGGTCTACAAGTAGAATCAAGATTGATGTATTTTTAATCTGCAATTAAACTGAAATTTGGAGATATCTCCTTTTAAAAACAGGTTATA
The DNA here is from genome assembly GCF_029339155.1 of Prunus mume. Classification (NCBI taxonomy): domain Eukaryota; kingdom Viridiplantae; phylum Streptophyta; class Magnoliopsida; order Rosales; family Rosaceae; genus Prunus; species Prunus mume. The sequence goes on from NC_142700.1 coordinate 8,811,782, forward strand.
CTATAAATATCACATACCTTGTTATTGTGTTTTATAAGCATGGTGATATTTCCAAATAATAAAACGGAGTGGTTCATGAGTGAAGTGGGCATTGTAAGATGCCTCAAACTATGTCATAATAGTACTAGTGTGACACTGGTACAATTGAAGAAGTTAAAATAGATGGGAGAAAGGGTCAGCCAATGTGATCAATGGCATTGTGGATTTTATTACTCAGTTTAGGATGACAGAAAAAGACCACCCGAGGATTTTGAAGGCACATCAATACGAGCTTATTCATTTATTTATTTTTGAAAAATACCAATGACTTAAACATGTCAAAAAGGAAAAAAGCTGCATAGCAACCAAGAGTTTACAACTTTGCTCTGCTAAACAATCTCACTCTCACCTCCTCAGCCACAGCATCAATAAACTCCTCGGTATTCAGATACTTAGACCTAGTGACCCTACACAAAAATTGAAGCATTTTATCATAGACAAATACAAAGAAAAGACTACTGAAACTTTTAAATGAAACTTTTGACAGCACTTACTTAGGCCCGTGGATAAGGAGTGCAAGATCCTTGGTCATCTTCCCAGATTCGACAGTCGAAACACAGGCTGCTTCAAGCTTCTCCGTATAATCCAAGAGTCTGTCATTGCCATCCAACTTTGCCCTGATAATACAGAATTACTCAAAACTCTTATCTGATGTTTTCAACTTCTGAACACATCAAAATTTTAAACCCCCGCACCTTTCCCCACACAATGAGAGGTAGGAGCACTCATCTAACAGACTTGAGCCATATTGATATTATACCTGTGTGCAAGACCTCGGGACCAAGCAAAGATAGAAGCTATGCTGTTTGTGCTGGTTTCACCCCCTTTTTGGTGAACTCGGTAATGGCGTGTTACTGTACCATGGGCTGCCTCAGCTTCAATGGTCTTTCCATCTGGGCACACCTGGAACCAAAACAGGTTTTCATGCATCCAACTCCACAGGCAAAGTGTAAGATAAGACAGAAAAAAATCACCACAGAAATACCAGTATAGATGTCATCAGCCCCAGAGATCCAAAGCCTGTTTCAAAGTTTATTAGAAGGTCAAAAAATTAGCAAACACGGTGGCTATATCCGAGAACAAGCACCTTTCGATTTGCTTTCAACAAAAGCAGCATTCACAGGGTTTCAACACAATAAAATATACAGACCTTGGGCTAAGAAGTCACTTTGCACATCCCCATCATAATTTTTGCATGCCCAAACATAACCTCCTTCACTTTTGAGAGCATAAGCAACCATATCGTCAATAAGACGGTGTTCATACCTGCAAAAGAATATTAATCAATTGAAAATCACTGAAACTATGCGAACTAATCCGCTTGCTTGGCAAGGTATCTCACCAAATCCCTGCAGCCTCAAATCTGGATCTCCAATGAGCTTCATAAACTTCCTGGAAGATGTCCTTGAATCTTCATTAAAAATTAAAGTGTAAGAAAATGACAAGAAAAAGAAGTCCTGTAGTGAAACATTGAGGGTCAGTATATGAAATACAGGTATTTTATGAGCATCTCATAGCTCCCTTCTGTCTCTTTCTCTTTTGTGTGTGCATGCACACAGATGCGCTCCAAGGTATGTGAGGGGGATTAGTTGTTTCCTTTTCCATTGATGGAAACTTAGAAAGAACAAAAAGAGAGATTACACAATGAAGGAAGAAAAGCAGCATGGCAACAGCATACCTTCCATCATATTTCTTCAGAATAGTATTTTTAGTGCTAAGATATAGTGGCCACTTTTTCTGATAGGCAGTGTTCATGGAAGCCTCAGCAAAAGCACGGATAGACTGCTCTCACAATTTAAACATAAAAAGCAATATCTGTTAAAACCTTTAGTAACTGACTTACACCAGTAACTAAGTTACCAGAATTTTTGTAAGGGCAAGTTTGAACCTCATCCGTGTTATACATGGACAAAGCTATGCCTCCAGCACCAGTAAAGTTGTAAACCTCCCACTCTGTCTTCTCATTGGGCCCATCAGGTACTGCAAATAACTTGATAATATAAATAATCTACTGAAGTATTGAAAAGAAGAATATTCAAAATATATGATGGGTGAGTCAAAATTAGCTATTTCAACTTCTCTGATATTAGCAAGCAGCTGTCGAAAGTAAAACGCACAAAATTTGAGGCTCTCTACTGAAAATAATCATATACCAAAAACCATTTTAAGTTTTCCAGGTCCTTCTATGATTGCATCAGTTGCTCGGTACTGGTCACCAAAAGCATGCCTCCCAATGCATATTGGCTTTGTCCAACCTGGAAAGAACACTAACTCATTGGTATTTTTCTTTGTTATGAAGGCAAATTTAGATGAAAATTATAGCAAACCTGGAACAAGTCGGGGAACATTTCTGCAGATAATTGGTTCTCTAAAAACAGTACCTGCAGAACACGGAAAATATATTGGCTACTTACAACCAATAAAAAACAGAACATGTAGTGGTAAATGTTAAAATTAGGGGAAAATTATATTGACCATTTAAAATGTTCCGTATTGTCCCATTTGGACTCCTCCACATCTGTTTCAAGTTGAACTCCTTAACACGAGTCTCATCTATTAAAATCCAAATGAAAAGATTCAGATCATCACAATAGCATGTTAGCCGAATCGTGTCCATTGAAAAGGCCAAGTAATCCATGTATTCAAGGGAAAATGCACACTGTCCTTCCATTAAGAATTTGGGTATATACCTGGAGTTATAGTTGCACACTTTATTGCAACATTGTACCTACAATAACAAGGGGGAAAAAAAGGAGTAAATTATATAAAGAAAATAAAGTGGCATCAACAGGTGATACATTCTTTTCATGAAAAGAAACTGGTTTAGCGCTTTAACAAATATGCTATTGGTCTCAAAAGAACATGACAAAGCATAGACTGTCATGTTTTGCTGACATTCCATGCTAAGCATGACAAAGCATAGACTGTGTCATGTTTTGCTGAGCCCATTTAAACACGTCATACTTGTGCCAGTGAAAATAAGCAGACTAAATCAAAAGAGAAAGCAACCATAACTAAAATAAAGATAAAACAATAGAATTCTTTGAGAGTACTCCAGTCTAACAAAGGAACCATGAAGGGAGAATGATGGGGCATACTTAAGAGTAGCTTCAGCACTTTCAATTGTGACTTTATCATTGGTGGCATCACGATTAGGTAGGCCAAGGTCAAAGTACTTGATATCCAACTCCAGGAAGGGAAAGATAAGCTGCAGAACATTAAAACAAGTTGCAGATTCATTATGAACATGAAATCATAGGAGCTGCCATGATAACACAATTACCTTATCTTTTATCGATTTCCAGAAAATTCGAGTCATTTCATCTCCTGCATAATGGAAATATGCATCATAGAAAACCAGAGATAACAAGATGTTGAACAAATCTGTATAAGTTCTTAACTAGAAATACATGGACAAATATTCTGATGGACAGTTCAATGACACAGATATAGATTGCACAGCTAAGGCAAATATATGCATCGCAAATTAGATGTTGTATCTAAGTACTAAAGTAGTGGCCACGCAATTTGGTTAAATGAACAAAATTGAATTCTAAACATTTAAACATACTTGAAAAAAGCTCAACTGAGAAGAATCATAGTAGTGGTGGGTAAGACTGGAAGGCCCTCAAATTGGCCTGAATATGTAATGCTAAGAAGATCATCTAGTTTTATGGAACATAAGTGTTGGGTTGTCTCTAAAACTTAGCTTGAAGGGCATGGTCTGATCCATGGTATCCATCCAAATACGGTGATTTGATAATTTGTATTATGTTTATCAATTCAAGATTACAGACATCATTCAAAGAAGCAGAGCAATTCTTAATTTTCAATGGGAAGAAGCAACAGAACACAAGAAACAATTGCCGAAAATAGGCATTAGAGAGTGCATGCGACTGTAGAGAAGGCGTACCATCCATTTCGACAACTGGGTTGGTCACCTTTATCTTGTTGAATGACTCCATTTCTCCGCCGATAGCAAAAGAGGTGAAAGGTTTGCCTTCGCTTCGAAAACTTGGGCTTTATCGAGAGAGAATCAGTGAAAGTTCGTTGCTTTCTTTGTTGGTATTAATGCAAAGGTCGTCATATGAATTGAATCGTTTCTACTCTCCTGAGAATTGAGAATTGAGAAAATGAGATACGGATGACGAGTGATGACAAAAACGTTGCCTTTATTTCATCAGATCAAAGTCTTGTACTGCCGTAGTTGTTATTTATTATAATGTGATGATAGGAAAGAAATTGCTATTTACGCTTCAAAATAATTATTCTGTATTTTTTTTTTCATATAGAGATTTGTGCGATTATTATTTTAGACTGTAAATAACAGTTCTTTAATCGGATATCCCCTTTAATAAAATAACGTGACGGTAAGTTTACATGATTGGTACACATAGCTTCATACAAAAACGAGTTACTGACATAATTTTACCTGGTCTTTTCTTATTTGCCAAACATAATTTCACCAGGTTAATTTTTGTGTTAATGTGTTTTAGGATTTACTAATCGCACTTTTCTTTTATTTCCTGTAAATACCAATCACACCTTGCATAGGACCATACAGCTGCCAATTTTCATCCCCTTTTTGTATTTCAGTTTTTCAATTCTCAATCATCCTTATATTTTCCAACCAAAAAAAGAAAAGCATTCCTTGTGTTCTGAATATTCACTTGTGGTCTGAAGAATAAACCCATTTTGCATTATAAGGAGAACTGCCTCAAGGCCAGCTGAAGTGCTTCTTTACCAACAAAACACAATCATAACCTTTTTTTATTATTAACTTTTCATATGTTGAGGATTTCAATTAAACATTGAATAGTTATAGCATCAAAATTTGGAACCAAGTGAACAAATGTTAGTCCTAATAAGAATCATTTAACTGTATGTCACACCAGACCAGAATTCAGATCCAATATAGTATTGACAAGTCCACATATATACATGCAAAAAGAATGGCAAGCCAAAAATTTGGATGCAATTTCCATCCCTGTATGTATTTTTATTTGTCCTTTACCTAGAAAGAAATCAATGGTGTTCTGTCAACGAAAGTTTTCTCTGTGAAGACCTCTCAACATATAATGATACAAGTATATATCTGATTGAGTTGCAACTTTTTGCGCTTTGTACAAGGTAAATTTCCTCCAGAGGATGTAAATCATCATGCAAGAGGAGTGCTAGAAGTACTCAAAATCTACATAAGATGAATCATTAAGACTATTGTTCTTTTTATCACCTCTAACATCTGTGATCTTTTTGTCTGCAGTGTTTGCTTCCTTGCTAGCATATTGTGAAAAGTCTACTGGCTCAGGAACGTGCGGAGGCATGGCACATCTCACCAGAGCCCAGTTCACTCCCTCAAAAAATGGGTGTTGCTTTATTTCTGTGGCACCCCTTTTATAGGCAATCCGTTTTTGTGGTTCTTTCACCAACAGTCCTCGTATGAGATTTCGTGCAACAACACTCACTTGTGGTGTTTCTGGGAATTTCAGAGGCTGCCCTACGACATTGAAAAGTGTGGCACGATTTCCGTGACCCTTGAAGGGGGTTGTCCCATGTAAGAGCTCATATAAGAAGATACCAAATGTCCACCAGTCCACTGCACTACCATGGCCCTCTCCGCGAATAATCTCTGGGGCTAGATATTCATGTGTTCCAACAAATGACATGGAACGCACATTTGTAGGCTCTGCCATCAGTTCAGGGAGGTTGCCATTAGCAGAAAGACCAAAATCTGATTTAGATTTTCGATTTTTCTTGCCTGGTAAAATGCGTGGAAAGAAATGGGATGGCTGCATACAACCATGCACAGCAAGGTCATCGTCTAAAATGCCCCCACCACCACCTCCACCACCACCACCACCACCACCATTGCTTACGTGGACAGATGATGACTTGACTAGTGTAGGATTGACAGAACAACGGAGTGAGAGATCAAAGTCCGAGAGCATGATATGACCCTCATCTCTTACTAGAACATTTTCTGGTTTTAAATCCCTGTACACAATTCCTAGCATGTGCAGATACTCAAGTGCTAACAAAACCTGTGATGCATAAAATCTGCCAAAAAATAAAACGTAAGAAACCTCTTGCCCAGTCTAAACATCTAAGAATGGCACAATGAACTTAGACATAGCATGCAACGGAATTAGAATGAGAAGAAAGATAGAAATCCACAGCAAAAATATGATTTCATTATGTTCACTTTGTTTAGCAGATTAGCAATTAAGTTGCATCATGCTTGATAATAAGAAGTCTATCTCTCAGCCTATAACATATGCAGTTCTGCACCCAGAAAGAACCATTCTTTGCCGTGCCACTGCCGGAAAAAAGAAATGATAGAAACCAAGGACATTACCATCAACAAGCTATTATAAGCTACATTATGTATACAACCTTCAATGAAGTGACTCTTGCAATTCAAAAGAAAAAAAAGGGGGTTCCGATATGAAATCTACATCCCTTACAATGCAACTAAAGGCTGGAAACGTACTGACTGTGCTGCTTCAAACTGTGAGTTGAAGCCATCAAACCAGTAACTCCAACCAAATCTCATTGATTATGCTTGTAAGGAAATTCAAAAATACTGAGCAAAGATCATATACATATTAAGAAATAAGAAAATTAAATTATCAATATTTAGCTAAAAAGAAATCAGAAGAACTGGAAAGGGTACAAACCTTGCAGCTTCCTCTGTAAAATGCTTGTTAGGTTGCTTCTGCCGAAGGGAATGCAGATTACCTCCACTACAGTACTCCATGACCAAGCAATAGAACTTATCAGTCTCAAAGTAAGAATAAAGAGTGGGCAAGAATGGGTGGTCAAGAAGTCCAAGTATCTCTCTTTCTGTCTGTGCTCGCAATAGCTTGTTTCTACTAGCAAGAGATGCTTTGTCCATGACTTTCATGGCAAAAAATGTATTTGTTCCTCTGAGCTCAACAAGATAGACACTGCCAATGTCTCCATAACCTATGCGCTTAAGAAGCCGAAAATGGCTAAGATTAAGTGGGGAACCTTTAGACATCATGGTAATGGCATCCCACCGTACATCACCACCAGTATGAGGCCTGAGGGGTGCACTAGAGGAACTCTCTAAGCTGTCGGATCGAGAGCTACTACCACTCATTTGGCCAAGGTTGGTGATAGAACTGGTACTCTTTGATGCTCCTATTGCCATTCCTGTTGAAGTGGTTAGAAGTTCAGAATTTGCAGGTGCCATTGGGCTTGGATATGGATGATGGTTGGTGGTTGGCTCAGCTATAGTCTTAGTACCAAATTCCGTTCCTTTAGAAATTGGATCCACATGTTGAGGTCCACCTGATGAATTTTGAGTTGATTTGACACTAGATTTTGCTACTCTATCCACCCTATTGGGGTCGTAAACCTTATCATTGGATGAATTTATACCAGTCTTGGCATGAGATTGCATCTTGGGTCCACATGGTGTTTCATCTGATGAACTGTAGCTCATCTGCGTTTGAGGAAGAAACAATTCTATGAAATCAGTATTCACAGATAACACCTTTACAGAACAAAAATCATGAGCAAGAATAGACATGGAGCAATTACCTCAGATGAGTCAGAAAAATTAGCTGGATTTGAAGACATGAATGGGGTAACACTGAAAACACCCCTCAAAAGAAATTCCTGATCATATCATTACGAAAATCCATTATTTCCAACACAAGATAATATTGAATGAACCTATACACAGCCAACAGGATAAATCTGTGGTCTTGAGGACATAAAAAGTATATTATACTCTTAACAACATCCTATACTAGACTCTCCTATTATACTAAACAAAAGCTAACCTTCTAACCATCCAATTGCTAAATCATTTTAACTGATATCCTATATCTTATACGTATACATTTGTAGCTCTGAAAATAAAGAATATTCATCATTCGAAGAATAAAAACCTCAGCTAGAAGCAACAATAATCTACTTATTTATGGTCATATAACATCCATTGTCCGTATGCCTATGTGAAGGGAAAGCACAATCAAGAATTCAAAACCAGTATGTGGTAGGCACGTAATGGCGTGGGAGACAGGGACAGACACAACAAAGTCAAAGTTCAAATACAGAATGATAGGCACCCGAATATAGATATTGGTAGTATCTAAAGAGACGAAATAAATGAATAAATAAATAAATGTAGAATTAGTCATATTGACGGAGGTAAGCTACGCAAGAAACAATGCAAACGCAAAAATAAAAGAAACCCATCTGAAATAAAAGATTGCAGGGAATGCAGAACCAACCAGAAATTCAATGTGGCAATTAACAGCAACAAAGCCGTGATCTTTTTCCTTGTCAAGCAGTGTTTGGGAGAGAGCTTATATGAACATGAATTGTTTGGTTCCCAAGCAATTGTCAAAGGAAGACAAAATCTTTCTTGAAATATGGAGAGAAAAAGAAAGAAAGAAACATGGGTTACAAGAGAAATGGCATTTGGGTATTGAGAGAAAGAATTGGAATGAGCTGGTTCTTGACTGGACCACCACACAAACCCATAATCAGGAGGTGTGAGAAATTGGAGAAAATTGTGGAGCAAAACAAAACTAGAATTAGGAAAACCCATATTTTGATTTTCCATTTTATAAATGAAAGAAAATAAAGATTTAGAAGAGTGTGTGAATGTGTATGTGTGTTGTGTTTTGTGTTTTCTAACTTCAGGAAGAGAGAGAGAGAGAGAGAGAGAGAGAGAGAGAGAGAGGGAAACGGTCATAGCTATGAGGATGGATGGTTGGGCGTTTAATCCTCTGTCAAGCAGTGGTCGGACTGACTTCTCTTCCTCTGTGCCCACCACTATTCTCCAACCTTGCAATCGGATGAGCTGGCCTCTCATCAACCAATGCCGAGAGGACACCTCACATATAAGTTTTTGTTCTTGGTAATGTACCCTACAAAAAAAATTTAACGATCCAAACAGTCTACTTTTCAAGTTTTCATTGATGAATCATCTTTGCAAAAAATCATACAAATTGAAAAACAATAAGGTATTTAATTGCAAGCAACAAATTCAGTGGTCAAATAGTTTCGAATTCAAGTGAATTTTTTTTTTTGCATAGATGATTTTTTAGGGAATATCTAAAAATTAGACGGTTCGAATCATTGAAAAACAATGTGTGATAGGCTCTGCAAGGAATTTATTTATTTATTTATTTTACAAAATGGCTCTACAAGAGTATCCCTTAAATAAACTCATTTGAAAAATTCCTCAATTGAAGCTCATTGTGCAAATTGTAGTCATGCATGCTCTAATAAATAACAATGATAGGGGTTCATGCTATTACTAAGACTAAGCCCTTTGAAGTAGCTATGGAAGGCAAATATCATTTTGCTCTTTGTAGGGACTAAAACTAACTTTTGGCATAACAATTATATATATTTCTTTGTAAAATCAATTATATATATATATTTTACATGAGTTATATTAGTAAAGAAAAGAAGTAGACATACAACCTCAAGTACAAAGGTAAATATTTTTTACTAGTAGTGGAGTTGCATTCTTTGAAGTATGATTAAAAATTATCTAATCTACATGTAGCTCTCTCAGTTAATGTTATCAACGTTTCTACTATTTATATTAAGTTTTGAGAAATATATTTATGTAATCGTCCAGTCCAAAACTAAAATATTCACACCTTTGGCCCTAAGAAAATGTTTTATGCTTCCACATGTTTTTAATCACTTAAATTAAAAGCCACTTTAGACACTGATAATTAAGTGATCCTTTGGTAACTATTTTGTTTTAGTTTTCTTTAGTTAAATCGAAAAATATTTTAATAAAAGGAAGAAAAATGAAAATTAGATGATGACGATTAAACTTGGTACTTGTAGTAGGCCGCAGAGCAAAGACAAAAGAAGACGAGAATAGCAACGCCTGTATTGTGAGCTTGGTGGAGAAGAAGAACATGGAGGATGCTACAGAATCACCGGCTATACACCCAGCAATAGCACCACTCTCATACCTGCTGGGTACATGGAGAGGCCGAGGGGAAGGTGGGTTTCCCACCATCAACTCCTTCTCGTACGTTGAACAACTCCATTTCTCTCACTCTGGCAAGGTACTCCATTTCTCTTTTTAGCTACTGGGTCAGTGAGTTGACTCAGTGGGTCACTAAAGTCGCTGCCTTGTTTGTTTCTTTGCTCGTCTTGTCTGACTATTTGGTTTCCAATCGATTATATTCGTGAAATGAGAGAAGCCCTTCATAGCTTACACTCAGAAGACCTGGAAATTGAACTCTGGGGAGCCTATGCACGCTGAGAGTGGCTTTTGGAGACCCAAACCAGATGGTACTATTGAAGTTGTCATTTCCCAAAGCACTGGCCTTGTTGAAGTTCAGGTGCTTGCTCTATTGAATTGTGGCCTCAAGTTTGCTTATTTATGCTATATTGACCAATGTGGCACTACCCTTTTGTTTTTCTTCTCATATTTATGGTTATTGTTGAAAGGAATTTGAGATGGATGTGCATTTAGCATTTAGAAACAACTCCAATCAAATAAAGAATGAATCTTTTGATGACCCAAATCCACTAATGTTGTGGCCATGGTATTTCATCATGTAATGCTTGTACTCACCCAGGTACAAATACAATGAATTTCCTTGTCTTCTCCTATTGGGAAATTTTCATGCTCATTTCCATCGCATCCTATATGTGTCCCAAAATTCATTTTCCAAGTTACTGCTTCTTCACTGCTCTGCTCAGCTGTTTGATCACCCATTGAAATATATTCCTTAACTCTTTGAAGATTCTAACTTTTTTCCTTTTGATCGGTAGCATCTCAGAAGTTCTATATGGATTTTGATTCTGTTCTTTTTTCCTCATTTGGACAATACATTTCTGAATATGGAATGTGCAGTTCCTATTTTGTGTATGCATACTTTTATGACAAATGAATCCAAGTTTAGCTGATAATATACCTTGTATCTGTATAGCTCTGATAATTAATGTTTCTTACTTATTTACTTTGTTTGATCTGCTGATATTATTGTATATATATTATTTGTTTAGAAAGGGACATACAGTGCAGAAGAGAAAGTAATAAAGCTTCAAAGTGAGCTTGTCGGCAATGCTTCTAAGGTAATTTAAGCTGATCCGTGGGTACAATAATGCAATTTCCTCACAATGATTCATGCATCAATTTATGGCAGTTCATAGAGCTAGGTCGAAAAAAAAACATTCTATTTAGTTTCCTACTATAAGTAATCTTCACCATAAGCAATAAATTGATATATGTATATTGAGAACTATAATTGCCAGTAAGGTTGTGAAGGCAAGACATGGGTACTTTAGAGTTTATCGGTATAACATATAAGCTCTATGGGCACAGTTGAGAGCTTCTTGGAGAAGGAAAGTGGCTGTGCTGCTAAAATCATGGCTAATGAGGATGCCTCAAGGATCTTGAGATATTGGGATATAATACAAAGATAGATGATTTTTTAATTATTTATTTATAACTCTTTAAAAAAAAAAAATCTTTGTAACCTTTCAAAAATGTCTTGGCTGATGATTTTTGGAATGTCGGGAGAATTTGCAAAAAGGGTAGGGGGATACAAACAAAAAGTATAAGAATGGAGCTGGTGTGGGAAGAGTGAGCTTCTTTGAGTTCAAGGTCTGCATATACGGAAGACAAAACCTATGTATTTCTGCAGAATTGGTTACAGGATATCAAATCCTGATTCAAGATTGGAGTCCTTTCCCTTGATGTCTTATTATACTAAAGTCATTCCGCCCTTGGATTAGAGATTTATGAAATCTAGTATCTTATCCGTGGAGACGACTAAATGTTGATAAGAAATATGAATTATTTTGATATCTGACTGACTTCAGGTATTTTGTTGTTCCATGAATTGTAAAGCAGACTTGATGGTTTTCAGTAACAAAAATTAGTTGTCTCTGTCCTAAAATTGACTTTTGAACAATTTATGATGCTTTTCTGTTTCTTGCATAGGTGAGAGAGATAACCAGAGTTTTTAAGTTGGTAGATGAAGAACTGTTTTATGAGGTTCAGATGGCTACAAATCTCACAAGTCTTCAACCACATCTGAAAGCTTCGCTCCAAAGAATCTGAAGCAACTATGTTGAAGAAAAAGTGAAGTCCTCGGATTTCTATTCCTAGGTCATTGCTGTTATGAATTTGTTGCAGCTATCCTCCAGATTCGACTATGGCCCAAAGCGGATATTAGGGGTACAAAGAAAAACCAAGATAGATGTTTGCTTTTTGTAAATTTATGGTTTCATCCCTCTACTTGGTAATTTCTAGTGATACACGAATAAGCCTTGCGCAAGCTTTGGATTCATCTATCGCAATGTGACAGACATGGTTGAAGGCTGTAATGTTATTGAAAAGTTGCTAACTTGTTTCCTCCACCATGACATGTTTACTTTTCTGTTTTGACATCAGAATGAATTTGATTATTCTTTCAATCCAAACGTGGTAAATGAAGTCATTCCGGCTTTACTTCGTAATGTAGAAATGAGATTCCCTCCCTTAGATTGTTGATCAGTCGATGAAGCTCCAGTCCCCAACTTGCCTATCAACGTTACAGTGGTGCAGAAGAACTTCTGCAGCAGCTTAAACCGAACCCTTCTGATAAAGCTGCAATCTTAGAAGAGATGATCCCTACTTTCCATTTAGGTTGATGACAGAAAAACACAAACTCAATTTTTTTCTGTGAAACTTGCTCTAGCAAGCTGATCTATGGTAGTTGGTCATTCCTTAATTGCCAACCAAGTAATGAAAGCATGCTTGGAGATGGCGCTACTATACGAAACAAGGTGCCACCACCAGTCGACAATATTAAAGTTTAGTTTTTTCAGGTTTCTTTGCCAGAATAAACTCCTGATTTAGAAGTTTTATACAAGTCACGATGCTATCCATCAAAGGTCTATTTAATTGGAGATTTGCACATCCTGCTCAAGTCTAAAGTTTAAGCCTCTATTCATATTGGGCCAAAACACATACTTGCCTGTTCTTCATGTGAGGCCTTGTAGCACGTACATCATGCGAGACGACTCCATTGGTCTTTAGTGTTGTAGATTTATATAGTGATAAGGCCCTCATATAAGGACCTATTTTTTAATCATATGATCAAATTGGTTAGTCATCATATTAAATTGGTTAGTTTGATCCAACGATTAAAAAATAGGACCTCATCTAAGGATCTCAGATAATACCCTCACTATAGAATGAGTCCATTAGCTTTTTTCCTCTTCTTTTAGGTCTATCATATTCAGTACAATCCAATATTGGCTTAATTTAGTAGTGCCACAAATCTGAGGCACTTGAGCAATATTAGCAAATGCTCCTAAAAAGTCTATTTCTTCTAAGTGGTGGGTTTTTGGCTTATAATAATATGAGAACGAAGCCATTGCCGGTGAGGCCAAGTAATGGGGTTGGAACTTGGAAGGAAGAGGTCAAAATCTCCATGTAACATGGCAGATTTGCTGCTACAAACTCTCAACATCAAGATGATGCCTATAGTGAGTCTATAGTCTAATATTAGCTGTTTCCAATTCTTGCCTTTGAAATATCAGCCTCTTTGCTCTTGCAAGTTGCATGCCACTTCTACCAAACGGTGATTATACAATTATTACTCACCATTATCCTTACTTATTCCATTCACAACTCTTTGAAATTGATTGCTTTTACAACTAAAAACCAAAAAAACAAAACCCAAATCTTTGTTTTTATTTGGTACATAGAATGTCAAATCTTGATGATGAACAGCTCATGATCTTCTCCATTGGTGGGATTCGCATACGTGTATATATGTACTACATACACATGCTTGGTATAGGCTTTGACTTCCCAACGATATAGTTTTTGTTTCTTACTCATTCTTTAGGTTTTCATATAAATAAAATAATCTTTTAATTACTAGCAAGATTGACCTTTTCTTTTGAGCATCCAATTGTGCACCTGGGTAATAATGCTAGACATACCACATCTCTAATAGAGGTGAAGTCTACTAATATAATAGGGTACCTCTATTAGAGAGGTGGTACACAATGTGTTTTTTTTAGGACCTTTCTTATTGAGAGGGGTACACGATGTAGTGATTGATCCAGGATTCGAAAGTTGGCTAGACGAAACTTACATTAAAAACTCTATGGTATGAGTGAATTTCATTAATAAACAGAGAAAAATACACCTAGTCAATAAACGTAATGAGAATTACCCTAAAATGCATCTTCATACATAATAAATGCTTATAAAAAACCAAAAATAAAAACAATAAGTAAATGCAATGCAACACAAAAATAATAGAACAAGCTCATCCAAAAATATTAATATATTATCAACAAATAACCAAAACCCATACTATACAACTCATTTTCAAATTCTAAAAATTAATAATAAGAAGAATAAAAACCCAATTCAAAGAGAGAGAGAAAGAGATAATAGGAAACTAAAGCCCTCACGAGAGAGAGAGAGAGAGAGAGAGAGAGAGAGAGAGAGAGAGAGAGAGAGAGAGAGAGAGAGAGAGAGAGAGAGAGAGAGAGAGAGAGAGAGGCTAGGACTCAAATCCAAGACCTTACTTAGAGAAGCAATTACTCTAAACTATTACATTAATGGGTCATTTGCACAATGTGGTATATAAATGTGCTATGACTAGTATTTCATGTTATATATATAGCCTTAATTTGGAATATATATTTCTTGAAGGAAAATGCCTTCAAGGGGGCAATAAAGTCCCCCAAATTCAAAACATTGGAATTAACTTCAAAATCAGACGCGTTGTTGTTGAGTGTGGTCATGCAATAACCAAATAAGGTGGACACTGAAAATTGGACAAATTGTCGAATTTAGTCTATAACATATAGAGAAAGTCTTAGGATATGACATTATATCACGGGATTATGTTTTTCGACCTAAAACTTATTTTGGGTCAACTAGTGGTGTTTTCCTTTAGTATATTACAAGATGTATCAAGTTTTAGCACTTCGAAATTAAAAAAAAGAGTAACGCTATTTGGACACACAACATTGACCACCTTAATGACCACCTTATGTAGAATCGATGTGTCATGCCATGTCAATCAATGAATGTCGTCATGTCAATTAATAAATGTTGTCATGAGGCCACTCACTAGGAATGCTATGATTTTTTAATTGACATAGCGACATTCATTAATCGACATGGTATGACACATCATTGTCACATAAGATGGTCAATTAAGGTGGTCAATGTTGTGTGTCTAAATAGCATTACTCTAAAAAAAAACACTTATTTCTAGGCTCACTCAACTTGATCGCAAAGGAATAGTAACTGAAGTGATTTAGATTATTTATATCGGCACTTGAGATTCTAGGTTCAATTCACCATTCTTTTAAGAACCGACCATTTTGCCATGTTTGATGTGGGCCAAAGGCTGCTCCAAGGCCGAAGCCGATTTGGTCCACTTTTTCCAATCGTTGTCTTCCTATAAACTTTTGTGTGTGATTTTCGCGAAGCCGTTTTAGGTTGTTACCAGTATAAATATACCATTGTATTTTGCTATTTGGGCAACCTTGTAGAAGTAACAAGCTTGTAACCGTTTAAAAAAAAATACTCTTAAAATAGAAAGAAAGGAGAAAAAAAAAGAAGAGAAAATCATCCTATATAAAAGAAGCATATGTAGAACGGAAATGATGGGTTATCAACAATTCAAAGAGACCATGAATCGTGATCAGTAATCAAGTTGAAATATATTAACGGCACAACGTGTCATGGTAATTAATCCTAAACACAAAAACAAACATTCATTTTCAGCCAGCTGGCCACGCTGATCAAGTCAAAATGTTACTCTCTCTCTCTCTCTCTCTCTCTCTCTCCTTGTTGTGGAGGGGAAGCTTGTTAGTTAATGAGGCAGTACTTACTAACGAACATTTCATGCATTTGTTTTTAATATTGTCACGTTACATTACACATCTATTTCAAACCGTGTCCCTCCGACAAGCACCTAAAAACTGTTGTTTTAATAACATACATGAAATTTTTGCTTGTTGTAAAATTAATGACTAAACTGTTACATCATTAAGCTAACAAAGTGATCTTATGATAAATCCCACATGAGTCATGAGAGAGAGAGAGAGAGAGAGAGAGAGAGAGAGAGAGATGATTGCATATCAACCATATTCCTAGGCTACATATACTCATTAGGAAATTATGAGGCAGACCAAAAAAACAGAGAAAAAATAAAGGCGCCTCCCTTTACGGTTTTCAGCCTCACACTATCTTTGATGTTAGACCACCCCAACCTCCTCCTACTTTTGGGTTTATTGGTTAGTTTTTCTACTTTGTTTACCAGGTGTTAATTAGGCACCCAAAGCTCACAACAAGGGCCTTAACTGCAAACCCATAACCCCAGGACCTAAATTTAGCTCTGTTCTGTTTCTCCTCCCTTGTTTTTAATCATCCCCGTTTCTTACATTTTGCCAAACTGCCTCTGTTTTCTTCCCCCTTGTTTATTGTTTCATATCAAATTTTTGGAGATGAAGTTGAGGTCAGGTTCAACCCTCTTCTTCATCTTCTTGCTCTCTGCCATCCATGGCCTTGCTTTTGCTCATGCAGATCATGATGAGGAAGATGGTGACAATGGTGATGAGATGAGGCTGGAGATGATACACAGGTACTCTCCACATGCCAAAGACCATGGTGTGCATGTAGAGATGCCTCCAACCCAGCAAGAGCTCATCCAGGAGCTATACCGCCACGACGTCTTTAGACTTCAGATGATGACCCAAAAGAGGCAACAAAACGGCCATGATCAAGGCCTCAACAGCAGCAGCAGCAGCAGCAACAGCACAAGGCGAATGGATATGCAAATAAAAGACTCCATGGTAATGCCGATGAATGCCGGTTGGGATTATGGTTTCGGGCAGTACCTGGTGAAGCTCAAAGTAGGAACACCTTCCCAGAAATTCTTGGTGATTGTAGGTACAGGCAATGACCTGACATGGGTGAAATGCCGAAGCCACTGCGGTAAGAGTTGTGGCATACGCAAAGGCAGGATAGAACGCAATAGGTTGTTCAATAGAGATCGCTCTTCTACATTCAAACCCGTTCCATGTTCTTCTAAGATGTGCGAGTCCGATCTTGCCAACATGTTTTCTCTCAATAAATGCCCTAGCCCTTTAAGCTCTTGCAGATATGAATACAGGTACATTTCTTAATTTCCCATGTTCTTCCATAATCAATCTCTCTCTCTCTCTCTCTCTCTCTCTCTGCCTATTGTTTCTCTGTTTTGGTAATGAAAATGCCAATTTGAACAAAGACCCTGTCTCCAGTTTCGGATGAGGTCCAGAAATCTGGTACCCGATTGGGATGAGATAATAATTTTCGTGAATTATGATCCGATGGATTGGTGAGAAGAAACTTTTGCGGTAATTTTGGATTGGAAATGGAGGAGAAAATCCAATCCAAACTAGAAGTAGTTGGAACATGTGCCATTTCTGAAATGCATACGTCCACTTAGTTTTTAAAGCCAACCTAAAAATTAATAGAGCTTGTATTTATTTGAAGGGGGTTGGTTTTGGCTGTGTTAAAGAATACTAAATACCAAAGTGAAGTCGGCATACAAACGTAAATATGTGGTCATGTGTTAGTCCAGGAGTTATAAGGGTCTTTCGTTAGCATCATCATTTTCATATATCCATTATTGTTCATGGACCATTTTGCTGCGAAAGTTGGAAATAACCCCAGAATTAGTTGTAACATTAACAAGTCTAATGAACAATCAGATACAATTGATTGTGGAGTACCCCAAATTCATCAGCTGCAGAAGATGTAAGCGCTGCCTTTACCTACATCCAGCAGAAGATTTAAATGGGAGTTATTGTAAGTAGGGGTGAGGGTCACATGACTCACATTTCTCTACCAAACACATAAACTTGTGTCCTTGTTAGGATGTGTTTGCGGCTGCAATGGTAGCAATGCCATTTCTAGTAACGACATAATCTTTCGAGGGTTAGAGTTTTGATTGCAGAAGATCTTAAATCTTAATCTCTCCTTATTTCGTTGTTGTGTTGCAAGGTGCAGGGTGAGGTTGCGCCTATATATGTTCTGCTCTATTTACATTTTTTTGTCTCGTCACGTGTAGAATGAGACTGCACATGAGGGAGGGTGTTAACATGATATACAATGTCGGCCTACTGCCTAACAACTTAAGTTTTCTTGCATAATCTAACAATGCCAAATTAATGTTACTCATTTTTTTGGATGACCAACAATTTAATATGTTTTATTTATTTATGTTATTTTCATCAGCTACGCGGAAGGATCTTCTGCATCGGGAACCTTTGGCACCGATATTATAAGAGCATCCCTGTCAAATGGTAAGAGAACCAGAATGAAAGATGTGCTAATTGGTTGCACGGAAACCGTCTTAGGCAAAGGAGGCGTCAAAGGAAGTGATGGCATGTTAGGGTTTGGATTTGGCAGGTACTCATTCGCAACAAAAGCAGCTCTAAAATTTGGTGGCAAGTTGTCTTATTGCCTGCTTGATCACATGAGCCACAAGAATGTCACAAGTTATCTCACATTTGGAGCCAACAAGAAAGCTGTATTGCAGGGCAAAATGAGCTACACACAGCTGATTTTTAGTGACCGTAGTATAGGTTCGATTTACGGCGTACACCTACAGGGGATCTCCGTTGGAGGCCAAATGTTAAATATACCACTCCACATATGGAACCCAAAACTTGATGGTGGTACCCTTCTTGATTCAGGCTCAAGCCTAACATTTCTGACCAAGCCAGCATACAAGCCTGTCATGACTGCCTTGACAAAGCCTTTGACAAAGTTGAGAAGATTGCCATCAGGAGGCGATGGTTTTGACTTCTGCTTCGACCCCAGAGGATATAGAGACCGTTTGGTCCCAAAGTTGGTGTTTCATTTTGCAGGTGGAGCAAAGTTTGCGCCACCAGTGAAGAACTATGTTATTGATATAGAGCCTGGGAAGAAGTGTATTGCACTTGTCTCAGCTACTGAAGGCCCCTGTGTTATTGGCAACATATTGCAGCAAAACCATTTGTGGGAATTCAATTTGGTGCGGAAAACCTTGGGTTTTGCTCCTTCAACCTGCACCTAGTTCTTTTTTCTTTTTTTGTTTGTTGCTTTTTTGCTTTTTCGAAATGGGAATTGGAATTCATGTTCTTGTAATTCTTTCCTCCCTCTTTCTTCTCATATATAGTTGTGAAATTCATTGCAGTTCTTCTTGTTACATCTTGTGATTGATCATAAATCATAATTTTCGTTTTTTTTTAATACTCTTTGTATCAATTATGAATAACAAAAATAATAAAATAAGAAGAATAAAACTTATAATATCAGTTTCAATTCAACAGACTAAATATAAGTTTCAAATTCGAATCCTCTCTCTTTGATCCATTAATAAATTTAAATAAAGAAATTCAAGTTAGAGAATATATATAAGTGTAAAACTAATGTTGGAACTGATAGATGTGAAAGATAATTTGGAAAGTGTGAATTGATCATTGTCTCAAATGTAGGATAATTTGGCAAGTGTTAGTTATGTCCAGTGAGTATGGTGGTTTTTCAACAGACTTCCTGAGTTTGATTGTCTCAAAATCTATGCTGAGAAGCAAGTGTGAATTGATGGTCTCAAATGTAGGAAGTGGACATACAATTATTGGATTTGAATGCGTAAACGAATTCATTATCTGCACGCTTAAGTTTCTAGATTTAGTTAAGAAGATCATTTACATTTAGCTCTTTTATCACGTGATAAATTTAACGAACCAAAATAAGAATGAATGAGCTCTGTTCTCGAAACGAGTATCAATGATTGAATCTGCATTGAATAGTGAAGATAGAATTATGTAAGTGTGAACGATTGGCATGTCGACATGGGAAAGTGAACACAGAATTATTAAGCGTAGATTGTTTGTTTTTTAGTCCACTTGAACACCACCTGTTTTTGGATCCCCATAGATATTCTACTGAATATCATATGATATCTTCCAAAACAAAATGTGCAAAAGCATCCAACAAGACAGAAATTTCATGCAATTGGCATTTCATGATTAATCAGTAGCAGTGAGCTTCTTCCTTCCTATACAAACATGAGAGAGACCAACTCCGGACGTGCACGCTTATCATTGATTGCTTGCTTGCTTGGTTAAGACTCACTTATCAAATTGTTCTTTGTTTGTCGTTAATAAGCATGAAAGTATCCTTGTAGGTCCCAATTGATCTAATAAGACGGCATTAATTTATGATCCTGAACGGTTTCAGACAAATGTATTGCGTTAAGCAAGTCATCCATATTGCACGAAGGACGTCTCTTTTGCATTTTTTTTAATCGACGGAAGGGGAATTTGAACTTGGAAACCTCTTTTACATTGAGAAGAGGATTATCACTCAACTAATTGCTAGTTGACAATCCCTTTCACTTTGAAGTTTATACATACCATAATTGCTCAAAGTAGAATTGTCAAAGTCATTGTCGATGCAACCTAAATTGTATATGGGGTTTTTAGCTCAAGTAGTTGGTGACACTATAATGACAAGAATTTGACTCTCGCTCTTCTCCTCTCCTAAATTCAATAGAGATAAAGTTATGTTCAAGATTATCTTAGACAACATAAATCGTTGTATCTGATCCAGTAGATGAAGTTGAATACGTAGAGAATAGAATTTAGAACCTGCATGATCAGAGGAAGGGTATTATGTAAATTACATAAATTAAGGCGCTTTACCCTTTGCCACCAACTCTCATCTCTCATCACCACTTTTATCATTTTGTGATAATTTAGCCATCACTTTAAACACAACCAATCTCAAGATGTAAACGTCTATCTACTCCATGTGCATCGGGGCCAAGCTCAATTGTTTGCTTTCTGTTTTTTTACATTAATAATACAATTATCAGGAACTTTGGTGTCGTCTTCTCTCTCTTTGCCTGGACTTGGCCCTTTTTTTAGGAAAAAAAAAAAAATTAAGAAAGAAAAAACCCATATAGTTGTGGCCTAGACTTGGCTATGGTCTTATGGATGAGTGAGACCAGGGTTTGGCTTTGAGCAAAGTCGTGGTTTGGACATGGGAGCAGGTAAGATGCTCGTATAATCAACTTCAACCCTTCCAAATAGATGAATCAAGAGACTAAGTACAAATAACTCAACGCGAGAGTAACTCGTTACACAATCAAGTTAATATTTACAAAGGACAAGAGAGATTTTTATTTTATTTTTAGGACAAGAGAGATTTTTATTTTATTCTTTGGCCTGAAAAGAAGGAGAAAATAAGCTACCACATTTGCATACATACACACCCATAAGCACAATTGGGAAAATTTTGGATTTTTTTTTTCCTATGTCTGGTGTGTTATTGATCACATTGTTGGGTGTATTTAGAAGCTCCTCTATTGAAATGGATTTGGGTCCTCTTGTGGTGGAAAACAAAAGTTGGCCTGTTGAAAACAATTGGGTCTTTCTGGTCATGGCCTCATGAGTCCGTTTAAAAGAAAAGCAGTCGCGCTTTTGTACAAATCATTATTCCAAGTCTTTTGGTTCTTCAAACCATGTAAAAAGAGTGGATGAGCGAAATTTGCTCGCAACTCTCAGACCAAGTTTGTGAATGGCTTGATTGCCATACAATACAAAGCCAGAAATAGGGGGCATGATTTGAGACAAATTTTTGAGGAAAATTGTTCGTATTGATATTCAGCATAAGTTTGGATGGTGAAGATTCACATCAATTCAGCCAATGGTTTGACTACTTCTGCAAGGAGGCATACAAACGACTTGTAGTTTTATATATACAAGTGGTTGGTGAGTTTACAGTCTAATGTTGTTTCTAAATTTCATGGTTTGCACTTGCACTTTTCAAGCATTGTTGCTCAGTCTGTTGAAAATATAAATTCGTTGTGTTAACTGACTGACAAGGAAAATTACAGCAAATATATGCAGGCATAATTTGAGGCTTTTACCTACACCATTCATTGACAACAAGGAAATTACAATCAGTAACGTTAAAGCATTAACTAGTTAATAAGTTAATACGATACTAACCACTCGTTGTGACATACTCCATATTATAATTTCATTATTAGAAATGTTCATTTTTAGGTTCTCACTAAAGATAATCATCATAAAAATTTACTCATCTTAGAAGAAATTGTTTAGCTATTTGCTCATTATCTTGAATATCTTTCATCGTTGATCGAAAGTATTGTGTTTGTCTATTTGTGTGAATCACAGTTAGATAATTAAATGCTTTTCAACTTGAGTGAATTTTATCGGAAATATTTGATGTGGACGTAAACAAGAACAAATAATGTGTATGTGTTATACTGCAGAATGAGTCCAAGTGAGTGATTAGTGTCATGAACTTACTAACTAATTGATGCTTGAGCACTAGAGCCTTACTTTGCACAATAAAAGTATCCAAGTGGGTTGAGCTTTGGGAGTATAGTTTGGCCCTTGGGGCTCAACAATAATTCTCCAGGCTTGGCCGATATATGCTAAATGGAAAGCGATCCAAGGAAAGGAAAGGGGTAGTGACAACTCTATCTTTCCCATTTTTGTTCAACACCTAACAATTTGATTAGGACTTTCCCATTTCGGCTTAGTATACTGATAAAAATTCACAAAATTATATTAAAAAAACCAATCCTGGTTGAGTTGACTGAGGGCTATTAGGTGTTGGTGTGTATTGATCAAATTGTTCGGTGCATTTACACTGCATGCCTCATGGCAATGGCATACATAAGATAAGACAAGGGTGTGGTCAAAGTTCAAATAATTTTGGGGTTCTTGGTGTCATTGGGGCTTTGCTTAGTTTTGCGTACGATTGACAATGTCGACAACACAAAACAAAATTCTATATATATAAACCAAACCATGTAATCCATCAGTTCATATAAATCATCATTTCTCATTTTGGATGGGTTGAAAACAAATAAAAATATATATAAGACAGCTATTAAACCTTACCTTAATTGGAAGAGTTTGTGTTGGCTAAAGGAGGTAAAGGGATGTGTTTGTCTTCATGCGGAATTAAACATTGTATATTATTATTACAAATCGAAATCACACCATCTTCAACATACCTTTACATAATCCATACGCAAACATAATTGAGAAGAAGATAAACACATGTTTGAGGATTTGAAGCATCTCCCCATAAATGCATCTATGAAGGTGCTTAATTTAATTTATTTATTATAATAATATTATTATTCAACTTGCTGATTAGGGTTTTCTGTTTGCCAAAGTTAGGAAGTGAGAGGGGAGTTTTCACACACAAACTGCCAAGATGCCACAAAGGTTCGAACCTGAAACCACTGATCTGCAATTTAAGATTTTTTTTCCACTAGGCTATACCTGTTGGCAAATTTACTACTTAGGATTGAGTCCATTTAACCAACACATGTTTAATCCAAAATGATCAGTTTCAGGGTTCGCTTGTTTTCCATCTTATTTCCCTTTTGCAATGGTTTTGTCCAATTAATTAGTACAAAAACCTAATTTAAATGGTTTGAAATGTATATATTATCCAGTTCAATATTTCAGTGTTGATGAATCTGTACACGCACCATCTGTTATAAGCCAAACGTGGCACCCCAGCCTCTCTTAAAAATTGGGTTCATAATAAATTGGGGCTGGCCAACGTCCATAGTTTTAAATGGTTGAAATTTGGATGGATGGATGGATGGCTGGGAAGGAACCCTTACCCACTAAGAAAACTTTGACAAAATTTGCCTCTCTCTCTCTCTCTCCTTTTTTATTTTGGGGACCTTCTTCTAGTTCTAGATCTCTGGCTTTTCAGAAATGTCCAAACACAAAGTAAATTATTAAACTTGTTATTATTTTTTTGGCTGAAACTAAATTATTGAACATAAATTCAGGTATGTTTTAATACAATATTTTCAAATATTCAATGCCAAGCTGAAGCCTAAAGCATGGTGGTAGCTTTATATTTTATATCAAAGTCCAAGTTGCACCACCTCCATTCCATACCTTCTTTTAATATATTAATCCAAACCCTATGATTTGATGTTGCATTTGCACCTGCTTGTTGCATTTTTAAACTCTTGATCGATGACTTTCCACAATTATTTGATCAGCAAGTTAGAAGAACTCAACCAAACTTTCCAGAAAAAGAGGGTTGTGATATCTTTTTCTCGGTGTTAATTTCTAGGTAAGATCGATTTGCTATATTCTAATGAAATTTCTCTGCAGTTTCCAGCATGACTAGAAATTTATAGCTGCATAGGAGCTCTCTCTCTCTCTCTCTCTCCAAAAAAAATAAAAATAAAGTAGGAGCTTTTGCTGAAGCATCTTTTGTGGCATCAAATGAGTCTGGTTTAGCAGATAAAAAGGAGCATATATAAAGTCCAATGATAATGCGCCTGTTTTAGGAAGGCATCTCAACTGGGACATGTGGATCAATGCGTTTCAAGTATTCGAATAAACTAAGGAAGGTAGGTTGACGAATATTGGAACACATGGTTACTACTAATCATGGTCAATGAAACCTCATAGGCTCCGGCTTCTCTTCTAATTCCAACTTTGTCGACAATGATGATTTGATCTAGTGACATTTAATTCCGCTTCGTTGTATAACTCCAATTTGGTTCAAATTTGAAGAAATATTTTTTCTATTAAAACTAATGTCTATACAATTCGATTTTGATCCAACTATTAATTATGTGTCAACTTTCATCTCATGCTCACAGATGACCATAAGATCATCATTCACTTTGAGAAATTGGGTCCATATTTCTTTATTTTTCTCAGTGACCCAACTATATGTTATGTGATGGAAATTTCATGTTCATTTGGTTATATAGAATTCATGGGTAAGCTTCGTAAAAATATAAATTTGTAGAAGATGAATTATTATCAAGACATATCTAAAATCCCCAGAAAAATAAACACAAAACTGGATAAAGAGTGAGCAGAAGAAAATAAAAAAAAATGGATGATGAGGAATGAAGAGAGCATAGTAGACAAGGTGTGGGTGGTGGAAGAGACGTGAGCAACCATTGTTTTTATACAGACCATAATGAATTGAATGGTTTTCATTTCACCACGAAAAAGAAAAAGAAACAAGAAGAAGAAAATAGAGATAGTGATATTTTATGATATGAATTGGTGCATGGACTGGTGAATGGTGATGACGCGCATGATGATAGATAGGTACAGAAAATATATCTGAAATTAATTATAATAGAATAAATAAAAGCAGTAGTGTCATAATTGATGAATAATGAGATGAAAAAATAAATAATAATAATAGGATGAATGAGAACGAGATTATGAATAGTAACTAAGCCCATAAAAAGGATGGTGAAAAAAAAAATAGAAAGATTCCAGAAATAGGAAAGAACAGTAGTAAACAGAAGAAAGTACAACCAGAATAATATATACATTGCATAGAAAAGGCATTAAATATTAATTTTATTCCCATTAATATTTGGCTACAGAATAGAAAAGAGGACGTGGATGCCTCAACACCGTCCGTTTGCCATAAATTTGTTGTCGTTGTTGACTTTACTCTGTCTCTGTCTTTGTTAGCTGTTTGGTCTTCTTGTTCTTGTTGTTTTGAAGTTTGAGCAAACCATTTTCTCTTTCTTCTTTTTCAATCTCTCTCTCTCTCTCTCTTTCTCTCTCTCTGTTTATGATTCTGTGATTGTTGTTGTTGGTTTTTGAGAGCATATAAATTTTTTTTTTTGTAACCCAAAAGAAAGAAAGAAAAAAAAGTGGAAAAAGGAGTAAAAGCAGCACACCTGCAGTGGAATTGTTGGAGTTTGGGCAACAGAGATTATATAGCGCCATTTTTATAGCCGGTTTCGTTGTGTTGTTGCATAGTTAGATAGATTGATAGACAGACAGATAATATCCTTCGAGAAATTATAGGATACCCTTTTTCAGTTTTTAATCCACACCAAAAATATCTTTTTCAAGTTTTTATTTTTAGTTTGATTCATTTGATTGATTCAAAGGATTTTCTTTGTCTTTGGAGGCCATGGCTGCTCCTCAATTTCAACACCCTCATCACAACTGTAATCTTCTTTTCTTTTATTGTTTTTTTCTCTGAATTTTGTTAAGGAAGAAGTTTGTGTTTTTCTGGTGATTGAGCCTTAACTCTGTATTTCAATTTTCTATGATCAGCAATTAAACAAGAAGAAGAAAAAGAAACAAACCTGCATGTTCAATCCACTGAATTCTTCCATTCCAATCTGGTACTGTTCCATTCCTTTATTTCAATTCACACAATCGTTTGTCAGTTTCATCTTTTACCTCCAATTATTACAGCTATTTTACAGAAATTTTCATCTCCTTAATTCATTTTCATCTCCTTAATTCATTAAGTACTTGGTTTTTAGGCCTAAAGCTCAAATTTTCAGGCTGAGATTCAATTACCAGTGTTACATATCTAATATCTATTCAAGATTAGCATGGTTTTTATGTTTCTTATGCAATTCATAATATCTAATTTGTGAATTTGGGTATGTTTTTGTTCATCTTAAGGCCCTCTCCAAGGATGGAAGCCCATCTGATACAGCATCATGCATATCAACTGTGGGAGATACAACTGCCAGTGTCAAGAAAGGTGATGCAGATGCAGATGCAGATTATGAATCCGTGACTTCTTATCCAACCACTGCGTATTACGGATACACCTATCCAGGTTTGCTGCAGCTTCTTCATTTACAGTCCATGACTTTTATCCTATTAGTACTTTCCCATCTAACAGTAGCATGTTTACAGGTTATGATATGGAAAACCAAGGATACTATGTTGGCGGATCCGGGATGGAGATGCAATACCCTGTAAGTTCCTTTATCTTCTTCACAATTGCCTATGAACAACATTGAAGTATATATCTGGATTCCTATAGCTTGAATATTGGAGTTCAAGTTGTAGATTTCAGCATGCCTTTAGCTTATTGTAACAAATTGATCTTATAATCACTATTGCTTCATTTAGGTCATGCAAGCAGATAATGGATCTTTTGTCTACTTGATGCCAGGATTTCAGCCTGGCTACGATCCTTACGCGCCATACATGCCCATAACTACAATCGGTAGTGATGGACAATATGTTAGTCAACAGATGTATCCCCCACTCAGCCCCATGTACCAAGCTCCTATTTCCCCTGGATATAACCCCTCTCATCTTCCTTATGGGGAGTTAGTCCCATCACCTTACTTGTGGGATCCATCTCTTGTTGGAGATGGAACAGTTGGAAATGCTTACAATGGAGTTTTAGAAACACCACCCTCTAAAACTAGTTTCTCTTCCCCTAGTCACAATCGTGCTCCACTGTTTAAATCTCCTAAACCGTTGGATGTTCAATCAGGTTATGGTGCACTTAATCAGCCAAAACCAGTGAACAAGGTAGAGTATATTTTCTTTCTTCTGTTGGCCTTATGCCCTCACCTTGTGCAATTTTGTTAATTGTTTTCTGATGATTTTTAGGCCTCAGCACGTGCCCCAAGTATCCAATCAGAAGCACTAGCCAAAGGATACTTTTCTGTGGCAAAGGTTCCGGTCTATAACCAAGGGACTGGTGGATTGCTCTATCCAAACAATTCACCAACTTTAAAAGCAAATGCGAAGGGTTGGGGTGGCTCTGAGAAGTTGAAACCAAGAAGTAAGGCTAATGGTGTTAGAGATATTAGTTTGTTTAATGAAAAGAACCATGGCCCCAGATCAACCAACCCTAAAGGTGCATTGTTGTCTGGAGCTGAAAAGGAGAATGGAAAGTGCGACAGCATAGCCTCTGCCATCAGAAAGGATCAATATAACCTTCCTGACTTTCCAACCAAATATGAGCAAGCACTTTTCTTTGTTATCAAGTCTTACAGTGAGGATGATATTCATAAGAGCATCAAGTACAATGTGTGGGCTAGTACTCCTAACGGGAATAAGAGGCTGGACAGTGCTTATCTAGATGCAGAGGAGAAGGTTGCACAGAAAGGCTGCAAGTGTCCCGTGTTCCTTTTCTTTTCGGTATGCTCTAGAATTTGACCTAATTTGGATGCAGGAGTCTCCGACTGCACATTTTTAGGCTATTGGCCTCTGAAATGAGTGACTAATGCCTTCTTTCTTTCTCTGTGCTCCGTTTCAGGTTAATGCAAGTGGTCAGTTTTGTGGAGTAGCTGAGATGATTGGCCGTGTGGACTTTAATAAGAGCATGGATTTCTGGCAACAGGATAAATGGAATGGTTATTTCCCAGTCAAGTGGCATATCATAAAAGACGTCCCAAACCCTCAGTTACGGCATATAATTCTTGAGAATAATGAGAACAAGCCTGTGACCAATAGCAGAGACACGCAAGAGGTGAGCATCTCCAAATAGTTGTTTGATTTTAAATTACTGTTATATCTTATTTCAGATGTCGATCAGTCAGAGCAACCATAACTCTGAGGTTATCTTGTATTTCCAGGTGAAATTCCTTCAGGGTATTGAAATGCTGAACATATTTAAAAATCATCTGTCAAAGACATCAATACTGGACGACTTTGATTTCTACGAAAGCCGCCAGAAGGTGATGCACGAGAAGAGGATCAGGCAGTCTACACCTTACTATGATCTGCAGGTATACGACTTCGCATCCATTCTCTTGGTTTTTTTTCAGCTAATCAAAATTCTTTCCTAGTTTTCTATTGTTATTGGAACTGCTTTGGTGAATGCATGGAGAGGAACTGAGAATCATGAGTTGTCAAGATCACCAACTGAGGTGGTGGATGGGTTAATATTAAGATTGAAAAGATGATGCTCTTTGATTACAATAAAATTAAGAATAAAGCAGGGTTCCTTATGCAAGTAACAAAGTGGAGAGTGTAGTGCCTTAGAAATTTTGAAATGGGGAGTTTGACTTTATTCTATTCTTTCAAAAAAGGATAATAATTGCAATTTTCTTTTTTATCTTTAAATTTTTCTAAGGCACTCATGCATAGTTGTTCCTCTTGGAATTATTACTAAAAAGTTCTTCTTTTATGTTGCAGCTAAAAATAGGTGAGTTAAGTATCAGCGCTGAGTAAGGGCCTCAGGTTAGAGGCAAAGGAAGGATGCAGGGAAATGGGAAAATGAATGAATATTTGGAGCTGAAAGCCAAAAGGAAGGATCATAAAAGTGTATAATGTGTAGCTGTTTCCCAACAAATGAATGAGATATAAAATGCTGGTTTTGGCTACCAGGGAGGTTTCTTTATAGCCCACACAACAGCTTGAATGCATCCACTTTGATTGCTTGTGGAATCCAACCTCTCTCCCCTGCCTACCCACACTAGTGTTTCTTTCAGCATAAAGTCTTTGGTTTTTGGTTTTTTTTGTCTCCCCACCCTTTTCTCCTCTTCTCTTGATAATCACAATTCACAAATGTAATTGTAGAAAGGAAAAAAAAAGAAAAAAAAAAAAAAAAAAAGGGAAAAGAAAAGATGGTGATAGTAAATTACTTGCAATGAATGACCGACAGGTTGTATTAGTTTACAGTTTAAACTCAATGTAATTAAAGAAAATTAAAGTGCATTTTGCTGTCGAGCTTTTCGAGTTTGCTACGTTTTTAACTGCAGAAAAGTCGCAGGATTTGCCTTGCCAGAGGTTTTTTTAACTTCATCTAAAAAAAATTAATTGCAGAAAACTAAAAAATGCGCCAAGAAGCCCATGAAGCTAATCAAAACTAAAAGCACAACCATGATGCATCACCAAACAAACTTTTTACTTAATTCGATAATAAGAACGAAAACGAGATTGTGAAAGTGAAGGATCTCTGTTTCTTTTTGTCGGCTGCAAAAAGGTATACCAGTTGAAGGATAATTAACCATGTCCCCAATCATGAAAGAAGAAAACAAGGAATTTACATAGAACTCAGTCGTGAAATGACACATTCTCAAACTACCATATTTCCAAAATCCATATTCTATGGACAACAACCATTAAAGTGCGTGGTAATCATGTCCCTCCAAATGCCTAGAACCTTTTGGGACATAATAAACTGCGACACCACGTTTAACTAGGGAGCGAAACCCTTATTATCATTCAAATGGCAGAAACGGGGGATAAAGTGCACATCTTTTATAATTTTCAGTCTTAACCTTGATCACTAGGTGCTGCCCCACGTGCACGTCCACGTCCACGCACACCTCGTCCACGTCCCACTGGTCTTCCACGACCTCTGATTGGTGGAGAAGGGGCTCCAGCTCCAGCCTGTCTGATCACGGATCTCTGCCTCGCTCGTTCTGTTATAGAAATGGTAGTTGATGTATTAGTCACAGGAGATACCTGTTTCACCTCTTCTGTTTCTGCAGTAACACTCGCACTAACTTGCGTTGGAACATTAACTTCCGTAGGAGTACTTGATGACGTATTCTCAATAATTACTGAGGCAGCTTCGGCTCCCTGATCAGTCTCCATCCCAGTTTGGTCATTACCATCATTTGATTTATCAGAACCATCGGCAGCTTCTTCAGTTACAACTTCATCATTTTTCTCATCATTTAGAACCTCTGGAGAATTTACCTCACCAATATCCACAACAGAACTAGCAGCAACCCCTTCATCATCGCCCCTGGCTGGGGAAGCCCCAGGAGTTGCAACGGGCTCAGGTTGACCTTCCCCTATTTCAGGACTGCCAATTGTATCACCACCTTCAAGCTCAGAAACGTCAGGGACCAACTCTCCCTCTTCTCTGTCTCCTCCAAATTCATTGGACTGTTGGTTGTCCAGCTCAACCTGATCCTTGGCTCCATCATCACACATCATCTCAGTTCCACCTGATCCATCAACATTTTCTTCTAAACCAATATGCTTGTCAGGTTGTGATTCTACTTGATTTGAACCATCAAACTGTCGTTCATTTGGCTCTTCAACCTTCTCTCCTGTAGTCTCAATTTCTTCCTTCTCAGTATCACCAACAGCTTCCTCATTTGAACCTTGAGGCAACTCAGTGACATCAATAGCTTCATCTTTAACTGGAACACTGCAAAGATTTTCAGAAATAGCAGATGGTTGCCCTTCACTCCCTTGTGGAGAATCTGAACCTTTGGACTTCTTCAACACAGGTGCTGCCACATCAGGACCAGTTTCCGCTTGGTTACTTGATTCCTCCCGAGACTCAAAAGCAGAAGAAGAAGCATGACGTTTTCGAAGCAGCGGTTGTGTTGAAGTAACATTGCCTTGAACTTCCATTTCATTTGATGGGGCATGCTTGGCCACATTGCGGCTCCCATCCATCTCTGACATCTCTACATCACCTTGTGGTTCTTCAGGTCTTACAAGACGGGGCCGAACCAACTTCCTCCCTGTTTTACGCGTTTCAACATTGCTTTTGGGCAAAGTCAAAGTCAATCTCTTTTCACTTTCTTCAGTTGATTTGGATGCCAAACCTGTTGCAGGGCTCATTGAGGACACAACAGTTGGTGCTTGACCAGTACCTGCATAACCCACAAAGCGCATTAGTCATGAATAAATGAATAGTAGCAACTAAATCCAATATGAAATCAATTTTTTTAAGAAGGAAAAAAAAAATAATGAAAGTAAAACCATCATCAGTATAGAAAGGATTGCTTAAGTAAGGAAAAGCACCCGAAGTAGCTGCTAATGAAGCATCTGAAACTGGAGGAGTGTCTGTAGGAACACCATGAGTTCCAAAGTCATTGTGAACTGAATGTGCTGACTTTTCAAAATTTTCAACAGCCAAGCTGTAGGCAGCGGCAAGGCCATCCAGTATGGATCCAGAAAGAAGTTGAACAACAGAGGTACCCTGAGATATACAGATTACTATTTACACAAATCCAGGTGCAATAGAAAGTATGGTTTCTAAAGATGATGATAAAAGTACGTAAAATAAGTTATAATACAGGTATTTGCTTGTCGATACTTAAGCATATTTGTTTTATTCAACTGACATCAAGCTGTGTGAAAGGAATCTGTTTTCCAGTATTCCAACCTATGTAAATCACGCTCACTGCTCAACAGTTATCCCATTTATCCACTACTTACATTCCCAAGACTCTGCCATAATTCCCAGCATTTTTCTTAGGCCCCCCTTGGCCCTTTTTCTCTTCCCTATCAGTATTTATAAGTAGTAAAAGAGAGGAGATCGATTTAATATTTCTAAGTTACATAAAAGGAAACAGAGACCAATTAAGTAACAATTATACCTCAGGGAGACTGTCTTTGGCATGCTTCAGCTTTTCAAGTTCATCTGAAAGCTGCCTTACAGCCTGCTTATGCTTCTCCAGTTCATTCATGAACCTTGTTTTATCCTGATGTAAGCAAAAAAATATCACATCACTTCATAAGAAATCTTATATTAACTTAGAAATTAAACAACCCAGAATACATCCACCACAAGTTCAGAAGTAAAGCCTAGGGTAAATGGGTGGGCTGCACTAAATTATATAGAAACTCAAACAATGGACTCATAAAAAACCTGCTCAACATTAGTGTAGGAATCCTTCACTGCCTTCTCAGTCCGTATGCGCTTTGCTTTCTCTATCCGGTTTTCTTCCTTCTCCTTTCTCATATCATCTCTATGCCTCTCCACAAGCTTTTCCAGAGTCTGGACAAGCATTGTAGCGAAGTCAAAACGTGCTAAAGAGGTCAAAGGGAAATACAGAAAAAGAAAAATGAACCTGAATTTTTTTGTCTTTCTCTTCCTTCATGGCCTGTTCTCCGCTAGTATCCCCAGAAGATCGTTTCCCTATAATGCCAGGTCAGAAAACAACAGTAAAAAAATGACTGGATTACAACATATATTTTAAAAGTGAATGGGAGAGACCATGGATGGTTTAACTACCTTGTTTGACTTCCTCCAACTGCCTAGAAAGAGCTTGATTCTCCTTGCTCAGTTCCTCCTTTTCCTTTAAGAGTATCTCGCACCTCCTCTGCAGAAGGAGAAATAGTGGTAATAAACTGATCAGCAAACAAAAAAGTTTCCACCTTAAGAGCATAACTCTATATGTCTCAAACTAATTATGAGAATAAAAAAGAAAATGTACGACTATTATGGGTGATACTTGTTCCGGCTAAACGACATGAGATTATAAAAACCTTATACTGAAGGATCGCCTTCTTTTGCTTCTCGCCATCTGATCTTAGACTTGCCTGTGCATGAGAAACATATACATCAGAAAGATATAATAAACCCAATGGCAGGCTATTATCCAAATCTGATTTTAGAGTACAGAATTTTATGGTGCACCTCAACTTGCAAAGTTTCATTTATCCTTTTTTCTTTCTCAGTCAGATCCAATCTATAGTTAGAAAGATCTTGCTCCAGATGTGATACAGTCTCCTGCTTTTCTGAAAGAAGTTTCTCGACTTCTTCTACACGAGAAACCTTCTTCTCCAATTTTTCCTGGCAACACAAAACAATAAATAAAATAAAATAAAATAAAAATGTAAACAATAACAATGATAAAAGAAAGTACAAGAAATCACATACAATTTTTGAAGGGAATTGAAACAAAGTAAGATACAAATAAATTAAAAATCACCATTGAATGTTGGCCCACTTATTTTTAATGTAAAAATAATCAAATAAAAAAGTAAACCCAAAAAAAAGAAAAAAGAGGACAGATACCTTAAAGCTTTTCACATGCACTAACATAACCACAGATAAAAACTAAGGCCAGCTTTACATATTGTCCCATCATTTGCAAGTCATTTCCACATCTTTATAATGTGGGCCAGAACTCACACACATCACTAACATGTCATTAGATCTCAACTAAGGGTTTAAAATGATAAGATTAAATAACTATCAGCAGCATTGTGAGCTTAAAGCAATTAATATCTTTATAAATTCAATAAAAACCTACCTCCAACTGACGAACATCATTCTTCACACGATCATAATCTTCCACATCAATATTCTTATAACTTTCAAGTAACTTCAAGAAAGAGAGTATATTAGAATATTGAATATCTTTGTTTAATATGTGCATGCAAGTATAAACAAACAATTAACAGCAGCCACTAAAGAAGACCAACAGGGCTCTACATCTTTTCAAGTAGCATCACAGTCCACGTAAGTGTCTCTCAGATGCAGAGCATAAATATATTACAAGCACTGATATCTGGCTCTCGGGAGTCAGGACATTGTCTCAGTTGGACTTCAAGAAATAATATGCTTTTCTATGTCTCGATTAGGTAGATGTGTGCAGGGAAAGGATTTAGAGTACAAGGTTTTCAGAATAAGTCAAAACCCTAGGGAAGCACTCAAATTGGTAGTAGACCAAACTAACGCGATTGGATTGAAGGGAAACCAAATGTTCAAAAATCCTTGTGTCCTTGAAATATTTCCCATTATATTTGAAGTCATGGTTTCAATTTAGGTGGTAAGGGATCGGACAAGGATGTGGTACATAGCTACAAAGACAGATATATACCAATGTTTTGGAATGCTTTTAACCATCACGACATTATTACAAAATAAAAATAGGCCATATCAATCTTACATGACAACCCCCATCGTGGAACATGTATATTTATGCAATTACAAGATGTCCGTGATATAGAGAGTGAGAGCAAGAACTCCAAGATCAATACCTCATGAACCCTTTTTTCCAATTGATCTTTCTCGGTCTTTAGCATTTCAAGTTCTTTTCTACAGGCTTCCAACTCAATCTGTCTCTCCCTTAACAATCTCTCTAGGTTCTGAGTCTCAATATTAGCCTTTTGTGACATTTCACGCAATTTCTGAGGGAAAACAAATTTAGCATTAAGTCAACGGTATGATTGATAATACTTATATAGAAGAAAAAACATTATCGGAGGGATTCCTCAAATAGGGACTTTCTCCAGTTAAAAAAATAAAATAAAATACCTGGCATTCCTCAAAATTGTGCTTGTTTTCTTCTCTTAGTTGGATATTGCTTTCCCGAAGTAAGTTCATTTCTCTAACCTGAGAAATAATTTCATCATGGCAGCTTAGAGTTAGAAGGGGGAAATAGTAGGCAATGAGTTAAGCCCAAAATAGTTTTCTGTACAAGTGCACAGAAACATGGACAACAATAGAAAGTTCAGTGCCAAATAAACAAAGGTCAAACACACACATGTTAGAGAAGAAGCACTATATTACAACAAAATAATGGAAACCGATCACGGACTAACTGTTAAGGAGCACAATGTATATCTTGGTTTTGGGAAGAAACAGAAATAACCAAACGAAACTAACCTGAAGTTGTAAGGATTTTATTTCCTCCTCAGTGAACAATAATGATCTTGAATTTGCACGCTCAGCATGAAGTGATGATTGGGCTGTTTCTGAAGCTTTGAGGGCACTCTCAAGCTATAAAGGAAATATAAAAAATTGAGTACATAAATTCATCCAAGGACCGTAAAAAAGAAGTAACCATCACAATTCAACATAAAAGAAATATGAAACCACAAGAAAAGACAATCAAGATAAAACTGGAAATAAAACACATTAGAAACATATGCAAAAAAATGTTCAGGATGTAATGACAACCCATGGTTTACTGAAGTCAGAATTATAGTGTGTCACATACAACAACTTAGATGATTATATATGTCAGTGTTATCTCAGAACTCATACAAAGGAAAGAGGATGAACCTTATTGCTAAGCACATATTGTGCTGCCAAAAGCTGCAAAATTCCAATTATTTTTATTTTTGGGTCAAAAAGTTCCATTTACTTATGCATCACAAATTGCAATTTATTGAGAAATCATAATACATATTCAAGATAAATACAAAATTAATAAATTAGGAAAAGCTGGATAACATGATAGTAACATAAATACCTAAAGTCGACTAAACATCCATACGTATACTATAAAAATTTGTGGTGCATAAAAGAAAGAAACCTAATTTCTACAAACTCACTTGTGATTGTAACCGAAGTTTTTCTTGTTTCAACAAAGAAATCTCTGTCTCTGCCTGTTAAGTCGAAAACAATAATGAAATCAAATAATAGTAAATATATGTCATATGGGTGAATAGGGAGTTCAGGCCTGTCATGTGTGGGATAGAGAGAGCAATAATAGCAGGGAAAAATAACTTACAATTTCTTTTGTCCGTCGAAGATAACTTATTACATTTTGTAAACCAGCATCCCCAGAAGTATCTGAACCAGTGCTTGCTGAAGTTCCAAATGATCCACGATCTCTCTCAGCCAGTTGAATGTGCAAAGCCTCAAGCTGACTGTGCAGTATTTTGTTCTGCAAACACAAATGGAAGTTCAGAAGAAAAGGACATGAAAAAAAGGGTTAATATAACATGGCCCAAAGGCAAAGTTACGTAGCCATAGAATTCCATCTTATGCATTAAAATTGGTTATCAAAAGACAAGACCTCACTTCACATAAAAGTGTCTCATACAGATTATTAACAGTAAATTAATTGAAATTAAGATATTAACATAAACTGACAGAAAGCTGGGCAGACCGCAAATCATGACTATCAGATTAACTATGTACTACAATAACCTGTTCGTTGATTTCATTGTACTTCTTCTCAGCAACATTCTTTGATTCTTCTAACATTGCCTTCTCAAATTCCCACTTAGACTTCAGTTCATTCTGTAAGTAACACAAAAACAAATCAGCTTGCATGATAAAACAACCAAACAAGATTTACTGCAAACTACAGGCCATGCAAGAGAGTAAAGTTACATTTTCACTTTTAAGTGCATCAACCAATTTACGCAACTCTGCAGCTTCTTCCTGGAGCACAGCCAAAGCTTGCGATGTTTTAGTCAACTCCTGTATTGTCTCCGACTGGAGGATAACCTAACCAAGATTAAGAATCATACATCAGCTACCGATGAATGCGATATATATGAGAGCGACCATATATGAAAATCGTGACAACATCGAGTTCTCAGCAGCTATTCAAGGAATTAGATGAAAGAAATTGCTCATTAACTACATCTTTTTCTTTTGGACAACTAATCCCCAGGGGCATGTGTAGACCCTCCAATCTGACATTAATTTACATATTAATTTACATCTTCACAAGCAATATTTAGCTGGTTGGAGTTCAATGGCAGCCTTAAAACTCAATTACTTTTTTGGGCCTGCAACGCCGGAAAACAGCAAAAGATCCACCTGAAAAACCACTATCAATTGTCCCAAAACATTCCCAATGTTTCTAAACCTGGAGTGGAAAGCCCCGTTGGACCAGTTGAATCATCGAGAATCAATAATTCCAGTCTTGATAGGTCTAAAACCGTTCTTCCAAAATGCACCAGATGACTCAACACCGGGTTGTACAAGAAAAAAAATACAAATACAAATACACGCCAATTAACCTGTCTTTCATAGTTAGCCTGAGCAGAATGCCACCTCTGATGTTCTTTCTCCAAGTCTTCTTTCAAAGCAGATATCTGAATCTCCAGTGACGCATTTAGGGAACTACAAGAAAACAGTAGATGAGACACCAAATCAGATAATCAAAATTATGAGACAATGAAAAATAAGAGAAACCCACATTTTAGCTGAGATTTCTTCCTTTAGACTTGTAATTTCAGATAAAGCAGAAGAAAGGGCTTCTTCCTTCCCTGCAGCTGCTGAAGCAACTTCTTGAGACTTCAAACCAGACTCGTGTTCAAGTTCAGAGACCCTCTCTCTCAGAGAAAGAAGTTCAACTTCGAGCAATTTCTTCAGTTTTTCAGCCTGTAAATTATTTGGGATCATAATGCAGGGTAAATTATTTGACATTGACATAAAAATGCAAACAAGCCAAAAGGCAGACACACAGAAGTACCTCAATCTTGAAGTTTTCATGGGCAAATTCCATCTGTTTCAATGCATCTTCGTTCACCTGAGCTATGCTCTTATACTGTAAAATTAAAATGGACATAAATCATACGTCTCGCTATAAGAGATTAAGCACATCTAGGTATAGTAAGAACCTGTAGCATGTGATCCTTATTAGCTTTCACTTCCTCTTTCAATTTTTCGATCTCTTCCTTTGCAGCATGCAATGCCACCACAGCCTATTCAACCAAACCAAGTCAATGTCAGAAATAACTGACTCAAGCTCAATACAAAAGATTGGTACTAGCTCCCAAAATAGACAACAAATACAGTCAATCAAATAGTAATAAGCCAAAACAAATAGGTAGCTGTGCATTTTAGAATTTAATAGATAAATTGACCTAGAAAAATATATCAATTGTACCGTAATTCATGAGGCAACAAGCAACCATTCATGACCTAAATTGTGCTCACCAGCATTATTGCAGTTCAAGTTAAACTTTGAAATAGTCGACAAGCACACTTAAAATGTTAAACCATCAAGAATTCATGAGTTAAACATGTAAATATTATCAAATGATACATGAAGGTGAAAACAGTGAGTGCCACTAAGACCTAAGAACTTGAAGGTTGAGCAAGAATGTGCTTGAAGTAGCTTCGTCGAAAACTTAGTTTCAACTTGATTATGATCTTTTTCAAAAAACACTTGGATAACACTTGAGAAGTAAATTGACTATAATCTTTCCCAACTCCAGCCATTACCTAGTGTTTTGTTAAGGAGAAGTATGGTCAAGTAATCTTTCTCTTTCATTCATGGTTTTTGTTCTACTGAGGCCAAAATATAATTAGGCAAGCATGCCAGTTGTGACTTTATACAATGAGAATCAAACTACCACCTTACATACAGCTAAGATGGCTCACCATAACCAGTATTAAGCAGATTCAAACTTCCAGGAGATGTCAAACCTTGACAACAATCATTATCAGTTACAACTAACACACATCCAATTGGAGCTGCATATCTATTTGAACCCATTATATTGGTTATTGAAAATTTATCAAATCTGAACTTGCAAATGTGAACATGCGAAAGGAACTTCCCCCCAACCAATTCTCACTCTCCCCAGTTTCTCTGTTAGAGAAATTCTGTGCTACCACCAACCCAAATGGACCTTTGAAAACAGGAAACCCTGCACCTTCCTTAATGTCAAGATCAAAATGAACTTGACAGGGTCCTCAACACCATCAAGACCTTAACACCTCTTTTGCTTTTTCTGTGAGGAAGCAGCTTGGGAGAGAAACTACGTCAAGCTACCAAAATACCCAGAAACTTCAGAACAATAAAGGAGAAGGAGTTTTTCTGCCTCCGGTTTCCGCTAATGTTGACCAGAACCAAGAATTCATCGACATATCACAGAGATCACAATCACAGTATGTATATACTTAAGGGCAAAAGATTGGTATCAATGAAATATGGATAGTCCGGATTCACGGAAATTGTGAAAATAGCAACATCGGTCACGAAAGAGAAAGAAAGCTGAATAATATAAGCAACAGAGATAGCCACGTCAATTAGAAAAAATTAAGCAACAGAAAAGAAATGGACAGGTAAATGAACAGAACCGACCTCATCACTCGTCAAAGAGGAAGATCCAGTTTCACCATCAATATCCACAACCTGCATCAGAAAGAAAAGAGATGCAGGAGGAAATTGTATCAGAATTACTTGAATAAACTTAACTCCATCTATAAATAATAAAAAATTAATAAAATACTAATGGCACTTGATGAGTACACTAATTATAGCCAAGGACACTATAAATGATCTTGCATATTTCCAGTTGAAACTATTTTCTTGATATATTGTTTAAGTTATCACCCATGTCAATTCAATTTTAAAGACATATAATGAAACTCTCTGCACATCAAGGATAAATCTCAGACAAGGAAACTTTACTCTCTCAACATGATGTAAATTTATTGGCAACCTTTCTACATGCAAATAGCCAGAAGGAAAGAAGGGTTAAGAATATGGCGTTTATCATAAAATAACTTCACAGACATCATAACACCATTTATTAGAAAATATACCTTAATATCCGAGGATCTTATCTTTTTCTCCAGATCAATCAGTTTAGCCTGTGTTATCGACCAGACATGCAAATCATAATTTAAAAATCATTAATATGGCCGAGAAAAAAAATAATACATGAGAATCAATGCATGAACCAACTAAAAAAGTGAACTTACAAACATGTAGACGATACATATGAAACAGAATATTGTTAAAATGCAAAGGGATCAAAGATTCTTCGAAACCAAAATAAGAAAAGGAAGGGAAAAAGGACCTCGGCTACAGCAGCTCTACTCTCAGCTGATGCAACAGCATTCAATGCATTAGACAACTCTTTGCCCATTTCTTCGACTTGTCTCATGGCATTTTGTATGGTCTGCTCACGGTCAAGAGTGAGAGTGCGGGCATTGTTGCGTTCTTCTTGTAGATCTTTTTTGACATCTGCCCACTCCCTCTGAAAATGTAATCATACTATCAGTAATATTTCCACCCTTACAGAAACAGACGTTTGATTCTTTCTTAGTATTATAATTTTAATTTTAAAAAAAAAGGACAGGAAATAATCATGCAATTATACAGAGTTGATATTCAAATACAATGAACCACAATGAAAGAGCAACAAATAATAATATTTCTATAAAAAATTCACTATCTCCAAAAGAGTTAACCAAATATCATAATAAACTAATCATACTCTACCGAACCATCAAGTATGGTTTCAATTTGAACAATTCAAAATCAAACAAACTATATGTATGTGGGCATCCAACCAAAAACCAATTGGCAATGGGTGGAGAGGCCCAACATCTTTTAAGAACTATTGCAAAGCTTCCATTTGAACAATTCAAAATCAAACAAACTATACGAATGTGAGCATCCAACCGAAAACCAATTGGCAATGGGTGGAGTGACCCAAGATCTTTTGAGAACTATTGCAAAGCTTCCATTTGCGACCAATTAAAAAGCTTCCATGCTCTAACGTCAGATACTCTCAACAATCCCACTAAATGGGGCATCTTTTTGCCCATAACACTTGGCCAATTCTTATGGGACCGTTTGGCCTTCCACGTGGATAGATTGCTCTGATACCATCCAAACCAAAAACAATTGGCAATGGGTGCAGAGGCCCAATATATCTTAAACGCTATTGCAAAGCTTCCATTCTCCAATGTGGATAGTCGAGACACAAACCAATAACCACAACTAACTTAACTGTGTAATTCAGAGAAACATAAAGATAGACCTTAATTAACAACACCGTTAAACATATCAACAAGGAAGATAAAAAATCTGCATCTAGGATGCTAAACTGTCATATCAAGTATACAACATATGGAGTTAAGTATGCAACAAAAGGAAGAACATTGAGAATGCACACCTCTATTTGTTTTGTATACTCTTCTTGTCTTCTCCTCTCAGCAGCTCTTGCCTCCTGTAGTTGCATGAAAATATAAAATCAGATATAGAAGCATCATGTTAAGAATAGTTTACAAATAACACAAGTGAGATGAGCTACCTCATGAATTTGCTCGGCACTCTGAATAGTGTCTAAACTAGCCTGCAAAGAACACTATCAGAACACAATCAAGAATAATAAAATGCACAATACAAAATGCAAAAGTCCAAACCTGAAGTCTATAGACCCTCTCCGACAAACTACGAACTTCATCACAAGCTCTCTTCTCAGCATGTTCCAACATCTCTTTTTCATGCTTCAAAACAGATACCTGTATTGGAACAAGATATGAAGTGAGTATTGTCAAATGTGACCATGCTTCGTAAACTAGGATAACAATGTCACCTCCATAGTGAACTTCCTACAACGCTCCTCAGCAGTTTGCACAGATTCAGAACTTTCACGCAGCTTCCGTTGGTAGTCAACTATTAACTGAGAGAACTCAACGTTCCTTGCTAAAACACCATTTGTTTCTTTTCTCTGATATTTTATGCATTAGAAAGAAGAAATGATAGATTAACAGTTGGACAAATATCAGTCATACC
This sequence comes from Prunus mume, assembly GCF_029339155.1. Lineage (NCBI taxonomy): Eukaryota > Viridiplantae > Streptophyta > Magnoliopsida > Rosales > Rosaceae > Prunus > Prunus mume. The sequence goes on from NC_142700.1 coordinate 8,853,592, forward strand.
ATGCCACATCAACACAAAATACCAGGAAAAAAAAAATGGACCACAGCCAGAGAGAAATATTTGGCAAAAGATTCCAACAAAAAGATCACCTGATGCTCAAATTCTTTCATGAAGCTCTCAAGTCTTTCTCGAGCAAAATTTGCTTCCAAAGCCAATTTGTCACGCTCTGACCGCAATGATATGATCTCACTCCTGACCATAAACATCAAATTTTGTTGAAAAAGTGATGAAACATATGAGGTTGACAGAGCTAAAAATAATAACAGAAAAGGAGAACAAAATTGCATTGCATAAACTTTTGACTAGGCCATTGACAAATCAAAATAATGTCAGGGACCAATATGATTACAATAATGATTATTGAAAAAAAGAAAGAATGGACAAGAGGTCAAAAGTCAAAAGAGATATCAAGAGACACACATATGAAAAGCACATAATTTAGAATATACTATTGCCACAATAACATACATCTGAGGAAGGACAGTTCACAAATATTCATGACAGCATTTACCTGGTCTTTGCCAAATCTTCCTCCAGAAATTTCACTTGTTCTACAGCCTGGTCTTGGGCCTTTCTGGTAGCTTCCTACATTAATTCCTAAATTGTATCATATTTTATAGTAGTACAAATTAACAAGTAACAAAAATACCAAACATGCCAATTCCTTAGATAATTTCCAAAGTTCACCATACCTGGGAACTCTCAAGGAGAAGCTTAACGTCAGCTCTTCTTTCTTCTACCAAAAAGAAAAATAATAATAATTAGATTGTAGAACAGAGATGCAAAAAGTAGTAACGAAGCAAAAAGAAGAAGAGGTCAAGAAACCTTAACATGTTTTCTTAAATAAACTAAATCTAAAGTAAGACGGCTCTCATACCAAATAAATGCTCAGAAAACTGAAAATGATTTTCTAAAGAATTAGTTGTTTTAAAGGATATTAAACCACATCCACTAGCATTAATAACCACAGCAATCACTGTACTTCGATATAGCCATAAAGGCTACCTTCAGCAATCATTTTAGTTGGAAAAGTGGCCCAACATAACCAGAACAGTTCATACATTTCTAAAGTAATAGTAAGACATCATAATCTACAATATTTCAATTGCCCTTCCTGATTAATATTCTCTTCAAAGAGATTAAAACTCCCTTCGTTTCACAATTAGGCCCAACTCATACGTTTGTAACCAGACTATTTTGTCAACTAGCGAATCTGAAGAAGATAATCGCAGCTCATTAGGATAATATATATCTACACACACATAGAGCATATTGATCAAAGCTTCCTTTGACCATCAAATCTTTTTTATTGACATAGAGTTAGAGAGTGACAGACCTGGAGCTGCCTCTGCTAAGTGGGTACTAGATGAATGAAGTTTATGCTCCTCTTCATATAATCTTTTGTACATTGCAACCTAGGTAGAAATTAGGACGACAGAGAAAAGAGTCAGCGAAATTGTTTCATCATCAGCCAGTCATTGCCATTAAAAAAAAAAAGAATAAAAAGAAATATAGTACTAATGTGGCAAAAAAGTGTGCCCTTGCTATACAGAAGGCTTAAGTAGAACTTACGGAGGAGTGAAGGGATTCAATCATGTGCCCTTGCTCTTCAGCTCTTTGTAACACTGCTGCAACTCTAGAGGCAGCTTCATCAGTATGTTTCTTGAGCTCCATTTCAAACTTTTCCTGTAAATCATGGTACACGCTCATCAAAAAAATTTCACACGCATAGGTAGTTGTATTATGCTAAACAAACAAGCACCATACTGACAAAAATTGAAATTTTCACACAAACCTTGACCTCCATTTCCCTATTGTCAAGCTGGTCAGAAAGATTGCGAACAAGACTCCTGAGCTGGGCATTCTGCTCAACTAGTCCATTTATGTCCTTGAAGGTCAACTGTTTGCAGTGTTACATCCAGAAGAGTTCAAATATAATCATCCATACACAAAAAAGAAAAAGCATAAGCTAAAGAGTCACATTGTTGAAAAATAAGCAACAAGCTTACAAGATGTTCAGATATGACTATGTCAGCATCAGATTCAGCATTCATCTCAACCACAGCAGCAGTACCATAGTCATGAATATCATGACCAGAAGATGTGCCACGAAGCTGTATATCTCGACATTCTTTCAGAAGGATTGTAACCTACATTGTATGACCAGCAGAACAAGACATATTAACCAATGAAATAAAAGAAAAACAAAAAGATTGATAAATTTAAAACTCATATTAACATGTAGCATGACCAATAAAGCAAGTACAGCTTTCTAATTATAAAGGGGCGGCAGGGGGGATATTTGCAAATATATGCTGAAAGATGATAGGACATCATACCACCATACGCATTGGTTTATCTTCTAAAACATCATGCAATGTCGTTTGGAAAAATGTATACAAATCCATGATTTAGCACAGTTGCATATTGATGCATGTGTACAAATTTGACAACTTTTTAATTGAAATTATTGATTAACATAACTGATAGAGTGTTCTACAAGTCTGGATCACATTAATATATGTAGATATATAATGGAAGGCATAATGAGAAGACTTCAGATTTCTTTCTTTAACCAATATGATCTAATTGTGGAGATCAAAATAACACCTAGCATACGATCTTGAAAAAGAAATGATAGTGAACCAGCCAGTAATAAGAATTAAAGTTAGTATCTAATATGTTGTAGTGATCTACTTAAATGTCTGATTACACAGGAAATAAAGGATGACGCTCTGTATGGGGTAGTTTAAAAATGTTATGTTGAACAATAAAACAATGAAGGTTATATAACATCTCCACTTTACAGATATACCAAAGTCAAGAATTTTTAAAGAACAATCAATCAAACAATGCGCACATTTCACTATTAGAATGAATTTCAATTACCTCTCTCTGGAGATCAGAGATCTCTTTTCGAGCAAATGTGTAGTCACGCTCGTGCCTCCTTATCTCCGCCTGGATACCAAATACATAAGCACATATGACAGAAAATAATAACAATAATGGATCTAGAGAAAGTTTGATGATGTCATAAACCTTTAACTCCTGGATGGTTTTCTCTAAGTTTGCCTGTTCAGAAATTGAATTCTGCAGTTTTTGGTTGATCATAGAATATGCCTCAACCATTCTCTCATGTTCCACTGCATAGATGAAAACAATAATATTAGTGCAACAAATGGGAAGTGAAATCACCAAGTTCAACCTCACTGCAATTACCAAGTTATTGTTGAAAATGAAAAATGTAACTAGATGTAAAATGAAAGAAAGGGAATATTTTATGAACAAATATGGTAAACAAGGAACGTCAACCAGTTAACTGCCAAATTATCAAGAAAAGTCAATGTTATAAACCAGAAGTCCATGTATCTTCTTAATGTAGCCAACTGTCAAGGAGCTAAATGACAGTGAAAGGTGTCATGTTGCAATTCAAATTGCGATCAAAATTGAGATGGTCAAAGCCAGCTTAAGGAGACGAAAAGTTGGCCTGTTCTTTTTAGGGCTGTTTAGACTAAAGAATCACTTGGCTCTTTACAATTCACGGGGACACCCATTTTAAGACACCTTCTAGAGCTTTTCTAAACCATCAGTCGTCATTAACATCTTAAGTTCTCATCCTGGCATGCAGTACACTTCTCAGACACATACAAGAGGGTCAAACAAGATAATATACTGTCTCAATCCCTGGTGCAGGGCAACTATAACAGAAAACACACAAACAAACATTACTTCGATTAATCAAAATTCACTAAAAAAGATATTGAATATCAATAATAAAACATGACTGCCTCAAATATAAGATAGGCATGGATGGAGCTTCCATTGAGGGATCCCTCACATAAACTTATTTGAGGGACACCCTTGTAGAGCCCACTCTGCATTGTATTTCAATTATCGTGTTCATCTATTTATTTCATCACAATTAGATGTCTTAGTATTTTAAGACTTATTTAAACTTTTCTCATAAATAAATATGAAAGAAAGGGATTTGATAGGCATGTATTAAATAGTATACCTCTTTCATCCAAAATGACTTCTGCTTTCTCCTCTAATTCATATAGAACCTACAAAACCATGATCAAATGCAAACTAAACCTTTTGGCACGGCAAAAACAAAGTTTATAAAAAGAAAAAAAACCAACAGTTGATGCCATTCTACTGTGTGTTATATATAATTGGAGTCAACATGGCAGTAACTCAGCCTAACACATCAGATGTTGGTTTAAAAGATTACTATAGATTTTACAAAAGAAAATAGGTATATGCAAGAACAAATAACTATACAGAGGCAACAACTGTAAACATGTTCCCATCAAAAAGAAAAGAAGAAAATAAAACCTTCTTGAAAATAAATTTCACTATATAACATATATATTGCTTAACTCAGAACCTGCTCAGAAAAATTAACAATATCAAGAAACAACCTCACCAAAAATATCATAATACTATGTAGTTCAAAAGACACAAGCAGTACATGCATTGAGTATCATCCTTTCTCAAAGGGAAGAAGTACAACAAATCACAATGTAGATCATACCCGTTGCAAAATTGCCTCAGAGTCCTTCCTTCCCAACTGCTCATGACGAAAGGCATCAACAGCCTCTTGGTACTTCGCATACATCTTTGCAAGCTATGGGGAGGAAGAATTCAAAAGAAAAATAAAGGAAAAAAAAATACAAATAGTAAACTGAATAGACGACAATATATGACTAGCAATATAGTAAAATAACTACTCACACTCCAACCATCCCGTAGAAGTGAAGCTGCTAATGCTGTTCCTGAAACACCAGCAGGAATCTTCGGGACAACCGCACGATTATCCTCAACCATGTCAGTAGATTCATATGAATTCATCCATCTGCAACATATAAATCAACTCAAATAATATAGATACGCACTAGCACAGACTAAGAATTAGACCTGGGAAATTCAGTGAAATATAATGTCGCTCGCCAAAACATACATGTCAACAGGGGTACAAAACTTCCGTCACAAAAATTGCTGTGACAGTAAACTGAAATGCTACTGAACAATAAACCTAAAGTTTTATGTTCTGTTGAAACTTCAAAGCAGGTGTATATGAAATGGGAATACCAGATGTTTCTCCAAAACTCAACCCTCACAGCAAACCTAAGAAATATACCCAAAATAAGAAGAATAAGTTTCTTACAACTCCACAAGTTGACTACAACTCCACAAGTCCCCTCTACATTCTAGGTGTGCTTCTCAATAACATTAACACAATTAATGGTACTAAAACCATAGGCTAACACGCCTTCAATGTTTGACAATCATTTTGTGCAATTTACGCAATCCCCAGCAATGAAGCCCTGAATTCTCCCACCTTAGTTATGTGGATCGTCAAGAACTTTGAATGAAAACTTACAGCAAGCTTGTCAACCAGCTAATTTAATAAATAGTCAGTCAAATTGTATGTACCCAGAGAACATCACATTGTCTGTAAAGAATCTTTACAGATAAGAATTTACTCATAGCTTTCATGGCACGACGTGGCATTTATTCTCTGTGAATTGTGGTCAAACAGTGTTGCCTATCTAAGCTCTTTTTTACCACTATCAAATTCTTATAATATTAATAAGCTTCAAGTAAATGACACAATATTTTCTAGCTAGCCAAATATCAAATCAGAGAACACTCAATTGTAATCAGCTCTATTTATTACAGGTGCAACTTCATGAGCATCAGAAGCTACGAAAAAGAAGCTCTTTCCAAAATGACTCCCAACACCATGGAATAAGCTCGCATGATCTGGAACAGCCAAACTTAGGAAGCAACTTACCCAGGGCAAAAAATTTAAGCACCCCATAAAGGTTAACAGCATTTCACCAAGAAATATGCCATTAACAATAAGATAGAGAATCATGACCTGCTGACCAACATATGTCTCCACTAGTAATTTAAGTTTATAAAATAGATCAGCTCATTTCAATAAAGTGCGTTTCAAATTATAAAAGCCGAATGAGCTCCAAACCTTCACAAACTATCATGATCTACATGACAAGTTTGTAAACCATTCATTAAGCTTGGTGAAAATAAGTTACGAGTCAAATTGTCTGCACAGAAACTTTATCTGACTCATTCCCTTATCACTAATGTGCACAATAACATTTTAAACTGAGCAAGAAAGTAGCAAATACCCTGATGAAACAAGATGACAATAAAGATGACAAAATCAAGCAACGAAAAAGTGGACCAAACAGCATCATAGTAATAGCTAGAAACTAAAATGTCTTCAAACAAGTTAAAAGTGGAACATACGCATCCTGTGGTAAAACTACTGAGTGGAAGAAGATTTAGCTCATTCGCTTTCCTGCTCGTTTCGATTTCTGCTTCACACTTGTCAAGTTTTGCTTTCAGATCTGCAGCTTCCTATAATTATCACAACACAAAAGCAGATCAGGAAAATAAAATTAAAAAAGAGGACATATTAAGTGTTGGCTTTACAAAAGGAAAAAATATCACACCATAATGAAACTCAGACATTTCTTTGGCTGGATGTCCAGAAAAATAAACCACAAAATACCAAAACAGGAACAATAAGGGCAGTTACGCCACCTGCCCATCCACACTGTATCATGCAAGTGTGATTACCACATATAGGGACTAGTCCCACTTGCACGGCACATGTGGTCCTGATTAGACAGCTGCAACAGACATGATGCCACTAGGAATTATCACCGCCAAACAATACAAAAGCACACCAACGTAGACAAATAAAAGAAATCCCATGTATCATCCAGAGAGCAATTTGTTTCAACAAAACACTTACAACAAGGAAACATTATATGGAAAGCAAACGACAAGACTTCTAAACAAAAAAAACTTTGAAAAAGGATACAGTGATACATTCTGAGCCAAAAATGGCTCAAATCTGCAATAGATGTTTGGAATGCTCATGTCAAATGAAAATTGAGACTAAGCAGTTGCAAGCCCAAAAAGAACTGCTAATATTACAATTAAAGCTTTGGCCAACAACTTGTTCTTAGATTTTTCAAGTTTTGGGGAAAAAAAAAATTTACCATCAATTCCCGTCTCCAAAAAACAAATAAAAAAATTTCTTTGCCCCAAAAAATAAAAAAGCAAGAGTATCATATGACATACTTTGAATCCTATCATCACGCCCAAAAATAAAGAATGCAGAAAAGCTGTGCTCCAGAAATTTAAAATATTAAAGCCCTAAACTAATGACTAATGGGGAAAAGGGGGAAAAGAATGCAGCTACCTTCTGAAATTGATTTCTTGCTGATTCTTCCCTCTCAAGTCTCTCTTTGTAATCATTTTCCACTTGACTCAAATGTGTCTACATGATAGCAAATATTAAATTATAATACAGAAACTCCACAATAAACAAAAAAATTAATAAGAAAAAAAACCAAAAAATATTTCACCTCCAGAGCCTTGATCACACCCTCAAGCTCTCCTGCCTTCTTGGACCATTCCTCAGAACTTTCTTTATATAGTTCAACAAGCTTATTTAACTGCAAAAATAGCAAACACACACATTAAATATGATGAAAAAATACAAACAAAAGCCAACCATTTTCATACAGCTAATCTTCTATATCTTCAGTGTAGATGAGCACAAACTTGACCCAAAAAAATTACTAAAACTCTGTAAAACATCTCTATTTCCAATAACATTTAAAATTCAATTCACACCAACTCCACTTGAATACATGGCCAAAGAAAAAATATATTAATATAAATAGATATTTCATAAAACTCACTGTTGAAAGTTCAGCATTTAACCGCTCTTCATTGGCTGCAGCAGCATCTTTAGATGAGCATAGTTCCTACAAGCGTGAAATAAGTATGAATGAGTCCATTGATACATAAGCAATGAGCAATGCAAAAAATACTTTACAACGCCAAATGAAATGTATCCCACCTCCTGAAGAGATTTTAGCTTTGCTTCTAGTTCCCTCACTCTTTCCTTGTTCCATTTTAAAGAGCTACAGCATTCATTGAATTGTCTCTCAACCTGAAAATGATAGAAATGAAGTACATTGCAAATAAATAAATTGTACGTATATAATTTAATATAAAAACTAAAAAGTATGCTTTACATATGACCACAAAAAGGAACTAAGTTTTACAAATAAACTGTAAAATATACTTACATCTGCAAGTTTATAAGACAAATCTGCCTCAACATCAGCATGCGTTTTACGTAGCCCAATGAGACTGTCAACTTTCTCTGTTAACTCATCATTAAGCCAGACATTATGCCTCTCAATAAGTTCTTTCTCCTGCAGATCACCAAATTTGGCATGGTAAAAACAATTATGCTCTAAAATATATTGAAAGAAAGCAGGAGCCGCCGCATTAAACATCATCTGTCCCATGGTGAGTAATTATATATCCAGTTGTGTCAGTATAAGAGACAGTGGCATGGAGAACTAAAAAAAATTAAAAGAAATGCAATTGAAATTACCTGTGATAGACGAGTACATGAAGCCTTGGTGCGTGCTAATTCTGCCTCAGCTTCACTTAAACGGGCCTCCCTTTGTGCAGCATTGTCTGACGAATAAACCTTCACAATCATCAAAGAACAGGTGAAAATGTCACTAAATGTATGCCAGCATTATACTTCACCTTGGAAATGCTAAATGGGAAAGAAAGCGTGCAACTAAGCTTACAATCCTGTCCATATAAGACTTGATGGTGGCATTTTTTTCACTAATCTCGAAATCCTTCCGCTCCACCAACTCTATCAACTGCCTTTTTGATTTGTGCAGCTCCGACACCTCCGTCTTAAACCTCTCTATCTCCCCATCCTTCTCAATCTATACACACAGCAAGGCACACCCAAATATACCAATGAACCAAATCAAAATAGGGTCATTACGTATAAAAACTGACAAATCAAAACCAAGTATCAAATCTACACAAGAATATCGAAACCGCCTCAACATTAAAAACACAAGCAGTTGATCATGGAAACCCTAAAGCCAAAAGCAACAGGACCGAGAAAATAACTAAAAGCAGCATTGAACATCGTACCGATTGGAGATGGAGCTGGTGCTTTTGGGATTGGAGTTCGGCGACCTCGGAGAGGCGGTGGTCGAGGGAGGACTGAAGCTGCGCATATTGCGACTCGAGCTTGGAGAATTCATCGGAGAGTGATAGGTACTTCTGCTCGAGGAGGGAGCAGGTCTGCTCGGCCGTGATGGAAGCGGCGTCGTTCTGGGCCCTGAACGTCTCTAGCTCCGTCTGTAAGTCGCGGATGAACGCGTCGGCCTTGTCCGCCACCCAAGTGGCGTCATTTCCGTGGCGGGAGAAGTCCTCGTCGGAGACGAAGAGCGGCATCGTTTTGGGGTATCGTTGTGCTATGCTATACCCTAATTTTTTAACGATGGAAAAGGATTCATGGAAAAATGGAGAGAATTAGGCGAAATTGAAGAGGGAAAGTTGCGATGGAAGGACTTTGAAGGGAAGAAAGAAAAGCAGCTTCACAAGAGCCTCTTGCGCTCTGGACGCTACTATACTGGAAATATGCGGCGGTTCAAATTTTGCCACAGGCCCTGGTTTGGATTCTTTGGGTATATTTATTGGACCATGATGTGGAAGATGAGGTTGAACTATAGGATAACGGCTGGCCCAAAATTTAGGAAATTGATAGAGAAATGCAAGCCCAAAAACAAAATGCTCCCACGGAGCTGGGGCTTAGTATAGCCGCGCGGCTATACCCGGTTTTTTCCTCAAATTTTTTCAAAAGAAATAGAACGGCTATACTCGTTTTTTATTTTTTATTTAGAGAAAGAGTATAGCCGAGCGGCCGTACACCGCTTTTCCAAATTTTTTTAAAAAGAAATAGTATAGCCGGGCGGCTATACCTAGTTTTTTTATGTTTTATTTTTTAAATAGTCTAGCTGAGCGGCTAGGCTTGCTTTTCTAAAATTTTAAGTATAGCCGTGCGGCTGTACTCGGACTTTTTTTAAATGGTATAGCCGATTGGCTATACGAGGAATTTTTAAAATAATATAGCCGGCGGCTACACTGTTAAAAAAAATATAAGCGGCTATACGCGGTTTTTCAATTTTTTGAAAAAGAGTATGAGCGCCATACGCTTTCCAATTTATTTAAAAGAAAGAGTATAGCCGAGGATTATTCAAAAAGCCAAAAGCAATGAAACCAATACAGAACTGGTGAACTTGTATGGTGTATAAAGCGAGCTATGAAACCTATTTCAAAATTCAAAACAGAATGAACTACATAAAAAAACTATCCTTTTACTCTCATATTGCAAATTATTTGCTCGTGAAATTTTTTCCAGAAACTTATTTCCTTTCCTTTCAAACAAACAGGATTAGAAGCCAAACCCCTAAAAATCAAAATTGAAGCAAAAACTGACCTAACTAACCTATTTCTATGCTAAAGAAAATCAAGATTTTATTGTTATTTTTAGTGTTATTTTGCAAAATAATTCCTGGGTATTGAAGAAGAGGGAAAATAGCTTAGAACTCAAAATTACAAAAACAAAGTGACAAAGGACCAGAAGAGAGCAGATGGTGGCAACGGGCTGGGGGGTTGCTGTTGTTGTTGAAGCCTCTTTTCCTATTCCTTATGTTTCTCCTTTGTGTAGGCTTTTGAGGGGTGGGCGTGGTCTCCTCCTGAATTAAGGTGCTGGTCTCAGATGCTCTACGTGCGACAGAGGAGAGGAGAGTTAGAGAGTTCGGTTCATACCAGAAATGAATTTTTGAGAGGGGATAAAAGTTGAATATTGAAGTATTTATATGGAGGGTAACTTGGTACTTTCAGGTTAGAAAGTGACTACGTAAGTCAATTTCCCAAAAGTCAACACTTCATTTTTGGGATTTAAAACACCCAAAAAGTCACACACTTCCAAAATTGGGTGGGTTTATTTATAAATTTTATAAATTTTTTGGGGCTTCTTTATTTGGGTTTTATTTGGGTTGTATGCTGTACTCCTTACAGCCCAATGGTTTTTGGGCCAAATGACAGTGATATCCTTCGTTGCCGACAACAAAGCCACTGAATGCATGAAACGCGTGTTAATTACCGACACATTTTTCACACAATGAAAACTATCTCATGTACCACTATGCAATAATTATCAGTTGCTCTAAAAATTTTATCCGACATTAGTATCCCACACCAAATACGAACCACAAGTACAAAGATTGTTGCCTGCCACCGACGAAGCCACAGTATATTCTTGACCCGCCACTGCATGCATAAAAGATGTGTTCATTTCTTTGTCACACGATGATACATCAAACATGTGTCAGATACCACAAAGGCATTACTCAATGCATGTACAAATTAGTTGAGTTTTGAATTTTCTCAATTTTCACGTGGAGTGAGGCTAGATGAACAGTATGTGAAAATTAAACACATCTTTGCCTATATAAGCCCCTCCAAAGATAACGGGCAATGCCAAGAAAACCATACAATTTACAAACACCAAGTTTCTATTATGGATTCTAAAACAACTTTCAAGCTGATGAGCACCAAAGACGCTCTGCCAATTACAAGCCAAATATTTGGAAGGATGGTTTCCTTGAATCTCTGAACAGCAAATACGTTGTGAGTTCTCTTTGTCATAATTAACTTTTCTTTATAATTAATAATTTTATTAGATTTTTACCAAAAGAATGACACATTAATTAACCAAGTGTGCAGGGAGATGATTATTCAAGGCAGTCTAAGAATCTAATAAAAGATGTGAAGAATATGATGTTTGTTGAAACTAAAGATTTGATAGCTCAGTTGGAGCTGATTGACAGCATTGGAAAACTAGGCCTCACGAACCACTTTGAAAAGGAAATCAAGGAAGCCCTAGACACTGTTGAAAATAGCAACCCATGCATAACAGAGAACCTTTATGCTACTGCGTTGCACTTTAAGATCCTCAGGCAGCATGGCTATAAAGTATCGAAAGGTAAATATAACGCACAATAATGTTATTTGTATCTTATTTATTTATGTAGTTTTTAGGATATTTTATATTGAGATGGACCATAACATACTAAACTCACACACGTATGCTAGGACTCGAACCTAGAACCTTTTTATGGGAGAGCAATTGCTCTAAAACACGACAATTGTGGGTCCTTTATTTTACTTTATTTATTGACTACTTTGTACGCGGAACTCACTTATATTAGAGAAGTGGTCAACAATCATACGTTTGCATGTACGTATTTGTAAACAACTCCCATTACACTATCTTCTTTCATGTTATTTAACTTTTCAAATTGCCTTAATATGAATGTATGGGGTGAAAACACATATCTCTACGTATGTGTAGATGTTTTTGGTGGCTTCATGGATGAGAAGGGTGCATTAAAGGAAAGCAATTTTTGGGATGTCAAAGGCATGCTTGAACTTTTGGAGGCCTCAAACCTGGCTTTTGAAGGCGAAAGGATCTTAGATGAGGCGAAAGCTTCCTCTATGGTAGCTCTCAGAGGTTCCAAAGTCTGGAATCTGGACAATAACCTTGCCAGGCAAGTGGTCCATGCTTTGGAGCTTTCATCACATCGAAGAGTAGGGTGGTTTAATGTCAAATCGCACATACAAGCCTATGAGAAAGACAATCACGCCAACACCATTTTATTACTTGAATTGGCTAAACTCAACTTTAACATGGTTCAAGCAGCACTGCAAAAAGATCTAAGGGAAGTATCCATGTAAGTAAAAGCGAACAAATCGTTTATCTTCTTTTTGGAAAGTGAAATAATATTATGTTGAAAAATTGGTAACTTGTTGCTTCGGGTTCTGATCGATGTGTCATTAAAGGTGGTGGAACAATCTGGACCTCAAAGAACACTTGAAGTTTGCAAGAGATAGACCGGTCGAGTGCTTCATGTTTGCTGTAGGATTAAATTTCCAACCTGGCTACACATCTTTTAGAATTTTGCTTAGTAAAGTCATCAACTTGATTCTGATAATAGACGACGTTTATGACATTTATGGCTCATTGGAAGAACTAAAGATCTTCACCAACGCCGTCGATAGGTACCTTTGCATTGCAGCAGTATTAAATTAGGGTTAGTTTCATAATTAATGTCTAAATTTCTCATAAATTAAAATTGCCTTAAATTTAGGTGGGATGTTAGGGTAACCGAGCAGCTTCCAGAGTGTATGAAGACCTGTTTCCAAGTGCTCTACAACACTACTTGTGAATTTGCTCATGAAATTGAGGAGGAGAGTGGTTGGAATCTAGCATTACCTCATTTGAGCAAAGCGGTACAAGCCTAGCTAGGCCTTTTCCCCTTTTTTTTTTCGTTTTTTTCGGTTTGTTGTTTTGTTTAATTTTATATACCTTTACATATATATTATATGGTTGAACTTGAAATTATTTGTTTGACTCTTAGTGGGCAGATTTCTGTAAAGCATTATTAGTAGAAGCAGAGTGGTACAGCAGGAGCTACACACCATCCCTTGAAGAGTACCTAAGCAATGGATGCATTTCATCATCAGTTTCAGTCCTTTTGGTTCATACATTTTTCTCCACAACTCATCGTGACAGAATCAAAGGGATTGCTGATTTTCTGCACAAGAATGAAGATCTTGTGCATAACATATCTCTGATAGTTCGGCTCACCAATGATTTGGGAACTTCCGCTGTAACTTTCTCTCTTTATTAATTTTTCTTCTTAATGAAAGACGGGGAAATCTAACCAAATTGCCATAGTTTAATTAATTAATGAATTGATTAACAGGCTGAACAAGAGAGAGGCGATGCTCCTTCAGCAATCCTATGTTACATGCGAGAGATGAATGCTTCTGAAAATACAGCTGAGGCGAAGATTAAGGGCATGATAGACAATGCGTGGAAGAAAATAAATGGGACATGCTCGAGAACCACACAACAAGTGCCTTTTCTCTCACCATTCATCAACAACATTGCCACAAATATTGCGCGAATGGCGCACAGCCTTTACCAAGCTGGAGATGGATTTGGTGATCAAGAACAAGGCTCTCGGCTGATCCATTCTGTGCTAGTTGAGCCTTTACCACTTTGAAGAGTTGTGTTGAAAAATAACGCAAATTTGGTGGAGAAATCTACAAGCTAGCAGAATTTCTAGAATAATTTAGAAAATTACTAAGTTAAAGTTTGTTGAGTCGTATACTAGAACCATCATAATAATTATCTAGTGTTTGTGACTAAATAATTCTAGAATTATTGGACAACTAGTGGCTGAAAAAGCTTTAGAAAGTCGGTTACTGTTTACAACCGACTTGACTAGTTATTTGCCTGACTTAGATGGTCGGTTTACCAACTCTATAAATATGCATGCATAGCCCACTTATGTAATCAAGCTAATAATAAAGGCTAATAGCCTATCTAGCCAATAGCTACAAATAGCTAAGACTTGTATCCATCCTATTGTTGAATAAATAAAATCACTTTATTGTTCTTCTTAAAACCAAAATTATTAATTATTTTTCCTATTTTCTTTTATTATAACTTCAAATACATAAAGAAGGAATATTTTAAAATATTTGAAACGTATAGCTGCCGCGTGGCTATACTCTTTCAATATTTTTGTATATTTTAAGAGTATAGCCGCTCGGCTAGACTCTTTCAATGAATTAGAATATTTTAAGAGTATAGCCTCGCTTTCAACATATTCTTAAATTTGAGATTATTTAGGGTAATACAAGCATCTGTTATATAATCGAAGTGTTTTACAACTAATTATTTTGGAGGTAGGAAGAGACAATCAACCTAATCAAAAGACGTTATTTAGTACATGATTCTCCTGTATGATTTATTCAACTTCCTGCTACTAGACCTTAGTTTTCGAAAAAGGAATTTGAGTTTCCAAAATGAAAAACTGTTTTCAGATCTGATACTGGACCCTAGTTTTCCTATATTTAGTCAGAAAAACATGTGAAGCTGAAGGCCTAGGGTAAGTAAGAGCCTCTCTGCTGCAATGTTTCCATGACTATCACAGGTCACATAACTTGGCCAAAATTACGTGCACTATGTATAAAAGTAAAGAGGTGAAGGCACCTCAACCATGTGATTAACAATTTCCCATCTGATTGAAATAAAACATTCGAAGTAATCTAATAATTTCATTTGGTTATACTACACTCGTATCTTTTTGTTCAACATACTATATTCATATCTTTATGTTAATTTTTTTTTTAGGCATTACATGCTAATGCACTTCCTGTGCTCAATAAGTAAACAACGGCTGGCCAAAGATTGAAAGCCATGGAGCCCTGATCAAAGATACTAGAACCAGTTCCTACCTGAACGGCATGGTGCCGCAGGTAATTGGTGACACATGAACTTTGAACACAAAACGCAT
This sequence comes from Prunus mume, assembly GCF_029339155.1. Classification (NCBI taxonomy): domain Eukaryota; kingdom Viridiplantae; phylum Streptophyta; class Magnoliopsida; order Rosales; family Rosaceae; genus Prunus; species Prunus mume. The sequence continues at coordinate 8,868,903 of NC_142700.1, forward strand.
TTGTCTTCCTTGGTGTTTGCTCCTGCCATAAAGTTTTTGTTTTGTATTGTCAAGACTTGCCACTGGCGTTGCTGAAGCTGCTTTTGACACATTACTTTAGCTCTGTCTTATTGAGAATGTTCTGCAACTTTGCCTAAGGTTGAAAACAGGCGTAGGGAACATCACATTAAAGGGCCGAAAGAAAATAAAAAATTATTCGTGCAAGTAAGTACGAGTGCACAACAAGTTTCTCGCATGCAGTATGAAAGTTGGACTAATTGGAAAGAGTGGTGTAGAATTGAAACTAGTTTGTTACAGTATTTCTTTGCTTCATCAGTGATTTTTAATTAGTCGAGTCAAGTTAGGAAGAGTGCATGTGGCTGTAGATAGATGGGAAAGAAGATTATATTAGGCATATCTTTGTCAAATGAGAGGTAGACGCAGTCGGAGAGTTTTCTATTGGGATAATTCGGAAGTCACTTATGAACTTTGACTCTTTCTCTAATCAATTTCAGACTCAAATGTCAATAGGCCTAAGGCCTTCTCCTACCTTCGAAGCTCAATGAATATTGAACTATATGCATGTGATGTGACACTGCAACTTGTTAAATTTGGTTTGCTTACTTGTTATTGACGTGGGATTTTATGTTAATCTGTAGATCAACTAGGCCTGCAGTCCGTTGGATGACAAATAGAAGCTATATGGTTTTATCCCCTGCATGCTTTGCTAGTTGCGCAGTGTCTTTTGTACAATTAACTCTCCTAGTCCTAGGCAAGGCAAACAAGAAGTAGATATAGAAAGGTTCATGAGTTTTCGGTTTCGGTTTAGTATGCAGAAAAGTTCATGTATGAATATATATAAAGCTTATTTGAGGGACACCCTTGTAGGGCTCACTCTGCATTGTGGCTCACTCTACATTGTATTTCACTAATCCAAATAATCTATTTTGTAGATATTCATTCAAAGATCATCTCTACAAAAAAAATCACTTGAATCCGATATCATTTGATCATTAAATTAAATACAAATTTATAAATAAACCCAATCCTAGATATGTATTTATAAAAAAACCCAAACACTATTTAAACATAGAAACACACCCAAAATCAACAATTGTATATTTTTTAGTAAATTTGGCTTACACCCTTCAAATTCAATTTGCTATACCTAAAACCCTTCACTTTTTGTTCCTATAAATAATACCAATTTGTATAAGTAAAAACCCATGACTATGATCCAACTCAGCAAGCTACCTAATTAAGCATAAAATCTGATTTATTGTACTTTTCAAATTCCAAGAATACCCTCAACTAAGCCATCATTGCATTTTGTATATTAATGTAGGAATCAATATGAAAACAGTTTTTAATTGGATTGTATATAATGACAGATGTTGAATTTGGAAAGATCTCCCAATGGTTGTAATGGATGTAGGAATTAATTTTGAAACATTTTAAAAAAATTTAACAATAAATTCAAATTTAGGTAATCGGTTTGTTTAATAAAATGTTTATGTTATTTTCTTTTTATGAATTATACATGACTAATAATCCACTTTATAATTGTTTATGAATAAAACTGTACATACTAATTATGTTGAAAAAATAATGTACCTATTACTTGTTTGTTTTATGAAAAACATAATTTACCTAGTATGAAAAGTGTACATAATTATCTATTCCAAATAATGTACCTATACACATTTACAGGTATATTGGAAAATAATTTACCTTGTTTGTTTTTCGGTTTGTTGTTTTGTTTAATTTTATATACCTTTACATATATATTATATGGTTGAACTTGAAATTATTTGTTTGACTCTTAGTGAGCAGATTTCTGTAAAGCATTATTAGTAGAGGCAGAGTGGTACAGCAGGGGCTACGCACCATCCTTTGAAGAGTACCTAAGTAATGGATGCATTTCATCATCAGTTTCAGTCCTTTTGGTTCATACATTTTTCTCCACAACCCATCATGACGGAATCAAGGAGATTGTTGATTTTCTGCACAAGAATGAAGATCTTGTGCATAACATATCTCTGATAGTTCGGCTCACCAATGATTTGGGAACTTCCACTGTAACTTTCTCTCTTTATTAATTTTTCTTCTTAATGAAAGACGGGGAAATCTAACCAAATTGCCATAGTTTAATTAATTAATGAATTGATTAACAGGCTGAACAAGAGAGAGGCGATGCTCCTTCAGCAATCCTATGTTATATGCGAGAGATGAATGCTTCTCAAGATACTGCTGAGGAAAAGATTAAGGGCATGATAGACAATGCGTGGAAGAAAATAAATGGGACATGCTCTAGAACCACACAACAAGTGCCTTTTCTCTCACCATGCATCAACAACATTGCCACAAATATTGCGCAAATGGCGCACAGCCTTTACCAAGCTGGAGATGGATTTGGTGATCAAGAACAAGGCTCTCGGCTGATCCATTCTGTGCTAGTTGAGCCTTTACCACTTTGAAGAGTTGTGTTGAAAAATAACGCAAATTTGGTGGAGAAATCTACAAGCTAGCAGAATTTTCTAGAATAATTTAGAAAATTACTAAGTTAAAGTTTGTTGAGTCATACTAGAACCATCATAATAATTATCTAGTGTTTGTGACTAGATAATTCTAGAATTATTGGACTCAGATGGTCGGTTTACGAACTCTATAAATATGCTTGCATCCCACTTATATAATCAAGCTAATAATAAAGGCTAATAGCCTATCTAGCCAATAGCTACAAATAGCTAAGACTTGTATCCATCCTATTGTTGAATAAATAAAATCACTCTATTGTTCTTTTTAAAACCCAACAGTATATATATATTTTTTAATAAATAAAATCACTCTATTTCAAGGCAATGTCAAGGTACGTGTGGTTAAACTACAACTTTGAGAAGAGATTTTGAAACATTCGAGATGAGTGACCTTAGGTTGATGCACTACTTTTTGGGCATTGGGACAAATCAACACTACAAAAAAAAGTGACAACAGTTACCATTATTTGGTTACTAATGTGGGGGTAACTAAAGGCTTTAGTCCCAAAAGTCATCAAATAATGGTAATTGTTGCCACTTTTTTTTGTAGTGCAAGAAGATGGAATCTTCATATGCTAGAAAAAGTACACTGCGAATCTATTAAAAAAGTTCAAGATGTATAGGTGCAAGACTGGCTACTCCACTTATCACCATTCAAGATGTATGGGTGCAAGATTGGCTACTCCACTTATCACCAATGAGAAATTAAGAAAGGAAGATGGATCAGTTTACAAAAGTCTCTTGCTACTCCAAGCCAAATACACTATGGAGCAGCAAAGAGAATATTAAGATACTTGCAGGGCACAATTGACTACGGCATATGGTATAAGTCCACTACAGATCCAAGAATATTTGGCTACACATACAATGATTGGGCTGGATCAGTGGATGACATGAAAAACACATCAGGTTATGAGTCTCCTATTGTGTTTCTGTTTTAGAGAGATGAACCCCCTTTACTTTACTAAGTTTGGTGCCTCTGTTCCTTTTGCCCTATCATCAATAGTAAGCTAATCCAGTTATGCATGTGTTCTCAATCATAAGCAAAAGCCGAGTACGTAGCAGCAACAAGGTTAACATGCCAAGCTATTTGGCTCAGAAGAATATTTGAAGACATGGGTGAGTGCCTAAATGAAGCTGCAAAAATATTTTGTGACAACAAGTCTGCTATAGCCATGGCAAAAAATCTAGTGTTCCACAACAGAACAAAGAATATGGCCATCAAGCATCACTTCTTACGAGAAGTCACAACAAATAAAGAAGTTGAGCTCAAGTACTGCAAGATAGAGGGGCAAATCATAGAAAACTTCACTAAGGCACTTCCAAGACCAAAATTTGAACTGCTACGAAGCATGCTCGGAGTAACACAAATGTGTATTAAGAAATATCATTGATGAGGGATTAGGAGTCCCAACCTCTCTAGGGTTTGTATTCGTTCTCTCAGTAGCATAATATATCAAATGTATGCAATCACAAATCCAGCCGGTGACCTATGCTTGCCAAATGATCTCCAGCAAAATTCATCTCTCGAAACACATTCCATTCAAAATTCAGGAATCATATAGTGATAGCAGAAAAATTTCCTATCTGAATTGAAGTCTCGATTGATTAAATATAAATGCATCAAATCAAACCCAAATCCAGAAAGAAAAATAAAAGAAAAATTAAAAAACAATATGCATCATCATCATCACGAATTTAATCCAGAAAAGAAAAACAAATAATATATTGAGCATGGCAAACAAAATAATTAAGAAGATATACCAAGTAGTAATAATTAAGGTAGCTCGCTATATATGAGTACTAGTGAGTAAAATAGCAGCACTCTTTATTATAATATATATATATTTTTTTCATTCTTGTTATAAGCTAGCAGCTTTCAAATTTTCCCTTTTCCCAACTTATAGGCTTCGATTATACAAGTTTCCCTTTTTTTCCCTCCTATTCATTACGTAAATCTGTTTATTTTGGGAGCTAATTACAAAATACAACTCCTAAGTTTGGGGCGACTTTCGAAACGGGCACGACCATTTCATACTGCTGCCCAAAGTTTTGAAGTGTTGGAGTCCATAGGCATCATCTTGTTAAGCCATTTTTGGAAGAATTTTTGTTTTAGTCCATATGATCGAGTGATGTTGGGTTAGATCTTCTTCAGGGTTTTTTTTTATTTTTTATTTTTTATATAAGAAACTTTCATTCCAACCAACAAAAGTACAATTTGCAAATAAACAGGATGCAAAACAAGTGACTTGGTTAAAACCTTGCCATAAAAACCCCCAATGGAGGAAATTCAATCAAGAAAAAAAAATACCACAGAATCGATCCGAAAGCAACAAAAAACAACAAAAAAAACTACCCACCCTCCATGTTTGTTACCAAAAGTGAGACTAACCATTCATGAGATAAACCATCCCAGAAAAATGGATGCTGTTCCCTCAAACCAAACTGCGCCATAGAATGGGCTACACGATTCCCAATCGCGGATGAAATCTAACATCACCAACAGGTAACAGCACCATAAGCCTTCTAATTTTGTCCACTATATTTCCCAAAGTACTCCATATCTCACCTAATTCCTTCTTCAAATGAGCCGCCACTTCTTGCGAATCCGACGCTACCAAAAACTAGACATTCCCAACTCTGCAGCCTTCATCAAACTAGTGTGTATAGCAACACATTCAGTAGCCAGCACATCCAAACCTGCTGGTCCCTTATATGCAAACCCCCAAAACAAAGTTACCCTCAGAGTCCCTTAAGACACCACGAACCCCTCTATCACAACCTTCTTTTCCAAGAGCTCCATCACAATTCAATAACAATAAAGAAGAGGGAGGTTTAATCCACCTAATAAAATGTGGCACTGTTGGTGCGAGCATTGTGAATTTTGAAATGCTCCATAGTCCATTCAAAAACCTCAGTAAGCCCACCAGCTTCCCTTCCATAAAGCACATCATTGCAAAGCTTCCAAACTCTCCAACAGAATGATGAGGCCACTCAACTAATTTAAGAAATACCAATTGTTGTTGATGAGGAAAAGTAAGTCTTTTTATATTTGTAAACAAGCAACTATCAGTCAAGAAATTTCATGTATTTGTGATTATGGTACTAGTTATGCTTTAGGTCCTCAAATTAAGACTCGTCATATTTCTTTAATGGAGTTTTTTTTACAAGCTACAAATAAATGAATCAAATCAAACCCAAATCCAGAAAGAAAAATAAAAGAGAAATTAACAAACAATATGCTTTATCATGAATTGAATCCAGAAAAGAATTGAGCATAGCAAACAGAATAAGCAAGAAGATACCTAGCTAGCTAGTAATAATTCATTAAGATAGCTAGTTATATATGAGTACTAGTGAGTGAGTCATATCCAATTCTGTGCTACCATCTTGTCTGGAAAATAAACGAAATGAGTGTAAGTGAACAAAATAAGAGTGAGAAAATCAACACCCTTTCAAAATTGGGTATTTATATTTTTTGGGCTCTTAATGGCCTTTGCACATGGCTAATTTGGGTTGTTTGTTGTACCCCTTAGAGCCCAATGGTTTTTGGGCCAAATGACAGTGATATCCTTGACATAGGAACCTCAAAACAGAATATACCCAAAAATAAGACTGTTGCCAACAACCAAAGCCACTGAATGCATGAAACGCGTGTCAATTACGAACACATTTTTCACACAATGAAAGCTATCTCGTGTACTACTCTTTTGCATGCAATAATTATCAGTTGCTCCAAAATTGTACGCAAGAATAGCGGCCCCGACTTTTGGGTGGTCCTAGATTAGAAATGAAAATGAGGTTTATTTTTCTTTCGTTCTCTTGAATATAATAAAATAATAGAAAAAAAAATTTATGTAAGTAAATACAATTTGGATAAATAAACACGGCTCCAATATTGGTCATATAATCATTGCTCCAATCTGAAAATAAACAAGAATGCGGATACAAATAATTTGCATTCTTTCATATTTCCTTACTAAATAATCTACTAACAAGAATTTTTGGATAAATAAAAGAATTTAAAGACCCTAGCTTTCTTCCATTGATTGTTACTTTTAGTAATTAAATACTTTTTGGCAATTAAATACTTAAATACATGCAATTGATGTTCGTATATTGCATAATTTTCATTTGAAATCTTCAGAAACACTTGTAATTAGATTTGGGGCCTCCAAATGCCAAAATATTGAAATTATTCTCATCTAAAATCATATTCTTCAACTTGATACATATATAACGTATATAATTTGGGGCCCTACAAATGCAGGCCCATGGCCATCGCCCTCCTTGCCCACCCTCAAGGCTGGCACTGATAGTCTCCCGCACCAAATACGTACCACATGTACAAAGATTGTTAACTGCCACCACCAAGCCGCAATTAATTCTTGACCCGCCACTGTGCATGAAAGATGTGTTTCATTTCTTTGTCGTACGATGAAACATAAAACATGTGTTAAATACCAAAAATGCATTACTCAATGCATGTA